>NW_008354009.1:1095445-1096631 GCF_000622305.1 Nannospalax galili
TTTAACTCAGAATATTTTTATTCTTTTCCTAAATATTAGTTTTTATATGAGGAGGCAGAAAAAAATGATATCTACTGTACATAGTGAGCATTGAATTTAGACATTAATTTTATGAATTCACCAAATATCATAACTGACAAACAATAAGTTCTTTGTTTAAAAATATTTTATTAAATGTTTTTATTTTATATGTATGTGTGCACTGCCTGCATGCATGTAATTGCACCCGTGTTGTGCAATGTCTGTGGAGGACAGAAGAGGGCGTTGGATGCCCTGGAACTGGAGATATGGGTGGTTGTTCGCTGCCATATGGGTACTGGGATTCAAACCTGGGTCCTCTGCAAGAAAAACCAGTGCTCTTAAACACCGAGCTATCTCTCCAGCCCTGAAGAATAGTTTCTTAAGAAATGCATATGACATTTTTATGTTTTTCAAAAGATAATGAATTATGTACTAGAAGTTGATAATTTTCTGGACAGTTTTAGAAATTGTTGATAGTTTCACTATGGTCTTGGCATGTCCTCCTTCTTAATTTTTCCAAATATCAGTTAAGCAGAAATAGTTTTGTTCAATTTAGAATACAATCTAGATTTTTAAAATTCAAATAACACATATAATAATGATGATAAACAGCTTCTGGAAATATTGAGGAATTATGATTTGCCACAAAATATTTTAGAGTATGATGCTTAATTTTTAAGCAATTGTTTTATAATTGATGAAAAATATTCTTTTTCATAAGTACTTTGATTCTGCAAAGAGAGAAGAAAAAGTCAAAATTAATTATTTTAATTAGTATTTTATTCACATAAATAATTTGAATAGTTTCTGTAATAATGCTCAAAAAATATATGAATGGTACTATTTTCAATTTCAATAAAAATGTATGCTTAGTGAATTGAAAATGAAAGTTACCATCAAATGACTTCCAAATCTACCGCTTTCAAGAAACATATGACTTTCAAGTGATGTGCAGTGGCAAGGTCTCACTTTGTTTCTTCAAGTACTTCAAAACCCTAACGAAATAACAAATGCAGCAAATTCACACTTTTAGGTAGTAAGCTTACTATGCATTGTATTTTATTCAGGTTTTTTGTATTTTAAAAGATAATTTTGGAATCTAATAATGATTATGATCTTTTGACATAAAAGTCCTTTATTCTATAATATGATCTTGACTTAAGTC
>NW_008354009.1:1096962-1117306 GCF_000622305.1 Nannospalax galili
AGCACAGAGGTGTTTTCTAAAATTTTTAATTTTTAAAATTTTTATTGAATTTTGTGAATTTCATATAATATTTTTCATGAGTCACTTTTTATTAATTTTTTGACAATATATTTAGGTCATATTTAGACCCTCTTCCCTATCTGAACCTCTCTTATAGCCCCCCCCACATCTAATTTCATGTACTCTGTCTTATATATTAAGTCCTATGGAGGCAAGTTTGTCTCTCCAAATGCCCATCAGTGTGCCTCCATCCACTTTAGCCTGGTTAACCTATCTAGTGTCACATCCTTAAAGAAAACCATCTCTTCCTTTCCCAGTAGTTTTAAGTTCCAGTAGTTTCCCCTGCTAAAGTTAGCGATTCTTACCCACTCCCTCACTTCTGTGCTGGAGTTTTGTGTAGCTTGAGTTTGCACGGGCTTTGGGCACGCTGTCAGCATTGCTGGAGGTTCATATGAGTAGCATTCCAGCTCTCTGAAAAACTCTGCTTCTTTGTGATCATTAATTAACTCTGGCTCTTACAATCATTCTGTCCCCCCTTTGCAATGGTCCCTGAGCCTTGTGTGGTAGAAGTTAATTATGGATGTCCTATTCAAGGATGAGCACTCTGTAGTCTCTCATTCTCTGTACTATGATCAGTTGTGACTTTTGGGATTAATCATCATCTATTGCATTAGGAAGCTTCTCTGGTGAGAGTTATGACGGCATTAGTATTCTTTTTGCCCCCTGTTCTGCTATGTTCTTCGAACGTCAGGTGTAGACGTTGCTTTGTAGATGTATCACTTAGAACTGGGTACCTCACAGACAAATACTCTGGGTTTGACCAGTTTTGGAACTTTGTAATAGTCTCTATCGGTTTCAAGAAGTTTTTAGTGAGGACACTTGTCTGTAATATAAGGATACATATTTACAATACATTATGAAATTACATTGGTTTAGGAATGTGACAGAAATAGGTTTTTCCTAGGATTTATAGTCCTTCTTTTCTTACTTGATTATTCCATTTCTTTTATTCCTTTCCAAAGGCACGTTTTCTTGAATTGTTTAGTTTGAATCCTAACTTCCATATTTTTCTAAGTAAAAATGAAAGCATTAATTTAATTGTGCAAGACTATTAATCTACTTTAAACTTTCACAGAACATTCAATGGCAAAAACAATACCTAGATACATTGGGAAGGATTACCTCTCAATATTTTCACTCTGGTAACATTAAAATCATGTTTAGCAGAGTCCTTAAAGCACTATCATTCACCAAGACAAAGAATCAGAATCTGAATTTAGGATCTCAGCCCTTATTTACATCCTGGTACTAAGGGGAAAAGTTTATCCTTTTACAATCTTTGCTAATGTGCAATCACACAACAACAAAAAACTCAGAATGTCTTACTATGTCTTTTAAAACTTCTTTTACTATAATTTTTCTGGTAGCATGAAGTTCTTTAAAAATTCAATGTACAACTGGTTTCATAAGAAACACTTTTGTGTTGCATCTAACTGTTGGCCTTTCTGGATGATTCTAAAAGGACCACAATTCAGTTTATAATGAATTCATGATGGTTATTGTTTGATGAATTGAGTTTTCTGCCATAGTAGATGTGAACTGGGAAGAGTGGGATATACGAAAATACATTCAAAGTCAATCTTTTTTAAGGGAGTGGTGTTAGATACGTTGACCAGGCTCTAGTGGATGAACTCACATCGAGGAACATCTAGGTACACAAACTTGACTTGATATGCCTTAACATGTATGATAGATTGCATAACATCCTGTGGGCAGGCTTTGAGGGGGATGCACAGCTATGGCAGGGCTATAAATATGATTAAGATCTACTGTATGAAATACCCCCAAATACAATAAAAACAAACATTGAGAAACAAACAAACAAAACACCCAAATTGTCTTAAGATATTCAATTCAATATTACTAGGCAAACATTCACACCAACATATTGTATATAATCCAATTTTTGAACAAACAAAAGCTGTATCTGCATTATTTAGAGTGGGTGTATATATTTATGCATGTGTGTACATATATGTTGAGTGTGTTTATACATGTGTACCCACATTCATATGTGAATGAGAAAACATATATGTGTGTGCATGTGTGTGTGCACGTGTGTGTGTGTATGCATGTGTGTTTATGCATATATGCATGCTCACAAAACTAACCACAAATGACGTTCCATTGGGAAGGAAGTAGATTTGGGGACTTGGGATGATTTCATGATTTGTATGTATGTGTGTTTATGCATATATGCATGCTCACAAAACTAACCACAAATAAAGTTCCATTGGGAAGGAAGTAGATTTGGGGACTTGGGATGATTTCATGATTTAGTTTGTGCATAAATGTGTGATTTAATTAAATTTTGTCAGTGTCTTGCGTTGGTCATGGGATATAAAATACATATGATAAACTTGTGATTTTTCATTTAAGACATATCAAAGACTATATTGTGGCTTTTAGTTGAAAATTTAGTTTGAGGATGAGTTTCTAGGGAGAAGAATAACTTGAAATGAAGCATTAGCTCTTACAGGAATCTTCTTATATTGTGTGTGCTAAAGTGAATACATAGAGATTTCTAGGAAAACAATTTTACACTAGATATTAAACATCCAAAATGCTTAGCTATTCCATTTCCTTTTGGGAAAATAATCATTAGTCAGAAAATACAATCTGTTGGTAAAAATGCTGGGCTTCAACTTAAGGACAAGAGGTATAAAACCATCAATATTCTTATGGGAATCTTTTTTTAAAATTTAATTGAATTTTTGAGAATTACGTACAATATATTTTTATCAAATTTATACCCCTTTCCCCATCTGTACCCTGCTTATTGCCCACCCCCACCGAATTTTTTTGTACTGTCTATCACGTCAAATTAGTGTCCCCAAGTATCCTTTGGTATTGGTCCATAAGCTGGAGTCTGGTTAACCTATGTAGCATCAGATCTTTAAGGAACACTGACTCTCCCTCTCCCATAAACTGACTTGACAGTAGATATTAAACACCTGAAATTCTTAGTTACCAGTTTCCTTTTGGGAAAATTATAATCAGTTGGCAAGAATGTTGGGTTTCAATTTGAGAGTGGTTAGATACAAAATGACTAATATTAGTGCATTGGTACTTTTTAGTACAGGCTAACACTGAAACACTCTAAATTACACAGAGTAGGCAGGTGTTTAGATAAACTTCAGTTAAGTTCCCACAGTAGTCCCTAAACCAGAAGTTTTACAACATGGGACCATGATTGTAATATAATAATGTTGTTTTTGTTTTTAACAGATTTTAAAATGATATCTTTATAAGAAATATACTCCTATGTAGGAAAATATGAGGAAAAATATTATTATTAGCTTTCATTGTTGCATGATGTGATTATATATTTGAATACAGCCTTTGAAAATAGAATAGTCTATAATTCAGAAAATTAGTGGTGTTTTATTCTTAATCAGAAAATAATGGTTAAAAGGGAAAATTTATTTCCTATAAGATTTGACTCATAAAGATTAATGATTTGAGGTATTTATTGGTCTTGAGTTTCGAGTTTTCCATGAAATCTTTAAAGATAAGTATTATTTAATTATTAAGATGGCAATGCTACCAGTAATATTTATGTAGAAAATGCTTTTCTTTGCTCTTGGCAGAGAGAAGCTTTTCTCATCACCCAAATATGGAAAAGACAGCAAATCTCCAGTGTTTTACAACTATCAAGCACACAGCACATTTTTCTATCAAAGAATGTACCAGACTATGAGAATGTACAATCCCTGTAAATGCACCACAGAAAAATGCCAATAGCGTCTACCCATAAAGGAGAGAAATGGTGTGCTCTTATGAGGGATGGGAGAGGTAAGCACTATGTCAGCTGAACGGCACTTTCACAATTTCAGGAGCATGAGAAAAATGTCAGGATAGATTTTGAGGGTGTAATTCACAGCAATTTACATTTCTGGATGTCACTTAGATTTTGTTATTATTTGTACTGTAATGCATGAGTTATTATACATTGACTCCTATAATCAGAAGCCATTTCATAATACCAATTAACAACTGCCTCGTATCAGGTTCTGTTTGTTCTAAGTCGAAGGGATACAAAATTATTATGGCACTTATTGGCTCTAGAGAAACCTACAATCAAAGAGAAGTTATTATACCGATGTCCAAAAGGATTTGAAGCAATTACAGTAAAAACCACAAAGCAAATGTAATGCCTGTGCCTGCCTTTGTTACTTGACAAAAATCAGATTTTAAACACCATAAACATACCCGTTACCCTGAATCAGATCCTGTTCTTTCTCCTTAAGTCTAATCTTATAAGTATCTTGGCATCTTGACATAAGCAGATTAGTTGGCCCAAACCAATAAGCTGGAGAAGCTTAATTTGGCGGTTTGTATAGGAAGCAGGCAATCCTCACTTCTTCAAACATCCAATTATTGGAATGCCCATCACCTGCAACACAAAACTAGAGTGTGAGAATTGTCTTCAGGGGAGCCTTGCTGACTTAGCAGATACCTACCTGAGTTCTGCTCAAGGGATATTGTGGAATTTCTTCTTTAATAGTAACTATGTATTTATTATTATTTTTATATAAATTGTCAATTCATTTACGAACTCAATGGTAGATGGATAGACATTAGCAGTTAAAGGTACAGGAATCTCTCCAGCTCACAAATGTAAAGTAAGATTATAATAAAGTAAGAAATTATAGTACTATGCAATATTGATGAGGGTGGGAAAATTGTTAGCTTTCATACACTACCAAAGGGTTTGTAAACTGCTACGAATGTTTTGACAGTGATTGTCTACACATTGAGGCGGAACTTGTCATCTCTTGCTGGCTCTTCTGAACGTGCTTTGTTTTCCATGTATTAATTACATCATTGCTGTCTGGAATATTCCTTATGTACAAAGTATTTACACAAAGTATTTCCTTTTTCATCATTAGGGAGAAAAGTAAATTCATTTTTCTGCATATCTGCTTCAAAACTGGATATTCTAGGTTTTGAGGATATATTTGGGTATGTATCCAAAATGGCCCTCTACTAGTTCCTCTTCTCTGTGCCTAAAGTAGTCACTTTGAGTTTTATCTATAAGCACAATACAAAGCATCCTCTTTAATATCTCTTTATAATGATTATATGTTTACTCTGTGAGGAAGAGTGTTTTCTCTTCTGTAATCCCAGACCATTTCAAAGGGTCCATATGAAAGGGGGTTTTTATACCCATGTACACTGCTGGATGAAGGCTGAAGTTATATCCTGCAGTTGATGCCTCCCTCTCACCCTATTGTAAGGAAAATATGGAGATGAAGGCTACAAGGGATAGTATCAGTAACCTGGTCCAGATCTTTGCTATGCTATTTCTCAGAGTGCTTCAAGATTTTATGACTTTGCTATAGAAATGAAGAAATTCATCAGATCAAGGAAAAGAAATCTGTATAGACTTCTGAGCATGAGAAATGCCTCAAGGTGAGGGAGGGGTTCAGTTCAGCTCTATCACTGGATAGGACTGCCAAGATCCATAGACATGTGTAGAACACTGTAAATACAAGGACACACAGTTTAAAAGCTAAACTTTTCTGGCTGTGCTATGGGTACCAGCTTTGTGAGATGTGAGGATGTTATGCCTCAGGGCCCATGACAAAATGAATCTAATTAGTGGAGAGGCAGGTGTAAATTCAGCAATGTTTGAGTTGTTTTAGAGATAAAAGCATTGTTCCCTAATATGTTGATGTTTATTTTCCAGCATGGTAGGATGAAATCAAAGGAGCCATGTAAAATAAACTATCAAAGGCAGTGGGCTATATTCAACACTATTTCAAATACCGAGTTTATTTCTAAGTAAAATAAAGATTTATATACGGTATTAAGGATATAGGAAGTCCCACTGTGCTCTGGTAGTTTATAAGAAATAAAGGTCAAGATCTGAAACAGTATTTCTTAGAAGGCACACTGACAGAAGAATGTGTTCCTAGAAAGAGTAGGAGAAAGGGAGAAAGTGGGGACTGAATCATTACACGGCATAAGGCTGTGAGGCTAAGGAAATTTGTGTCCAATATCTACACAACAGACAATGTGACAGGATAGCCAAAGTAGTCATGTAGAAGAGATAAGAGATGAATGTATGTGCATAAGTGTACCTAGCCATACATGCTATGGGAGTTATATATGGCATCAAAATAATACCCATTTTTACCATTTCGTGCTAATTTTCCCACTGACTACTCCCACCTGCAAAGAAGTCTGGAAAGGGGTCTTGAGTGAAAGGGACTGGATTGCCATGATTGCTTGTACTAATCACAAGTAATTCACCAAACTTGGCTTCTTAAAAGCGAATTTAAAAATGCATACATAACACTTGTGCATGTGGGGAGGGGTGTTTGTGGTGTGTGTGTGTGTGTGTGTGTGTGTGTGTGTGTGTGACTGGATATAGCCAAAGGCTATCAAACAAAAATCCCAGTGTTAGGCAAGGGAAACATTCTTTCCAGTTATTGATCAGTGTAGTTCAAGTACCCCCCAAACAATGTAGGTTATTGTCATAGTCGTTGGTTGCCTCCCACGTCTTGAAAATGAGACCCTATCACTGAAGAATCCACACTCTTTGTACATAGTACTTGGAGAAATCCAAGTAAAAGTGACCTGGAAGCCTCCTCCCTGAGGACTAGCTCTCATAGCATCAGAGGGTGCTCTGCAGGCTGGTAAGGGAGAAAAGCAATCAGTAGTTCTACCCAGCTGTCACAATAATGACTAGCCTGGCAAGACATCCACAGTGATGCAATAGTGGCACTTTTGTCTTGGGAGAACCAACATCTGACTAATTTGACTTATAACTCACGCAATATAAGGGAATTCATGCCTGGTACTCGAAAACTTCTCAAATATTCATGGATGAAGAGGTCATAGTCCTTAGAGGAGAACCTAATACTGTCATTTCCCTAAGCCAGTATAATTCCTGACTATATTCTAAATACTTACCTTTATAACCACAGATCATTGCAGCTCACCACTCATCAAAAAAGCTTCTTTTGTTACTAGATAGAGACTATTACAAAGTTCCCCAACTGGTCAAAATGCAAAGAATAAGTGACCTTGGGCTGCTCTACCCCAATTGATACATCTACAATGCAACCCCTACATCAAAGCTCAAAGAATATCATAGAAGACTTGGCAGAAAGATTGTAAGAGTCAGAGGACCAAGATGACAGATGCTACATAGTGTCTTCTAATCATGACAGGGAAGCTTCACCTATTAAGTTTCAACATATGGCTACCTAAAGAAGACCTGCATAATGGCCACACCAGTTGACATTCTAGTGTTCATAGGGGAAATGTCACAAGGCCCCATCTTTGGAGGAGAAGCCATACCAATCAGTAGCTGCTGGGGTCAGGGAGAGTTCTTTTCCTCCAGAGATGTGCTCACTGGCAGGTTATTCAATCCCAACTGGTCAGCCCTAAACGTGTATATATAAGCACCACTAAATGGACTCAGTGCATTATATATACATACACACATATATGTGTGCATGTGTGTAACAATAATAATCAAAGAAAAGGTCATGAAATTGAGAGGGAGTGAGAGGGGTTTGGGAGGAGTTGTAGGATAGAGGGGAAGGTAGAAATGATATAAATACAATACTCACATATGAAGTTTTAAAACGATGAAGACTAAAACAGCATTTGTCTATAGGTATAAACACAAGTATTTAGTAGGCAACTTTGTGTTATGTTGATTTATTCGTTTACTCTCGGTTACCATAGTCTTCATAAACTCATTGATTCAAAAGCAAAAACAAAACAAAACAAAAGGCCAGGGTCTAGGAAGTGGGGTGACTGTTGATCTGTCCACACCTGTAGCACTTCACACTGTTTTTACCCAATTTCTTCTCTTTCTTGTATTTCCTGTTCAGATCCCCAAAGCAGAGAATTTGTCTTGGTAAAATTTTGCTCACCTGAGCCCATTATTGAACCATGTGGATAATGACAAATAATTGACTCATGTATGAGTGGGAATATGTCAAAATCTTTATATGCTCTGGGTTCCTGCTAAGAAAGAATTTTACATCACCTAGGAGGCTTCCTACACACTTCCCTGGCAGGTGTCATTTTTTCCATACTTTGTTCTCCCTACCTAAAGTGCATTTCCTCACCAGGTTTCATTCTCCCCCAACCCATTGAACAAAATGCTATTTGTATCATACACATTCTGCCCAGGCTCAGCCTGTACTGACCAGCCCATACTGAACCCAAAACTTCCCCAGCTGGGTCATTTTAATTCTCTTTGTGCTTTGTGGGCTGCCTTCGAAAGGACTCTAAGTAGTTTGAAGGGAGGGCTCACATGTGTTTAACACCCAGCTGAGGGATTCCCGAAAGGAGGTTCTTAATATTCTAAAATTATGTAATCATTTATTTGTTCTATGGTTCCAGTTTGGAAACTAAGATACATGTGAATCCTTCAGAAGAGAGCTGCACTTCCTTCAGGATGACTTGACAGTAACATTGCCTTTTGTTTGAGTCTTACGTTTGTGACAAGTGCAGTATATTATTTCCCACCTTTTAAATCACTAACTGTTTTCCCCCTTAGAAACACTGTGAAAATTTATGTTTCTACTAAATTAAAGTTGGTACGATTAGTTTGAGTCACTTTTTATGAACAAGCTTAACTGTCTTTATTTTGATTCTCCCATGCTCACTTGTAGAATTTCATCCTTTCATAATACCAAAGTCCAAACATCATTTTTCAAAAGAGGAATGAATGCCTCAAGGTCAGTTGTTGCCACAATTATCATTTATGTTTGGCTTTATTTAATTGTTTGCAGAATTAGCTTTTTAAAGTACCAATTAATTCAGTTTCCAGTCTTCTAAAGAAGTTAATTAATGAGATAACTATAACTACATGTGAATGACAAAGAATAGGAAACTTTCAAAGTAAGTCAGTATTGAACTTATGCTATACTCTACTATCTGATACTCCAGGTATTGTGGGACCTTGAATACATTTGTGGTGGTTTGAATGAAAATGTTCCCCATAGGAGTCAAGTATTTGGAGATGTTGTCTTCAATTGGTGGTGCTATTTTGAGAGTTTTTAGGAGGTGTGGTCATGCTGGAAGACGCATATCACAGCAGGGGGCTTTGAGAGCTCTTAAGCCTTGCTGAATTTCTGGTCACTCTGCCTCTGCTTCCAGCGCCTGCTTGAATATGCGAGTGCTTAACTCCTATTCCTGCTCCTACTCCAGACACCTTCTGCCACCATGCCTCCCCACCATGATGGACTCTGATTCCTCTGGAACCATAAGCTCAAATAAACTCTTCCTTTTATAAGTTCCCTTGGTTGTAGTGTTTATCACAGTAATAAAAAAGTAACTAATACAACATTAAAAGATCAATGAATTCCTACTTAGACCTCATGTTGTATAAGAATTTACTCCAGGTTGAATCATTCCATCCTGAAGGGAGCCTCCTTAAGAATCAGGAAGTTCAAAGTTGAAACATTTCCTCCAAGGGGGTGGTTCAGCAGACCAGGAAGTGAGCAACTGAGAAGCCTGAAGATGTTTCTAAAACTAACAAGATAACACAGGGCCTCTCCCCAAGGTGATGGAAACAGCAGAGTTTCAGGGGAAGGAAGCTCTCCGGTGATTGAAGCTGCCTGGTGTTGTGAAGAAGGCCCTATGTTGTAGCTTTCATGAGGCCTCACCTACGTTGGGGTGATATTTTTGGTGATGCAGCTGCATTTGCATCCTTAGCCATCCCTAATCCTGTAAATAATCCTTCCACCATACTCCTGTAAGTATCTGAAATAAACTCAATAGCTGACCAGTTTGAGCTTTGGTGTAATCTTTACTCCCTCCTTGTTTCCCTTTCTGGAATGTGCCTCCACAGGAGAGGTCTCACACAGCATCTCCCCATTCCAGTTCATAACATCACATCTATAGCTAACTCGTTGGATCATGTCACCTCTGACTGTGCAAATTGTGACAATACTGCTCTTTTGATTGCTAAATCATATCACCTCTGTAAAGTTAGTTTTCCTTTCTGGAAAACAAGCCTAAGAGCCCTTGTTCTGATGTTCTGACCTGATGTAGTACAGCTAGCCCGTGTTCCTTTCTTTAGTACTTTGCCTATACTGTCTTTTATTACTGTGCTCTGACACCAGTGACAATTTCCTCACAGTTTAAAATAGAACAACTCTGCAAAGGTGAAAAAAATACAGAGCTTTATTCTCCCCTTCTAAGAAGCGCCACTTTGGTGAGATTCCACCATACTTCAGATCTCCTGAGGACCTGAAATGTGCTCCTGCACCTTTTTCGGGTGGTTGTAGCTCATATCCATGAGGCCGTATTTCAAGAGGTGATGACAGACATTTGAGATTTCGGTGTTTTTTCGTGGTGCTCTTGCCATTTAATAGTCTCCTTCAGAAGTGCAGAACAGCACAGTAATGTGGTTTCTGTGCTGGGAATGTCTGATTTTTTGCCTTCACACCAAATGACCACTCCATCCCTCTGGGGGATCACCGTGCTCTGTTTCCATTCTCGTTTCTCAGAACCACCTCTGTCTTTTCTCTTTAGTGTTGCCAAACCCTTGCAGTGATCACTAAGGCTCTGTCAACAACTTCTCTTGAATTTACACAGCACTGCCATTTATCCTGACTGCCCACATCAAAACAAAAGGGGATCTGCTTCCATTATCCTTCTGCATCAGACTGCGATGAGTTCTTATAAAACAAAACTCTTTAGCTTTTCAAAGAAACATAGCTTGTAGTATTCATGATGTGCAACAGTATATAGTCACACATTTCTCTATGTTCCTTTAAGGGCACAGGGCCTTTGAAAATCCTTTCAATGGCTCACATGTGTTCATCTATATGAGAAATAGAGTTAGAACCAATGTGGAAAAAAATGTTCATGTTATTCAACCAGCTCTTACTTTTACTGGTACAGAATTCGCTGTTCTGGTTTCAGAATTTCCAACTTAAAATTTTCTTATAGTCATAGCTTCTTCTGCCCAGTATAGCAGCAAACATCTTCTAACATGCAACTACTAGATGAAATGTAGTGGTCTAAAATTTTTCATATATTGTCTCATTTATTCCTTATAAAATCATGATTAAGTCAGTATCATTATCATCCAGCCTCACAGGTGAAAAACTAAGTCCAGGGTGTCGATCATACCAAGTTTACAGAAATAACAAGTTGGAAAGATAGCATGAATCTGTTCTTTGTGAAACCAGAGACAGCTCTTTGTTGGAAACAAGAAATACTCTAACCTTAGCACATTTTATTGTTTTGATTACAAACATAAGTGTTTCTAAGAACAAAAGTTCAGGACTTAATAGAATTGGATTCCTACTCTATTCTAGTCACTTACATACCCTAATCTAAAACTACTAATCCTTTAGCCTCCAGTTTCCATTTCTCTCAATAAGAAAACAATGTATTTTGTGATAGATGTGTTATTTCATATGACATAAGCCATCAGTTAGAGAGGCCATCTGAATGTCTGCATTAATACGGATACTGTTGACACATAGTGAGAAACTACTGTAATAGATCAGCAGATCCACAGTAAATACTGAATTAGAGTTTTATGGGCTGACATGATGGCTCCACAGGTAAAGGTACTTGCTGCCAAGCTTGACAGCCTGAGTTTGAATCCCAGGACCAACATTTTGGAATGAGAGAATGAATTCCAGGAAGTTTTCATCTAATCTCCACATACCATGTGTCATATACACACAGAAAAAATACATAAATTAATGTAATACAAATATTTTCTGTCCGTATACTTTTAAAAACAGAACTTGAAAAATAAGAGATGACAATTCCTTACCCCTATCTTTTGGTTTTCTAATTCAAGGAGTATATTTAGATGCATTTCAGCATCTAAGATTCTTCTATTTGCCAAACACTGAATTCGCTGCTCTGCGAACTTAGGTGAATTACTATACTTAATTCTAAGAGTTCATCTTAAATGTAGGATGGAACAAGAGAGAAAAAATAATCAGGCAATGACTATCATTGATGTGGAAATATTATCAAAAAATCCTAACCCAGTATTTTATACCAGAGTAAACTCATGCACGATAAGTCTACAATGTTCAAGGAAATTAAGAATTAAAATGTCAGCACTGGAAAAGCAGAAGCTGACAGGCAGTAATTAATTTGTTTTTCTCTCAATATTCTTAATGTGTGGGAAACTGAATATTCTTCCTTTCACCAAGTTTATTTCCCCTTACTGCTTGTCTTATCTCAAAGGACTGACAAAATTTTCTCTAAGATGTTCCAGACAGAGAATCAGAGGGGAAAGTATTCCCAATCTGCCTCCAGGTCCAGATCGGGTCAATAATATGCCTCAGCTCTCTGTAGTTCTATGAGGCTGAGCATCTTTGTGCTCTCTAGCCAGCCTCTAACCACAGGTATTGTGGGGAGACAGCTGACCACAGTGGGATTAGAAGGAACTCCTCACATCAAAACAAAAGGAATCTGCAAGTGTTATATGGGGAACAGTGGTGATAAGGTGGGCATTGGGACTGGGAAGGGAGGAGGGAGGTCAGATGGGAGGAAAAAGAGTAGAGCTGAATGAATCCTGGGGAGCTAGGAAACCCAAAGGGAAATGTGATGCCCTTGAAACCCCATGAGAAATGCACATACAGTGTCTGAACATTAGTGCATGTGTATACCTGAAAGCTGCTTGGCCAGGAACACAGTGCCAGACAGAAGAGACTTCCTTTGAGTGGTGTTGAGGGTGGTACAGGAGACTCCTAAAATAACACAGGCTACTCTCAAACTTCTTGCTTATCTCCCAGAACTAGTAGATAAGACCCTATTGCTGAATACAGGACATACTTCAGATACAAGACTTTGAAGCAGTGGAGCAGGAACTGAACTGGAAGTCTTGTAACTGAAGTTTGGCTATTGTAACACTAGATGATGATATGAAAACTGCCAAGAGAGAAAAACAATCAATGGTCTAACCCAGCCCTAAAACCTAATAACCTTATAATGACTGGCACAGCAAACTACCTTTATTGGTGCAGTAGCGGCACTGTTACCCAGGGGGCAATCAACAGCTATCTAACTGGACTTAAAGCCCTTTCAAAGGGAGTGAACTCATGAGTGGTACTGTTCACTCAGTCAAATACACATGGCAGGAGAGGACATAGATCCGAGAGAAATACCCTATTTCTTTCACATCTCCAGACAAATGAAGTTTCTTATTATATGCTAAATATGGATTTTTATATAGACAGACAAATATACTGTATATCACTCATTAAATAAGCTTATTTTTGCCATAGATGGCTACTGCAGAATTGCACAACTGGTCAGACACAGAGAACATACATCTGAAAGATGCCCAGTGCTAGGTGACACATCTACAGTCGAACCTCTACAACTAAGGCTCATGGAACATAGTGAAACAAGGGGTAGAAATAAAACTAATGCATTCCTCAACTTTTATCAGTAAAGCTTCCTTATTCAACAGAGTGCGATGCACACAGAAGGACACAACTGGCCAAATTTTAAAGAAGAGACTGCAGAGTATACGTCCTTGGATAGGACTCGTGTATTGAACAGCACCCACCCAAGTTTCAGGGACCATTGCAGAAGAGGGGGCAGAAAGATTGTAAGAACCAGGGTGGTTCATGAACACAGGGAAGCAGAGGCTTTCAGGCCACTGGAAGCTCGCACATGTGAACTTGTGGCAAAGGTGGCATCGAGCACAGGACCCATGCCAACTCAATTAAACAAGGACCCAGAGGGGATGAGTGAAAATGGGTAGCAGGTAGCGCTAGAATGAGGTGGCATCGAGCACAGGACCCGTGTCAACTCAATCAGACAAGGACCCAGAGGGGATGAGTGAAAATGGGTAGCAGGTAGCGCTAGAATGAAAACTTCTGGAGACTGATTGCTACTGGGTGAGGGAAACTATGCCTTACATATGATCTCTAGGTGGGCCGACTAGATGCCAGTGGATGAATCTACACTGAAGGACATCTGAGTATAAACACTTGACTTGATAGGACTTAACATGTATGGTGAAATACAGGAGGTCTGGTGGGAGCATGGGGGAGGCATGGTTGAGGGAGGGGGGTTCTAAGTTTGATTAAGAACTGTTCTATGAAATTACAAAAGCACTCTCTCTATATGTATAGATATAACAAAATTATATATAGAGAGATATGAAATTATATCTATATATAGACAGACAGATAGATGACTGATAGGTGATAGATAGATACATAGATAGATAGATATAACAAAAGCAACAACAGAAACCATCCTCCCTCACTTATCAGGGATTTTTCCCCAGATCATCCAGTGTAGACTTCAATGTGTTTGCTCAGTTACTGGATTAGTCGGCTTTCTGTCTCTCCTAATTTGCTTTCTATTACTGTGATAAAACACTCTGACCAAAAGAAACTTGGAAGAGGAAAGGGTTCACAGTCTATCGTTGAGAGAAGCCGGGGCAGGAACTCAAGGAATGAACCTGGATGCAGGAGTTGCAGCAGCAACCATGAAGGAATGCTGCTTACTAGCTTGCTTCCCCTTGACTTGCTCACCACTGTTCTTACACAGCCCAAGCCTACCACCTTCCCAGGGATGGCACTACCCACAGTTGGCTGGCTCTCTTAAATCAATTATCAATCAAGAAAATGCTGGCCCATGGGCCAGTCTGATAGAGGAAATTCCTCAGTTAAGGTGTCTTCTTCCAGGATGACTCTAGTTTGTCTCAAGTTGACAAAAACTAACCAGACCACTGTCATTAAAACAAAACATTTGAGACAATTCACTTACAAAGTTGAAATGTTTAACTTAGTTAACAGTTTTAGAGGCTCAGTCTATGATTGGGTAAACCCACAGCTGTTAGGAAGTAGGTAGGAATGCTGTGTGGCAGACATGTGGCAAAGAAAACTGATTGAATCTTCAGGAGACTGGATAGGTTTGGGTCCCAAAGTCTGCCTCTGGGACAGGCCGTTAATAACCTAGGAATTTTCCACCAGGTCCCTCCTTCCAAAGGCTCCCCAGCTTCACAAAAGTACCACCTTGCTGAACAGATACTTATCACATGGACTTTGGAAAACATTTATCCAAAAGAATATTTCATGAAACAACATAGTGGCTTCTTTTTCTCATATGTGAATTTTTAAAGTGATGTCATATTTTATCTTCATAGGGAGAAATGAATAAGTCACATTCTGGGCCTTAACTATGTGAGGAGGAGAAGGTAGTGTCTTATCTTCAAAGACTAGTATCTGCTGCCCAAAGACTGGTCTATTTTATAACCTTGAACTTGAATGGAGACATACATAGGTTGTTACTCTCCAACTCTGGGAAATCAGGTAAAGATTAGAGCTACCAGTTTTAGCTTTTTATCTGGGAACCTGATGAAATAAGTTGGTTCTGAAGGCAGAAAACTCATGCTCAAGTGTACAGGTGTGTGTGTGTGTGTGTGTGTGTGTGTGTGTGTGTGTGTTTGTGCATGCATGCGTGTGTGTGTCCCATATGCTCAATGCAACAAATTTGATTTAGTTGTATGTTTACCTGGAAGATAATAATTATGATGCTATTGTGAAAATAGTCATGCTGATTTCTCTAAAGCATTTCTAACAATGTGAATGACAACATAATTTCAAAAAAATGTTTGTCAATGTATTTACTCTTTCCAGAGGAATGAATATTATTTTAAGAGTCTATTTTCATCATCATGTCTAAAGAATGCCAATGTTCCAACAAGTTCTTTAACAATAAGACAGTTCATTTCCCTTAGAAAGCTCTACCCAGTATGAGTCACCTTTCTGTTGCTGTGATAGAAACACCATGACCAAAGGAACTTATAAAAGGAAGAGTTTATTCAGCTTACTGTTCCAAAGGGTAAGAGTCCATCATGGTGGGAAGGCATGGCAGGAGAAATGGCTGGAATAGGTGCAGAAACTCAGCTCTCATATCTTCAAGTGGGAAGTAAGAGAGTGACTTGAGATCTTGGAAGGCTTAAGAGCTTTCTAAGTCCACCCCAGCAACGTGCTTCCTCCAGCATGGCCACACCTCCAAAAACAGTGCCACCAACTGGGGACAAAATGTCTAAATACTTGGAGCATATGGGGGACATTCTCATTTAAACCATCACATTCCACTCCCTGGCCCCCAGTGGCTCATGACCATATAAAATGCAAAATGCGTTTTGTCTATCCTTTAAAGGTCCCATAGACTTACCACTCTCCAAACTATTTAAAAGTCCACAGTCTAAAGTCTCTTCTGAGACTCAGAGCAATCACTTAATTCTAAGCCCCTGTAAAATCAAAACACAAATTACATACTCCCAACATACAATGGAACTGAATGCATATTCCCATTCCAAACAGGAGGATTAGAGGCATAGAGAGGAAATATCGGACCAAAACAAGACTGAAAACCAGAAGGGCAAATACCAAATCCAATAGCTCCATGCCTGTCTTCTGCAACTTTACTTCCAAAGGGCTTAGCTGGCTTAGCCTTTCCAGCTTTGCTGTGTGCAACATACATCTCTCTCTTGGGCTGGTACCACTCCCTTCATGCAGGTCTTCTTGGCAGATCCCTCACAGCTCGGGCATCACAAACATCTTCTTGGGGTCTCCATTGCTAACCAGGTTTCACCTTCACAGCTGTAGACAGTACCCTCTCAGGGCCTTCTTTATGCAGGGAAACCCCTGCTTCACACTGCCTGGCCTTGATGACTTTCTCAAACCAGGGTGGAAGAACTGAGGACTCCTTCACTCTTCCATTTTTCATGCCTCTAAAGCCAGCCCCAGGTAAATGACACTGCCAAGTTTGGACCCCAGCCAGCTTTATTCATTTTAGAAGCTTTTCTCTTCAGTGACCACTGCAGCTTTTTCCTTTCACAAGTTGGAGGCTTATCTGGGTGTGGTCTTGTCCTGGAGGTACTCTCTCTATTGTTTAAGTGCAAATCTCTAGGCCTTTCCTTAATCACTTTAATCTCCTTATCAAAGGGATCCTCTCCAGCACACGCCTTGGCTCTGACATTTATTTTCCTAGAGCTCTTTTTCAATCCAAACTGTACATTCTGTATTTCTTTCTGCGCCATTTGCTCTTTTTCACTGTAGATCTGTATAATACTCACCATTAATAGACATGCCATCATTTCTGTGTTAGGCTGTTTTGAAATTTGTTCTGCCAGAGAATTAGTCCATTGCTTTTCAACTTAGCCCCAGGCAAGCCTTTTGGCCTTGGGCAACTCCAGCCCAAGACTCTTTGCCAAAGTATCCCAATTACTTCATAAGTCTTTATTTCCCACTGGAACTAGATTGTTCTCAGCACTGCTTTCTTCCAGGCCCCTACTACAATGGCCTGTTAAGCTCTGCTTATAATAATCAACCACTTTTCTAGCACAGCCAACAACCCGCTGTACGTGTCAATTACTATATTAGTCACTTTTCTGTTGCTGTGATAGAAACACAATGACCAAAGGAACTTATAAATGGAAGAGTTTATTTAGCTTGTGGTTCTGAAAGGGCAAGAGTCAGTCCATCCTGACAGGGAGGCATGACAGCAGGGATGGCTCAAGAAGGAGCAGAAGCTAGGCTCACATATCTTCAAGAGGGCACAGGAAGCAAGAAAGTGACTTGAGATCCAGCAAGGCTTAGGAACTCTTTAAGCCTGCTTCTTCCAGGATAGCCACACTGTCTAAGACCTCCCAAAATGTCCAAGTACTTGGCACCTATGGGGGACATTCTCATTCAGATTATCACTAATAATTATTTTAACTTCTGCCCATGACTGAGGGGCACCTGATTACAGCATAAAAGTGTCAATATCTTCACTTTAGAAATGTCACAAACATGGCTTGATTACAACTGAGAAATGTGTCTTACTATCTTATAAACTTTAAAACAACTTTGCCTCACTTTTATGCTCTAATGTGATTGTTATAATTCAAAATCTTTATCAATTATTAATGCAGAAATCTATGTGTTGGTTTTCACCCTAGAGTTAAAGATATTGCATGAAATACCACACACATACCCACATATACATGAGAAATTGCTATAAAATTGCCATAAATTTAGTGACTTAGAATATTATTCACAATTTCTTTGAGTCAGGATGTGCTACAGCTCAGCTGGTTATCAGAGTCATACAAGTTCTAAATCAAGATGGTCCTAAGACAAGAATACATTCTTTCTGGAGGCTTTAAGAAAGACTGATTCTAAGCTTGTCCACAGTTAGTGCCAAGTTTAGAATCCCATAATTAGAAATCAGTTGAATGACAGAACTGAGAACTCAGCTTCTTTTCTGATTTTTCCCTGCTTCAAGAGGTTACTCACATTTCCTAGTCATAATTCTCTGATTTTTGTTTTTAAATTTTTATTTACTTTTATTTTAAATGTATGAGTGTTTTGCCTGCAAATACGTCCATGCCATTCAATGCCCACAGAGGCCAGAAGAGGGAGTTGGATTCCTTGGTCCTGAACTTATGGATAATTGTTAGCCACCATATTGGTGTTGGGAATTGAACCCCAGTTCTCTTCAAGAGCATCCAGTGCTCTTGAAAAATGAGCTGTCTCTCCAACCCCCATAACTGTTTTGAAATTTCAGAAGGCTAGGTGAAGTTCTTCTCATTCTTTGAACTTCTCTGACTTTCCTCTCTTACCTCATCTCTTTACCTTTCCAGAACTTGTGCTGTGTCTCTCTGTCTCTTTAGTTTTCTTCTGCTTTTAAAGTTCTATGTGACTATAATAGCCCTCAAGGAAATGTAAGCTAATGCTCTTGTTTCAGGGTCCACTGAATAAGAGCCTTGATCTCATTTGTAAAGCCTACAAATATTATCTAGTGTCTTGTCATATTGATGATTCTGATATCAAAATCTGAAGGGACCTCAAGATTCTGACTGGCATGTTGCTTATATCCTCCTTACCATTTTCAAAACTTTTCAACAGTGGTTTGCTGTAACATCCTAAAATGTCACACAGAAAGAAGTGATTTGCACTATTTGATGTTTTTATTATACTGTGTACATATGAATGTTTTGCCTGCATATACGCATGTCCACCACATGTATGTCTATGGAGGACAGAGGAGGTCATCAGATCCCCTGGAATTGGAGTTACAGGAGGTTCTTAGCTGCTACATGGGTGCTGGGAACTGAATCAGGGTCCTCTGCAAGAGCAGCCAGTGCTCTTAACTGATGTTATATCTCTAGCCCCTGGGTCTTAGTTATGTGCTGTTATTTTTAATAATCAACAAACATCATAAAAATATACATTTACTTTTAATAAGCATACTGATAATAGAATTTTCATGATAACCATATTCTTCTATTTATCTGTGTCTTAAAAATAATAGTGATGAATTATAATGAGCTAAAAATTAAAATATAATGAACGAATAATAGAAATATAACTTGCTATAAAATTATATCTGGCTTAATCTTAGTGTTCCCAGTTTTTAAAGAGTAATTTCCTTTGAAGTGGACCTAAGAATATTTAGAGAATGAAAGAAATGAACTGTGAGCTATATGATACATGTTAGGCACAGTCTCATGGCGATTCTGGATCTGAAATATTTCATGTGACAACTACTTTCTTAGGGGGTGAGGGTTGGAACAAGAGATTGAACAGTTATTGTCCCAATTTTCTTGAAAAATTTAAAACATAGGTGTTTGGTAATGAATGGTCAAAACATGTTGTTGGTGAGTCCCATCGTGATTTGTCTAGTCTCAAAACCAACTTTTGGAAGTAGGTGGTGGAAAGAATCAATGAGAATGAAGGGAGGAGATGGGCTGTCCTTTCCATCACAGATGGGGTGAATCTGTGTACCTCTCTTCTCTTCGTTCTTCTCCCTTACTCTCCCCCGGCCCTCAGAATATTAGACTACCAGAAATGGGATTTTTGAGAAACCAACAATTACCAATCAAGCATAATTAATTGAAATTAAATAGTGACAGGTAAATGGGTGACAGAGGTCTTTAGACATCAGTTTACACATAAAATTATAGTGTGTTTTATAGGATACTCCCTTTTGTATCAAGAAAATAAAAACAATGTTACTAAATTCAGTCTCTTTCAAGGGGCACTATTGGTTTTGTGAATAGTGTTTGCATCTATAAACATTCATTCATAAAATTCTAAAATAAAAATAGTCTTCAGGGCTGAAGAGATGGCTCAGTGGTTAAGCCCTCTGGCTGTTCTTGCAGAGGACTCAGGTTCAGTTCCCAGTGTCCACATGATGGTTCACAATCATCTGAACTCCAGTTACAGGGGATCCAGTGTCTACTGTCTTCTTTAGGCATTGCATGTAGAAGTGCATCAAATACATGCAGTTAAAACACACACACACACACACACAC
>NW_008354009.1:1118157-1160805 GCF_000622305.1 Nannospalax galili
AAAGGGGACTCTTTGGAAGGAGGAAGAGCCCTGTTTAGGGAAGAAGGGTAGATGAAGATGATGAACGTGAATATGGGCAAAGCACAGTAATATATTTGGTCTGAAAATGTTATCATGAAACTCATTTTCCTGTACTCAAACTAAAAATAAGAAAGGAAATCTCAGGTTAAACCAAGCTTGCCTCCAGAAGAGTGAGAAAATTATGTTTTGTCATTTAAAAACAAATGAATACATTAATAAACACATACATTTTAAAAGGTTAAAATGGCATTAGCCTCACCAGCCTACATTTAGGTATTAAGTAAAAACTAATGTAGTATGATTTGACAATGTTTTCCCTGTCAGCATTTATTGTTTATTTGCTTTCTGTTTTTCCTTCTATACAAGAAAGCCTTCTGAAATTAGTTTCACATAACGTACCCTTGTTTATAGAGAAAAAACATGCACATAAAAATCAGTTTAGAGATGACCATAAATCATTTAAGCAAGCAATTATTTCTGCTGACTTTTGAGTAAATATGAAATGATCAGGAAACTCCATAATGGCTGTTACACCACTGAAAGATTCATTTGGCATTTGGACACAAAGGGCTAAAGAAGCAGCCAGGGACTCATTACACATCACTTAAATGGCTTTCCAATCCTGGGTTTTATATGCCTATCCAGTCTGTTCTGAACAGAACTTCTAATGAAAATAATGAGAGTTAGTACAGAGGCTGGGTTTGAATTAGCATCACAGAATGTTCCACTAATAGGGTACTTAAGGAAATAAGAATACACAGTTCAAGTAGTTTGGAGAATTTCATTGACAGTTCTGCCTTGAAATACACAGGATAGATTCAGTTTGTTTTCTCAGCTTTAATGCCGTGAAAGAAAACAGTTGGTACCTGAAGACATTTTGGGACAGTTGAAGATTAGAATAAATATGTAAGGTAGTGACATATCTTTCTATTTTATGTTGGTCATTCTTGTCTTCACTTTGACAACATATCCAACAAAGACAATTAAGGGAATAAAGGTTTATTTTTGGCTCACAGCTTAAGGTAACTCTTCAGTGTTGGAAGACTTGGTGGTTGGCAGGTCCACAATCGTATGAGCGTGGGCAACCAGTCACATTGTATTCTCAGAGAAGAAACAGACTTGAATTGGGTGCTCAGATTGCTTCACCTTTTTATTCAGTTTGGGGCCCCAGCCCATGAGATGGTGTCCTCCACATTCACAATGGGTTTTTCTTCCTCAGTTAAACCTTTCTAGAAACACCCTTATAGTCAAACCCACAGGGTTGTTTCCATGGTTATTCTATGTCTGTCCAATCAAGTTGGCAATCATTAACCGTTGCACACTGAAATATTGCCTGTATATTTACGTAGACATAGAGATCATTCAATTGTAATGTCTACTGAATTCCATTTGGGTCTGTGGATGCAGTTAGTCTGCACCTCACCAGCTAAATTACTGTTGGGTAGTATCACATAATTAAGGTCTCACTGAATGTAAGTATTGGCAATGCAAAATTCCTCCCTGTCCAGATCACAAAAAAAACTGTCACAAACTGTTCTTTTTATGTTTTCATAGATCGATGTGGAGATGAGGCCATGGCAAGATGAGACAGCTGTGCCCCACATCCCAAAGAAAGAAGACAATCCTCCAAAATGGAACATACACAGAACCGTTAGGGGAGCAGTTTGTAATTTTTCTTTTGCTATGCTAATCAAATTTTAGACTGTACTTGGACAATAAGTATTTCCATATACACTGTCTTCACTTGATCCAGAACAAATCTCATTTTCAAAGTCATATTTATTATTATTTTAAATATTATCTGAAAACAAGAATTCACAACAACACCAGAGGAATAACAATAATACTAATATAATAATAAACAGCTGTGAGTGGAGAGAATTTTTTAAAATTTAGTTAAGCCTGGAGTTGCTTCTTTGGAAGTTGATGCTTCTGATGTTTGTCTTGGTGGTCAATTTGCTTGGATCTGGCATGGACTAAGAAGCCTCTGGGTGGATCTGGGAGGGTATTAACTGGAAGGAATAACAGACGGGGAAAGACTCTCCCTCAGAGGGGCTTAATGTTCTAGTGGCAAGATACTAGGAAGTCTGAGGGAGAAGAGGGCTGCTTCTCACCCTCCCACCTCACTAACTGCTGATGCATGCATTTACTCTGTTGCTGCCACTGCTCTGCTGCTGTCCTCTCTGATCTGGGAATCCAGCTTCTTTGGCCTTGAAATGTGGAGTGAAGACCAACAACCCTAGGAATCCTCCAGGCATTCACTGTTAGACTGGGCAAAAGGCTGCCTGGTTCTTAGACTCCTTGGACTATCCAGCCCATATCATGCAAGACAGTCTAATAAATCTCCATTGAAATGTGTGTGTGTGTGTGTGTGTATACAAGTGTGAGTGTAAATTCAGTTTTTTATTCCTCTATAGAGCCCTGAATAATACAATGCATAATGCTCCTTCCAAATTAAAGAATAAATCCAAATTGCTATGATGAATTCGAAGTGATTTTTTTCCTTATCATTTCTGCTTCTATTTTTAAGCAAATGTTACCACTGCACCAATGAACTAATATATTTTAAGCAGATCTTCTGTGAAATACTAGAAGCACAGTGCCTAGGCAGGCATGACCAAGCCCTCATAAAGTTAGTAGCTCTAAAGTTGGATATTAAATATATAATTAACATTTGCTATAGAGGGATGATGTGTGAAGACTAGGTTCCTAAAGCTTTCCTACTTTCATCACCATTATAATTTCATAGAACATATGCTCTAAAGTAATGAATAACATCTAAGTCTAGAGTTTCATTCATTTTGTTTTAGAGCTGATTGCATAGTCAAAAGATGAAGATGGTATAGTCCCTTAATTAATCACCCAGATTTTCATGTCAGGCTATTATAGATTGAAATTAGCTTGGGTATTAATTTGTCTTGTTAGCTTGGTCACTGTTTGTAACCTCTTCATGATGCACATTGGCTCTTTGATAGTCTATAGGGTTATAAGTTACATCTAGTGAGAATGATTCAGGTTGAAATAGCAGAACAGTCTTAACAATTCAGCTCAGAGAAGAGCAAGGCTATTTGGCTCACACTACAGGAAGACCAAAGGTAATAGACTGCAGCATCTAATCCACACTTTGATGTCCTGGCTGTGTTCCCATGAGTTCCGCTCCACTCTATGCTTTCTGCTGTATTGTTCCCAAATTGCAGCTATAGCTCTTGACATCATTCTGCCTTTTGAGAAAAGGACAAGGAAGAGTGAATCACTTTGCCTTAGCTTAACTTTTAAAAAGAAGGATTAATTCTATGTAGAGAATGACACATAGCATAGTTGTGTCATAAATTTTCTATGTAATACCCTGTAACTCTAAGGGTAATGGGAGCTTTAAAACCATTTATTCCCAGTGAAATTTCATTGCATGAAAGTAGAGAGAATGGAGAATAGATGGGCATTGTCCAGCAGATAAGTGCCTACCATTGTCTCAGAATTAAATGAGGTGATAGAGCAGAGTCTGTGGTCCCCCAGTGTAGTGAGCTGTTTTTTTTTTTTTTACCATCTGTTCATTACAATTATACATCTATATATTTCTATACAACATTAAATTCCATGAATATATAATATTAAATATTGTGAAAAGGTGAACATTTCTGAATATTACCCAGGTCATGTAGCTGTTGAAATATGATCAGCAAAATGTGAGCCAGAGTGACATGTCCTACCCCAGTGTGATAGCTGTAAGGTGAATTTAAGTGACCATGGTCTCTCTCTCTCTCTCTCTCTCTTCTTTGGCAGTCTGGTATCATTCCATATGCTGATGCTACTGAGTCTGTGTCCTGAACAGAAGATGCCATGAAGCAAAAGCATCGGTTTCCTGCCATGATGGACCTAGAGCCTGTGTGGAAACTAGCTTGTGGTTTAAGCCATGGGTCTTTGCTGCTGCTTATTGGCCATAGCCTTGACTGTCATAGAGCACAGCCGACCAGTTCTGATGGACACATACATCTTACTAAGTTCTTTTACTAAACATGCCTTACTTTTACTGTAGTTTTTATAAGTTTATAGAGAGCCAGAGGGCAATAATCCAGCTACTGTCATAAGCTAGTAACAGTAGGTTCAGGCTTTTACCCTGATTTTACTTTCTGCAGATCATCTAGTGGGCACTCATGGTTGATTTCAGTGAAGTAATTGAAAAGGACTTTAGTCTGTGACTCGTCATTCAGTTTCATTTGTTAAGACATTCTCATCAGTCTGGAACTCCATGTTGTCTTTCGTGGTGGATGTTTTTATGATGAGAGGGACCTTTAACATTGAAGAGTAAGATAAAAATAAAGGGAAAGAAGATCATTTAGGGTTATTATTGTTTTAACTTTCTCTGGTTCATTTATTTATTTGTCTTCACCTGTATATTAGGGCTGCCATTTCTTCTTTTTCCATTTTTTTATGCATTCACATGCATGTTCACGCATGTATGTGGAAGCACATGGGTGTGGATGGGGATGTGCATCTGGTTGTTTCCATGTGGAGGTCTAAAATTGATTCTGAGACGCATCCTTGATCCTTTTCCATCTTAGACATTTTGGGAGGACCTCTCTCAAACCCCAGCTTACTGTTATGGACCGTTTTAATAGCCACCTTGCTCTGGTATCTCTGCTTTGTGAGGCTGTAATTATAGTCAGGTTGCCATACCCACCTGACATCTATGTCATTTCCTGGGGACCTAAACTCCAGTCCTCATGACTGCTCTGTAAGTGCTTTAACCACCGAGCCACCTCCCCAGTCCCTCCCCTTCTTAACACAATTTCATAAACTGCTTTGAATATAGCACATTCATTATACAAATAAACTGTTTTACACTTACACTTTTCTTTCCAATTTTAAGTGATACCTAAGCATTAACTCACTCAAATCAAATCATCAAAAGTAATACAAATGATATTTTAAATCAATGTTTCTTTTATAAGCATAAGGGACAAAAACTTTGTCAGAGCAACATTTACTTTATAAACATGTATTTCATCTCCTTCTGAATGAATTGGAACATCAAGGCAATGCATACCGTCACTGCATCTTGAATTTGTTTGCTTACTTTATTCAATGTGTAAAACATTTTTGTTATTTGCAGAATGTCAAAGTTCCATCTGCCATATTTAACTCAAGAAATATCCTATAACTTCCATCACACACAGATTTGAAAAGCTTACTAAATGTCCTCTTCCTTAAAAAAAAAATATTATTGTTGCTGATTTTGTTGCCTTGAGTTCTGACCTCTGCTGGCGTTACATGACACAAGTGCACTTACCTACATGCAGGCAATACATGCACACACATAAAATAAAAATAAATAAAATTAAAAAAAAAGAAAATGGATAGTGATCATTCATTAAGCAAATAATGCTGAGAGCCTTCTATGTGCCAACAATTGCTCAAGGTACTGAGTGGATGGACAAAATATATGAGTTTGTCTGTGCTGTCCAAGTGGGTAAAACAATCAGGAGAAAATGTGTTAAGAGAGCTCATCGAGGAATGTGGGATTGGGCAGTGTGGTGGTTTGAGTGGGGAAATCCCCCAGGGCATGTATTTGAACACTTGCTCCATGGTTGGTGGTACTGTCTGGGGAAGTAATGGAACCTTTAGGAGGTGGACCCCTGCAGAAGGAAGGTCATCACTGGGGGTGAACTTTAAAGTTTATAGCCTGGCCTCACTTCCAGTTTGCTCTTCTGCTTCCTGTGTGACAAAAAGTGATCAGCCAGCTTCCTGCTCTGGCTGCCAGCTGCCAAACCTTCCTTCCATTATGGATAGTTCCTCCCCAACAATAAGCCAAAATAACCCCCCCCAATAAGTTGCTTTTGGTCATGGTATTTTGTCCCAGGAACAAAATGTAACTAGTACAGCTAAGCCATGGAAGGCTCTATGGAAAAGGAGACATGAACCAGCCCTTCCAGAATATGTATGAGCCATTAATCCAATATACAAATTAAAGGACATTTAGAGAAGATACTACATCAGGGTACAAAGGCCATGGCTGTGTTAACATTTCTTGATCAGGAAGCTGGAAGAAAGAGAATTATGGCTCAATGTTAAAATACTAGCCAAAGAGCTGCCAGTGATGAGGTTTGAGAGGAAGACTGTGAGCAAATTATGGTGTTTCGATTAGGGAGTACAGTTCCTACAGTTGCCAAATGAGAGTGAGTTCAGTAAGTACAGTATCAGAGGTTTGTGCTTTCGTACAGTGCTCACATGGACAGACCTGCTTTCCATGGCTTACTCAGTTATTGTATGATTGCTGAGCACTGAAAGAGTAGGGTTAGATTCTGTGGAACCTTGTGAAGTCTATTCCAGACTTTCAGATAAGATCTCATGAGAATAGATAGGGCAGAGATGTTTGAGGAAACTTGGATTGGAGACATTAATTGGAGACATAACTGGACTATCCTGGTCATTTATCACAGGGAATAGAGAGGAGAAAGTGATTAAGGTTAAGTTTTTAAGATTTTGATTTTGGTAACAGCCTGGGTTTCTGTTTTAATTTAGTTACAGGGTGAATCCTGCATGATCTACCAGCAAAAGAATTACAAATCACTTCCACATTTGGGTGAACAAAGAATGGTGTTAATTTTGGCATGAATAATAACTCACATTCTAACTGGGACATGCATCAGGGCCTTCTAATTACATAGATCTGGTAATAAAAGTCTGAACTCAAAATGCACACAGACATTGGCAGTAGAATCCTTGCTTATATGTGAAGTCACTAGTGCAGGGTATAGAATAAAACAACAGGGAGCTCTCATCTGTTGAGTAACAGAGAAAGGAGACTACATGGAAACCAGGGAGGTAACCCAGCAGTAGAGGCTCAGATGAGCTCAGAAAAGGCCCATCAGTAGGAGAGGTCTGCAACGTAAAGGTCTCCAAAGAGGAAGTGGGGAAAGAAGTCGAAACCGAACTGTGCATAATGTAAATTACAAGCGCCAAAAGTAAGAAAAGTGTTTATGCCATGCCTGATAGTGGTGGGACAGAGAAAAGGGAGAGAAAACTGATAATTTCTTCAAGGGAATAATTTTGTGGGGAAATTAACAAGTCAAACTAATGTTGAGTAATTAGAAAATTATATAGGTTTCAAAAATAAGTATTATTATTTTAAATAAGACAAAAACTTATTTTTCATGTATTTGAAAGAAAGAAAACAGGACAGAATGTCTGAACCTTTTTACTGTAGTGGATGAAGTTTGTAGCCTGGGTGGAAAGATGCCAGAGGAGTAGAAAATGTGGATTGAGTGTTGAAACACGTGAGTGTGCTGTCAGGACATGTAGCTGGAAAAGCAGTTTCCGGCCTCATTGATTTGATATACAGAAGCAAAAAAATGATTAATGTGTGAATATTGTAAAAGGACTGTAGACAGATCTAAATTTAAATCCTTAGACTACAAAAATTCTGGAAGCACATGATATAAAATGCTTTTCCCTGTAAGTTAGGCAAAGATTTCTCAGGTGCAGCACCAAAACCACCATCCATAAAAGAACAAGTTGATAACTTGACATAAGTAAAGCTTCCTGTTCTATGAAGGATACAGAAAGAGAATGCAAAGTGACTGAAAGAACAGTTTTTCAGAGTGTGCATTTCACATCAAACTGGAGTTCAAAATATAAAGAGCTCAGAACTCAGTAAGAGCAAAACACACAACCAAAAGGGAAAGCAGAGTATTTGAACACACACTGTACAGCACAGATGTACTCTGACACATAAGCATAAGATGCTCAGCACCTCCATGTCAGTGTGATATAAATTAAAAACACGAAGACATGGGGCTTTATATCGAATAGAAAGTCTAAAGTTAAAGATAACTGACCTTGCCAGTTTTGGATATAAGAATATAGAGCAACTGTCACTCAAAGACTGTAAGTGGAAATGTAAATGGTGCAGGTTTGAAAATGGTCGAGCAATTCCTTTATAAGTTCAACATGGGTCTGTCAGACAACCCAGCAACCCTAGATAATTACCCAAGATAAAAAGCCTGGGAAATAAATGTCCATAAGGCTGATTTTGTAAAATCCCCACCAAACAAATAACCTGGATTAGTGCCTCCCCCACCCCTGCTGTAACAGAATACTTGACAAGAAGCAATTTCAAGAATAAAGGATTTATTCTGGCTTATAATTTAGGGGATACACTCCATCATGGAGGGGAAGGCATGGCGGCAGGAGTGGGAGAACGGTTGGTCACATTGCATTGGCAGTCAGAAAGCAGAGACCGATCAAGAAGTAGAGCTGGGACATAAAACCACACGGCCATCCCCAAGTGTCTCTCTTCCTCCAGCAAGGCTCCACTTCTTAAAGCTTCCACAATCTTCTAAAACAGCACCAATAGCTGGGGACAAAGGGTTCACACTCTTGAGCCTGTGGGGTACATTCACGTTCAAACCACAGAACAACCTAAATATCCCAGATCAAATGAATGAATAAATAAACTGTGGACGTTAGTGGAATGTGACACAATAATGACTTGTGATACAGAAGCAGCACCGAGGACTCTTAAATAAATAACCCTGAGTGCAATAAACCAGACCCAAACCAGTGAGTATGTAAAATTCCAGAAAGTCAAATCTAATCTGTAGTAACAGAAAGCTGGACAATGGTTATTGGGTATATTGGTTTATTAGGGCATCCCTAAGAAAATACTGCTGTTTGATAGTTTAAATAAAAGAAAGTTATTTCCTCACAGGTGGTGGCTTAAACCTTAAAATCAAGGTCTGCCAAGGCAGATTTTACCCTAGGCCTCTTTTCTGGTTTGTTGATGGCTTTGTACCTCACACAGCCTTTACTGTGTGTAGTAGTACCTCTGATGTCTCCTTATGTGTCCTATTTCCCTTATAAGCACTAATTAGATCAGATCAGGCTCACCCTGATGGCTTCACTGAAACTTAGTAACCTCTTTGAGAGCCAAGTATATGGTTAAAGTCTTGGGAACTGGGGGACAAGAATGTCGATATATGAATTAACCAGGTAAAATTCAATCTATAACATCTGGGGATAGGGAGTAGAAAGATAGATTACCCAGGTATAGAAAGAATTTGCAAGGATGATTCTCAGTTAGGATGGGTTCCATGGGAATATACATCTGTCAAGATGACCCAAGGAACTGCATGAAATATATTTGGTTTATTAGGTATTAGTTAGAGTTCATTAATATTGTCAAGTATGTTGAAAGAGTTATGAATTGACCTTTTCTAAAATCTTTGCTGCGACACAATGGTAGTTGCATTGGTAGAACATGAACATAATCTATTTTCCAACCCAGACTCCAGATAACAGCCTTTTCTGCATAATGTTTGTGGGAAAACGTTTGTCAGAAAAAATTTACCAGTCTCCTTTTGAGCTCAGCAGTTTATAATCTGTCTGAAGCTGTATGATGTGTGGAAGAAGATGAATGTGATGTTTAGTTATAAACATTTCAAAATGTTTATTATGTGAAAGTCACAAATAGAAGGATTTTCAGGAGAATGCCATTGAAAGGAGGGACTGTAGCACTTAACTTGTGAGCATTATAGGCAGGAATATTATTTAAGTTTGGATTAAACTTCAATCACATAGCTTCCTAAAGCAGTTGACCCCAATTTAGGCACGTGTCAATTTTTCACTTTAACAGAGGATAAAAGGCAAGAATTGATGAAAATAAACTTACTCTAGATGCTACCAATAGGGACAAAATATTGTTGATGTTAATAGAGATAATTAAGCTGAGTAGAATTGCAGACGTCCCTCTATCCATGGGGACACCTCCTGAGATCCCCACACAGGGCCTTAAAACACAGATGATGCTTAGTCCTGTATAGCCTGCCCTTATGCACAGTCTTATGATAAAGTTTAATTTATGAATTAAGAGTTAACAACAATAATTAGGAATTAAGAACAATAATGGAGTAGAATGATTATGGCCACATGCAATACTGTGAGAAATAGCTCACAAGTGAATCTGAGAACAGAGCCAGATAGCAACTAACTCATGGGTAAGCACCACTCACTGCATGCAGACTATGGACAAAGGGGTGATTTTCCTGTTTGTGGGGTAGAACAGAATGGCCTGAAAGTTTATCATACTCGGCAGAATGATATATAATTAAACAACCTCAGAATCATTCATCTCTGGAATTTTCCATTTAATATTTTTAGACCATGTTTGATGAGGGATAATGGAAACTAGAGAGTGACAGTATTGATAATAGGGTACAACTAGGCTGTGGGTTGGCATGTTCTCCACTAAACAGGTCATACTAAGACATACTGCTTAGAACCTGTGCTATTGTTGTAGAGTCAGTTAACAGCAAAATGGCAGGCACTCATTACTAAGTAGCATTTGCTTCTCAGGTTGGGAAAAGAGGCACATGGTTCATCATTTTACTCTCTCCTTATTAGCTTAGTATCCCATTCCTCTTCAGCAGACTGTGCCTGGCCAACACTAGATGGTATTGTGCTCCTTCTGTTCAGCGGGATTCCTGAGTGAGAGGCACTTTGTGTCTGTGTATAAATTGTGTGCTGCACATGTTTTTAATGTGAGATCTGTACATGTTCAAAAAATAGTTCTTTGTTTATGAAATATGCTTTAGGAATATATAAACCCAGCTGTATTCTTCTAGTTTTAAACTTAAGCAAATGTGTTTGTGCCCATTAGAGCATGTGCACTCAGATTCTAATAGTTATTTGTATTTTGGCAATAAATTTTTTTCAGAATGTAAGAAAGAAGGAGTCCATTAAGCAAAATAAGAAAAGGAATTGTGCTTTCTGTTGATGCTTTATTTAAAATGCCATAGAAACAGATTTTATATTTACAAGAAGTATACCACAAAAAGACTAATCACCTATTTATTATCTTTTTAAACTTTAATACTTTAAAGAAGAATATTGTTTTGAAAAATGAATATCTAGTATTAACTATTCATTATAATATCTGAGGTCTGAGTTAAAAACTGTTGGCAATTTAGTTATTGACCAGGACATTACCAGTGATAGCCTTTTACAGCCACATTATATCAGGAAGCTAATGATAGCAAAAAGATTAATCTCTGGTCTGGGTGTTGGATTCATATGTCCCCCTGATCTAGAAAACTCTTACCCTTCATTTCTACTTAAGAAAATACCTGCACATGTTTCAAGGTCCAGCAAATGTGAATTTCTTTAGGAAGCCATTCAGGTCTTGCTCCATGAACCTCTGTGTTCCCATTGTGCAGAACACATTTCTTGCAGCAGTTGCGCTAGCCTGTTCAGTGGCAGTTATTTTAGTAACCATGTGTCTTCTCTATGTGCAGATAAATATAGAGCGAAGGACAGCTTGCTCACTTTGACTCACTGTTCTTACAGAAAATTTGAGTAATATTAAGTGTTTGTAAATTAAATTTTATTTTTAAAGAGATGCATAGGTACAGAAATCTTGAATGAAACCCACATTACTATTTTATGAACAAATAACTGGAGGGTATAAAATAACCATTCCACATTCCTAGGTAAGCAGGTTATTTTTTTTTGATGATGATGAAATATCTGCTGTTTATTTCCATTGCCTTCAACATATTTAGGTTGTTAGCTTCCCAGAGGTCAGGGCTGTTTCGGCTTTCTTCAAGGATTCTATATATTTCCACATGAAATGTTTTGTTCCTTTCAGAACAGGTCTTTTTCTAAAGCAATTACGAGTGGTTATTTTCCAAGTGTTGCTAGGACAACTTATAGGATACACAGATAGGGAACTAATTAAACTTTGGGTGTGAATTAGTTCAGGCAGAAAAAGTCTGAAAAAAAAAAAAGGGGAGAAGAGTTCCATTTTTAAGTGGATGTAAGTAATGGTGATCGTTTTTCTTCTTTTCAGAGATATCTCAGGGCAAAAAGGTTCAAGAGAATGAGACCAAGTCTACAGTCAGCTGCTGTGATAACCTCAAATCCTAACTGTAACAGGACAAGTGGGGATTTCAAGTCAACACTTCAGAAATCCATTGTATTAAAAAGTAACTGAACCATGTATCATCAATGTTCCAGCAAAGTTCTACCAAAAAGTAAAGGCTTTCAGATTTGCAGACCATGTAGTTTTGCTCACACCACTCAGCTGTATCACTAAGAAAACATAGCCACAGATGGTAAACAAATGGTGACTGAGTTGGGTAACTGGGCTACAGTTTATTGATATTAATGTCTAAGTAAACCTTTGTATTATTTTAGCAGGTCCTGTATAAAAGAATAGGCATCAAATATGCTATAGGTGCTGAATTTGGGTGAAAATTGACTGAATTAAAATATAAGCAATATTTCTTGCATCCAATTAAACTCATAAAAAGCTATGAAGACTTTTAAAACTTTCCAGTCTGGATTAGTAAACTCATATCTCTCTGAATATTATCATGAACTCTCATTGCAAGGAGTAGAATGTGTTGTACTGATCTCCATTTCGTATGTGTATTTTCTCTTCAGTAAAATTTAAACTCCTTGAAATCACAGAGTATTCAGAGTATTCAGTATTTTACTGTCAAAATATCTTATTTGATTCCAGATGCATGTAATATGTCTTAGCATCCACTGAAGACAATACAACAAAAACCTATGAATCTAGTAATACTTGAAAGGAATTTTAATTAATTGGTTCTAATATCTGAGAAAATTAGAAACAAAAAGGGTAATTATTTGGGAGACATTATTTTCTCAGTTTATAAATAATATTTGATACAATAGTGAACTGTGTGTAGCGGGCGGGCTCCACAGTCCTATGGGCTCAATCAGGTCCCACTCTAAAGTGGTAACTCTATCCATGCAATATGCTTCTATACAGAGAAAAACTTTATGCATACTTACATATTATTAAGTACCTAACCAAAGGTATGTTAAAAGATGAGACAATGTAAGATAGAATATTTTATAATAATAATTGGAAATATCCAACTAACACTGGCACAGTGCGAGAGCTGCAGCAATAAACGGAAGTGGAGCCAAAGCTTGGCTGAAAGGGCAGAAGCCAAAACCAGCACTGGAATGCCACAGATCACAGTTGGTTGGTCATGGTAATAGAAGAATTTTAAAAAGAAGAAACTTGTGTTGACTATAATGTGTGTGGAGTTGTAGATGAGCATTCGATGAAATCATGAACCTAAACTTGCACTGTGAAGAAATGGACTCTTGAATTCTACAGATGTGATTACTGAAAAGGATGCAGTGCTTCTATTACCAATCAGGTGGCTGTGTTTCCTGTGCTTTAGCTAGAAGTAAATCTTGAATAGGCAGTGGGAGGCTCCCTATAGGTTTATGGTCCTGTGTCCTTGAGTGCCAAGGGACATGTGCTATGATCACAGACTCTGAAATTTATGATTCTGAGTTTTGAGAATTAGAGTCTATGGCTCTAAGCTTTACAGGCCAGAGATTTAAGTGCTCAGGATGGGGTTTACTACTCTAGACCTTTAAAAATATTTTTATTGATTCTTTGAGAATTTCATAGAATGTAATTTAGTCATAGTCAGAGCCCCTCCCAAACTCTACTCCACTCTACTAATCTCCCCAACTTCATGTCCTCTGCCATTATTTATTAAAGGCCTATAGAGTCTAATTTGTGTTCCTTAAATGCTTTTAGGTGTGGGCCCATCCCTCGGAATATGGTTAACCTACCAAATGTTATAAAAATGGATTTTCCCTCTCCCCAGAGCTCTCTAGTCATCAGGGACCCATGACTATACAAATGGCTAGACTCTCTCCCTTTCTATCTCTCTCCCTCCCTCTCCTCCACCTTCTCCCCCTCCCCCTCACTGTCTCCATTTCCCTCTCCCCTCCCTCTTTAGCTGGCTTCTCACTGCTACTGTTTCTTCAGTAGCTGCCACTATCAACACCACTATGGCCTTTGCAGTTTCTATAACTCCCAGGGACATGGCCATTCGTCACCTCAGGTACCACGATGGACACTTCTTCTTTACCAGCTCAGCCTCCTTTACACATGAAAAAGATCATAAACAAGTAAGGAAAGACCACCCAAAAGAAACTTTACACATGAGAAAGATCATAAGCAAGTAAGGAAAGACCACCTTTATTGGACCTAGTGTTGCAGCAGCAGGGGCAGCATATGAAAATGTCTAGAGGGCTCACTGCAAAGGTAACCTGGATAACCTGGTCTGTACCTCCAGAAACAGATGTGTGCAATGAGTGTGACATGCACATATATTATGATGTATGAATCAGAACACAGCTCTCAATTTGACCAGTCGTAGACCTTGCATGAGGACTAAACCAAAATATTTTATTGAACCAATCACAAGTTTTCTTCTGAGTCATCTGGCCTGTGTAGGAATAGCTATAGTAGAGCAAGGTTGTTTAGAGTTCACCAAGTCAACTAATTGGAGAGAGGTTTTCCCCAACAGACTATAGTGGCTATGACGGGAGCAAGGCCTCCTGACGACAGACTTGTAGTTTCAGTTGCAAGTGCTACCTGCAACTGGAGTGTATTTTCATTAATGCATTTAATGAATCTTCAAAGCATTATTATTGTCACAATTATATTCAAACTCATGATAAAATGAGGTTACAGGGGCTGGAGAGATAGCTCAGTAGTTAAGAGGACTCATTGCTCTTGCAGAGGACCCAGGTTTGGTTCCCAACACTCAGATGGCAGCAAGCAACCACCCACAACTCTAGTTCTAGGGGATTTGATGCTCTCTTCTAGCCTTGGTGGAAATTGAACACATGTGGTGTATCTATCTACATGCAGGCAAAACACCCATACACATAAAGAAAAAACAAATGAATTAAAAAATGCAAAAAGAATTTAAAAGGTCACTGCCAAGGTGGCTCAATTTAAGGGAAGGGTCTGATGATTGTCAGAACAAAATCAGCTTAGCCCTTCCCTTAGTTACTTTACCTTTTGCTGTGTTAAGATATCCCACAAAAGCAACTTGAAATGAGAAAGGCTTTAGAGCTGAGCCGAACTGTTGATTGATTTTCTCTCTTATCAGCTTGCATATTATCCTCTAAAAGTATGAGAGCTAGTCTTCAGGGAGGAGACTTCCAGGTCAGTTCCAGTTCTATTGCTCCAAGTCCTGTGATTGAAGTATGTCTTGTCTTCAGCAGTAGGGTCTTTCTTAGCTTCAAGTTCTGGGAGGTAATCAAGAGAGATGGCAATAGCCTGTGTTGTTGTGGGAATCTTTTGGACTACCCTGACCAACAACTTGAAAGGAGATTTCTCTGTCTGGCACTGTGTTCTTTGTTATATAGCCTTCTTGTGTACACATGCTCTAATGTTCGCATATTGCATGTGTATTTTTCAGGGCATTTTTGAGTTAATATATTTACTTATCTCTCATCTGCCTCACCATACCTCAAAGAAGCTTCTCGCAATAGACGGAGACTATTACAGAGTTCCACAACTGGTAAAACTCAGAGAATTAGTGTCTGTGAGGTGCCTAGTTCTAAGTGACACATATACAAGGCAACCTTATACCTAAGGCTCAGGTAACATAGCAGAACAAGGGGCAGAAAGAATATAAGTGAATGTTTCAACCGCTACCGATGAAACTTCTTCAAGCAACAGATGGTGCTTAATTCAGAAAGCTACAACTGGCTAAAGTGAAGAGAGTAAGAGACTGCAGAGGGCTTATCCTCGAATAGGATACCTGTATCAAACCTCTGTTACCCAAGGCTCAGGGACCATTGTGAAAGAGGGAGCAGAGAGGTTGTAAGAGCCAGAGGTGGTTGATAACCATAAGGAGATAGAGTTTTCCAGACAACTGGGAATTACTATAGCAATGGTAACAGCATGTTCAGGACCATGCAAAGTCAAGCCAGACAAAATCCCAGCACGGAAGTGGGGAAGTGTAAGTGCATAGAATCCACAGCCTTAGCTGAGGAACTATTGGAACTGATTACTCCTTCGGAGAATGAGAGTTGGTTTTCTTTATAGCTGTGATGCTCCAGTGGATGGATGCACACTGAAGGACATTTGGAGCCACAAACTTGACTAGTTAGGCCTATGTGTATAACAGAATACATGAAATCTGGCTGTAGGTGGGAGGGTCTATAAGAGAGGTGCAGAGAGGAGATGAGGGGTCTAAATATGATCAAAATATATTGTATGAGCCAGGTGTGGTGGTGCACTCCTGTAGTCCCAGCACTTGGGAGGCAGAGGCAGGCAGAGCTCTGTGAATTTAAGGCCAACCTGGTCTTCATAGTGAGTTCCAAGACAGCTGGGGATACAGGGAGACCCTGCTTCAAAAAGACAAAAAATATTGTATGAAATTCATAAGAATTCAATAAAATTATTGGTAATTACTAATTATTATTTTAGAAGGGAGGAAAGTCTGAAATGAGATACAGAAAAACACCTCTGATTTGCTAAGAATATTAGTTTTACTGATAATATTTTATAGTTTAATAGAATAATTTTTACATAGCCGTGAAATGTTATATATATGATTGTATGTATACTGTGCATATATGATTATATTTGTGTAAATGTGTGCTTGCCCAACATTTCAAAATAAAATGGTGTCTCATTTGTAGACATGGTTAAATTCCTAAGTCTAATAGGCACATGAGCACTATTTATACTGTTATACTGTAAGTGATGCTTAGTACTGATTTTGCCTTTAATAAAAGACACGTTTGGATATAAAAATCATTTGTAGAATTTCCTACAAGTATCTTACAATAAAGGATCTAACTATAGAAAGGAAAGAATGAACTTTCAAAACTGAATATCGATGTATCACATACTTCTTCATAAACTCAATATTAATAAGACTCATATAGCTGAGGTTCCTGTTTATTTTAATTAATTCATTTGTAACAGTGTCTCTCTGGGTACTCGACTGGCCGGAACTCACTATAACGAACAATCTGGCCTCAAACTCATGGTGATCTTTGTGCCTTTGTCTCCAAAGTGCAGCAATTTCACCCAGCCAAACCTATTTTAAAAAAACATTTATTATTTTCCGTTTGTGTATATGAGTGTATTGACTGCATGTATGTAAGTACACTTGTGTCATACAATGCCATGGAGGTCAGAAGAAGGCATCGAATTTCCTGGAACTGGAGTAAGGGATAGTTGTTAGCCATGTGCGTTCTGGGAATTGAACCAGAATCTTCTGCAAGAACAGACAGTGCCTTTAATCTGTCAGCCATCTCTCCAACCTTAGGCAGGAGATTTTAAGAGCAGATTTAAATATGACATTAAAAACAGATCATGCTGATCCCTCTCTTCCCCTTTATCCCACCTGCATACTCCACATGCACAAATATAGAAATACTATAATCAATCCACACATAAATAGAAGAATTTGTAGCTAAATATGTACAACCTAACACAGCTTTAAAACAGTTGTGAACAGCACACAAAGGAAGAGACACTGTATAGTTCTGTGAATAAAGGTGATCGATAGCAATTGTGTGGCTCCTTTGAGATAGAGTAAAAACTTTCAAGTCATCCATCAACAAGTGTTTATTGAATGTCCAGTGTTCCCTTACAAATGTAAGAAGAAAAAGTCAATAATGTTACCTAGCCCACTCCTATTGCAGCATGAAGGGAAAAAACCCCAAAATATATACACTTCAGGTATATGGATTTTTAACAAGAAAGTTGCTTTTCCTTTTCTAAGATCAATTCCACTTAAACACTCTCCAAAGTGAGCACATATATATATTCGTAATAACAATGATTTCTATTAAAATAATTCAAACAGAATGCATATTTTTCTTCAAAGAAAATGAGAAGAGGTAAAATTAATTGTGAATATCATAATGCCCGAGTGGATAGTATTGTATAAGTCTACCCAGAGAATCATGAGCAAGAAAAGTTCATAAACAGTGTTTTTGTCTTTTCATTGCAAAGCATTGCTAGAAATTTTGTGTAAGTTTGATCACAAGATGGATTGCATTTTTAAAAGCCATTTATTAAATAGAAGTTATACATAGCACAAATAATGTATTTTATAGCTGAAGATAAAACATAAAGATCTCCAGAGAACACTAAAGATCATTTCTATACCAAAAGAGTAGATCGATAATCTTATGTCTAGATACGTGTTCCATTGTATTGATTAAAAAGTTGGTTCATGAAATATTAGATGAATTCCAGTAAATAAAACCAATAAGATGGCAGAGAAATATAACGTGAACTCAAATCCTAAATTCAAAAGATATTTTTATTATATGTTATTATAATTAAAATATTCTTATTGACTGAAGAATTTCATATATTGTGCTTTGATCATATTCATACCCTGTCCCCCCCCCACCCTCACCTTACTAACCATATCCCTGGCTTCATTCCCTCTATTACTATTTCTCTTTTTAAAGGCCTATTAATTCTCACTTGTGTTTCCAAACTGCTCCTGGGTGTGGGTCTATCCATTTGAGTGATCAACCTACCAGGTGATACACCAGTTAGGAGAACAGATTCTCCCTCTCCCTGCATTCAATTGAAAACACATCCTCAGCTAGGGCTGGGGCTCCTTCTTCAGCTCCCCCTTCCTTTCTGGGTTTTTGTCTGGTTTGCGTATGCACAGGTCTATGCATGCTGTTACAAGCACTGTGAATTATGTGCAACTACCCTGTGGTTTCCAGGCAGCAGTTTCATTCTATTCATCCACCACCTCTGGCTCTTACAATCTTTCTACCCCCTCTTCCACAATGATCCCTGAGCCTTCGGAATAGAGGGAGCAGAAACTAGGTCCCCTAAAAAAGTGTTAAATGTCCTTAACCACTCAACCATCTCCCCAGCTCCCTCAACACTAGCTTCCACAAAAATATTATTTCTTTTGGGAAATCCTGGTTAAGAGAATCTGGTAGGAGCTTGTGACATTATAGTCTTTTTAAAACCTTTCTACAATTGTTAACCCTAGACACTTCCATTTCAAATCATTCAATTCCTTACCATTGTGCTGACTAGAGTCCAAATTCTGTCCCATGGTTGTCAGCAGTCAAGTGAGCCCTACCCTCTCTGCAGCCATAGCTGGTGCAATTTGTGTATGTTGATTCTCTACCACAGCTGCTTCTGGGGTCTGCAGTAAAACTGTGCAAGAGTACATGTGTTGACCCTTACTGGGACTTCTCAGGTCTGCACTGACTCTGGTCCTTTCCAATTCAGAACTTTGTCTTTTCATCTGTGTCTGGAATTTCCTTATTTGTCATGTAGTTTGGGTAAATTACATACTCTAAATAAATATTCAGCATTGAGGGATCGATCAAGTCCTTGATCATGGTCTATATAAAATCTTAACAAAAACAGGGATCACAGTTTTAAACAATTTGAGGATGATTATAACCCTGACAGAGATTAAGTCAAACAAAACCGCAGGACCTGTGAACAACCATTAGTCAGTCATCGTAATAAATCATTATTTCCTTAATGGTTAGGGCATAAGAAATGACCATGAAGTTCGGACTGAGGAAAAGGATACTGCTCAAGGATAGAGGGTCGTCAGAGTCCTTAGGAGGGAAGCTGTTTCAGCATGATGTCAGGTCTCATTGCTCTTACAGAATGCTGGCTAGACATTGAGATGGGTCTAGAGTGAAAAGGCTAAACACTTGGTTATTTAAAACTGCTAAGCTGGGACTGGAGAGGTGGCTCGGCGGTTAAGAGCACTGACTGCTCTTGCAGAGGACCCGAGTTCGATTCCCAACACCCACATGGCGGCTACGAACCGTCCTTAACTCCTGTCCAGGGTAATCTGACTCCCTCTTCTGACCTTGGTGGCATTGCATGACACAGGTATACTCACATACAAGCAGGCAATACACTCATACACATAAAGTGAAAATAATAAATAAAAATAATTAAAACCGCTAAACTGTTAATCTGGAAACACTGTTATAAATAAAAGGACAGATTGAAAATAGAGTATAGAAAAGGGGAAATATCTGCTGTCAGGAACTTAACATGATATTGTGAAGATAGTTTTGGCACTTCTTTATGTGCTGTCTTACCTGCTATCCTCGTTTATGGAAGACAGATGGTATGAAAATGCGACCCAAGTCTGCACTTAGGGAGAGCAATAATTCAGCAAGAAACTTACAATTCCGACACTTTAAGCCACGGGAAAACAATATTTCAAACAGATTAAATAACCTGGAATGAGATTTCTTTTATCTTTGCTTTAATATGCTGAGCAAAGTATTTTATTAGAGGAGAAAATCTCAAATAATCAATATTTTATTATAACTGCTGCAGACATCTGTGAAATATCTATGATGTACTTTCTCTTTCGTTTGAGATAACCATGGTGAATAGACACTAGCTTCATATAATTTGTATTGTAAAGAGTAAAAAATGAGGTTAACTCTAGTGTTTCCAGAATTATGAACTATTGAGTCATATTGAATCCTGGGTGTGAATACTTTTGTGGAACATGTGTTTTTCGTTCTCTGAGACCAAGCAATTTTCATTAAACTTTTAAAACATGATCTATTAGTTTATACTGTAACATAGTCTTGACACAATTTGAAACAAGTATCATGAAAATAATTTTTAGTTCAGGCTGCAGTTTTTTTCTGTCTAAACTGTTTGCATCAATATTGACGAAGAACAAATAATATTATTCATTTTGTCTGGATTCCAGATGATAACTTATTTAATAATTGACATAGAGCTTCAAAATTAATAAAACATCTTGGCCATGTTATGCCTGAATCCTGGTTCCAGGTTTTGCAGATTGATTCTAGTGAGTTCGAAGTTCCTTTTAACTGTTTTCTGATGTGGCCCTCACTGTGTTTTAACTCATATGCCAGTTATTCATAAGCTAGGAAGGGAAACCATGCAAGTCATCTTAAAGGAGAATTTAAGGTAGGGTGATTAAAACATATTGCACACTCAAACAGAAAGAGGGTGTCCCAGTTTTATTCAGGTCTGTTTTCAATGTTTGGCTAAAACAATGTGTTCTTGGATGATTTGGCAAAAGGTAAGTAGGTATACATGAGAGGGGGGAGAGGGGGTATGGCAGGTCTTTACCAGCTGACTGCCAAAGTCAGAGACATGCTTGACATTTTAGTATGCACGTGTGTGTGTTCAGTGTGTGTGCACTTTTGTGTAATGTTCATTTATGTGCAGGTGCATGTGAACATGTGTACATGCATGTGGAAGCCAGATCAATCTTAATATTTTTTCTCAATTGCTATTTACCATTCTTTCGTAAGGCCTCTCACTGACTTAGAGCTTGCTAATTAGGCTAGGGTGACTGGCAAGGATGTGTGTAGAGTGTGTGCTTAGGTTTAATGTTCATGTATGTGTGGGTTGTGTAGGTACATGTGCACATATATATGGGCATGGGAACTCAAGTGTAGTCTTCCTTTTTTGGAGATAAGCTCTCTCACTAGCTTAGAGTTTGCCAGTTAGGCTGGTGAATAGGGTCCAGGGAGCCACATGTCTCTGCTGCCCCAGAACTAGAATTTCCAGTGTCCTATACCACTTCCAGCTTCTTTTTTTTGTCTGCCAACTTGAATATTTAACTAAAATTTCTAAAACCGTAAAAGTTTTCATTTTGAAATGTTTACATTTTCTTATGTAAACACCTCAGAGTAGAATTCTGGGTGACAGAATCAATACTTATTTAAGTTTCTGAGAAACTGACAAATATTCTTAAAGTGTTTACAGCATTATTTTATAAAATTTGTTTTATTTATTAATTTTGTTGTTTGACAATTTCACATACCCTTGTAACATGTTCTGAGTATTTTCTGCCCCACACACTTCTTTCTTTTTGTTATTTAATTTAATTTTCTAAAAGATTATCTATTTTTAAAAATTTATTTAATAACCACATAATTAGTAGAAGCATTTCATTACAACAGCATTGACATAGTAAATAACAGTTTCCAGAACAAAGATGCATCTCTTTAAAAACTGGCTGTAATTTTTAGATTCACAATGTTCAGTTAATACATTTATACATTATTGCACTCAGTAGAATCCTATAAGACATTAAATTGAATGAAGTTTTAACCTTTAAAAAAGATCTCTATTTCTTTTTAAACTATACTGTTTCATAAAGAAGCTCATTTTTAATGCAAAGAACCCTTAGATATTTGCACATGCATCTCTAATCTCTATGTATTTGATTATTTCTAGTCACAGTCGATTACTCTCAGATACTTGGCACATGAGTATGGATATAAAGTAATCAGGTAGATTTTAATGGTAATGTTTTTCATATCTACTAATTAATATGAAGCAAATTTTATGCTTCTTCCACAAATATAACTCATTTTTAAATTTATTGATTTTTTTTTGTGTATTTTATACAGAACATCCCAAACAATCTTAATCATTTTTATACCCACATCCCAAATGGCACCATAGCATAGCCCTCCCACCCCTAACTGGAGCCCATATACTCTGTCATCCCTGTTACTGTTCACTGCGTTGTCGGCTCCACCAGCCATTCCACAGTGCTTGTCCATCCACTGAATCTAGTTAGCCTATCTAGAGTTCCTTGCTTTAGGAAAGTCAGCTCTTCCTCTTCTAGCAGCAATCAGTTGCCAATATTCCTTTAGATAAGATTAGGGTCTGCTGTTCATTTTCCCAGTTCTATGCTGGGTTACTGTCTGCGGGTATCTTGGGCTACCCTGGCCAAAATTCAAAGGAAGGTATCTCCTGTCTGGTATTGATTCTTGTTATATAACCTTTAGCTATATACAGGGACTCTTAAAGAATTTTGCTGATCACTTTAATCTTTGGTTATACTATCCTTTCAGATGTTTAAGACCATACAGTTGGCCTAGATTAACCAATTTATTTTTACACTTATGGTCATTTGAGTATCAATTACTCAGGGGTCACATGGGCTTCGGAGGAGCCCCAGCTCCTTTCTTTTAGCAGTTCCATCTATGTGAAGATAAGTCAAAGGTCCTGCTCAACCATGGCAGGCTTTACTTGGAAGCATGAAGGAAATGTTTCCTCTATATTGACCCTCCTCTTTGTAGTCTGGACACTGGTTCAAGTCCATCTGGTGGGGTCTCCATGGCCTCCTTGATCAAGAGGACAGGTGATTCACTACAGTTACAGGACATTTTGAGAGATGTTCCATAGTCCCCTGGAACTTAGTCGACCTTAGAGAGCAAGGAGCAAAAACTGTCCTGTAAGTCCCTCTGACCAGATTAGTATAGGCCTCAAAGTATGGCTGTTAAACATCCAAGAAGGTTAGTTCCACCAGTCTGGTACTTTTAATTACCATGTATTACATAAATAAAGCATGGGCCAAAACCAAATATTCTCCAATAAACCTTGACTAGGCATATATTATATTCCTTGAGCTAGTTGTATGTATAATTTGTCAGGAGATTAGTAAATCATTGGACTAATATGGTTCCCTCTGTGTTTTTTTTTTTTTTAAATCTAGCTAGGCATTATTTATCTCTCACATTGTCTAACCCTTGCACTATGGTTTCTCCATTTCTTCCTTAATATTATCCTTCTGCTATGGTCCCTCCTCTCTTGAGCTCTTTCTTTCCCTTTATCCCCAAGATTCCTTGTAAAACCCTCCATCCCTCCAACCATTAAAATAACCCCACTTTTATCCATATCTCCGTTACTACCACTTGTTTTTTTACTGTTCTTCTATTTCAGGATCTTTCAATTCCTTTACCTCCATGGTTCTTTTTCATTATACTGGCTCCAGTAGTTGTCTGGATATATACTCACTTATCAGGCATTGGTGCTAGGATTCACATATGAGGGAGAACATACATCATTTCTTTTTCTGAGTCTGTGTTACTTCACTTACTATAAGAGTTTCTAGGTCCATCCATTTACCTGAAAATTTCATGATTTAATTTTTCTTTATCGCTGAGTAGAACTGCATTATATAAATGTACCATATTTTCATTATGCAATCGTCAGTTGAGGGGCACCTAGGTTTCTTCTATCTCTAAGCTAATGTGAAAAGAGCAGCAACAAACATGTTTGTACAAATGTCTCTACAATAGGATGAGTCCTTTGGGTATATGCCAAGGAGTGGTATAACCGGGTCATATGGTAAATTCATTTGTAGTTTTTTAAAAGTTCTCCATACTGGTTTCCATGGGTGTTGAACAAGTTTGCAATCCTACTAGCAGTGGATAAGTGTTTCCCTTTCCCCACATCCTCTCCAACATTTGGTATCATTGGTTCTCTTGATCTTAGCGAGTCTGACTGTGGCAAGATGAGATCTTAAAGTGGTTTTAATTTGCATTTCTCTAATTACTAATGATGTTGAACACCTTTTAAGATGCTTCTTAGCTATATTTATTCTTTGGAGAACCCTCTGTTGAGCTCCTTAGCCCATCTTTTAATTTTTACTTCCTTTCTTGATTTTTTTTTCTTGAGTTCATTTTATATTCTGGATGTTAAACCTCTCTTAGATGTGTTGCTGGTGAAGATTTTCTCCCATCTGTGGGTTTTCTCTTAACTTCCTTGGTTGCTTCTTGTGATGTACAGAAGCTTTTTAGTTTAATGAGGTCCCATTCATTGATTCTTGACCTTGTTTCCTGAGCAATTGATGTCCGGTTTAGAAAATCCTTTCCTACACCTATATCTTGTAGGTTATTGCCAGTGCTTTTTTCTAACAATTTCAGAGTTTCAGGCTTCACACTGAGGTCTTTGATCCATTTGGAGTTGACTTTGTGCAGGGTGAAAGATAGGGGTTTAGTTTCATTCTTCTACAGGTGGAGATCCAGTTTTGCCAGCACCATTTGCTGAACATGCTGTCTTTCCTCCAGTAAATATTCTTGGCCCCTTTGTCAAATATCAGGTGGGTGAAATTGCATGTACTCATATTTGGGTCTTTAATTTTGTACCATTGACATATAGGACTCTTTCTGTGCCAGTACCATGTTGTTTTTATGACCATAGCTCTGTAATACAGTTTACAATCTGGTATAGTAATTCTCCCAGCATTGCTCTTAGTGCTCAGGGTTGCTCTCACTATCCAAGGTCTTTTGTGCTTCCATATGAATCTCGAGATAGTTTTTTTCCAATTCTGTAAAAAATGTCATGGGGATTTTGATTAGGATTGTATTGAATCTATAAATGGCTTTTGGTAGGATGATCATTTTCACAATATTAATTTTTCCAATCCAGAAGCATGGGAGGTCCTTCCATCTTCTGATGTCTTCTTCAATCTCTTTCTTTAAAGATTTAAAATTTTCATTTTAGAGATCTTTAATGTCTTTGGTCAGGTTTATTGTGAGATTTTATTTTCAGCTATTGTGAACAGGAGTGTTTCCATGTGCTCTTTTTCTGATTGCTTGTTATTAGTATATAGAATATAGAAAGACTTTTGTAGGTTAATTTTGTAACCTGCTACTTTACTGAACGTGTTAATAATTTCTAGGAGTTTTCTGGTGGAATTTTTGGCATCTCTTAGTAATAATATTATATCATCTGTAAAAAGGGATAATTTGATCTTTTCTTTTCCAATTATTACTCCTTTAATTTCCCGCTCTTATTGCCCTTGCAAGAGTTTCAAGCCCTATGTCACAGCCTTATATGGTTCTTGATTTTAAAGGGAATGCTTCCAGTTTTTCTCCATTCAGAATGATATTGGCTGTGGGTTTGTTGTACATGGCTTTAATTATGTTGAGCTATGTTCCCTCCAGTCCTATGCCCTCTAGGACTTTGAACATAAATGCATGCTGAATTTTGTTAAAAAGATTCTACTGACAGGGAAATGCTGGCCGCCTTCCCAAGTCTGTCAAACATCCTTCTACATCCTACAAGCAAGAAGGCAGAGCTTACTTTTCATATATTGAACCATCCCTGCATCTCTGGAATAAAGCCAACTTGATCATGGTGGATGATCTTTTTTATGTGTGTCTGTATGCGGTTTACAGGTATCTTGTTGAGAATTTTTGCATCTATGTTCATTAAGGATATGGGTCTACAGTTTACTTTTTTGTTGTATCTTTACTTCGTTTTGGTATTAGAGTGCTGCTGGCTTCATAGAAGGAAATTGGGAGTTCTCCCTCCATTTCTATCTTTTTGAATAAATCAAGTAGTATTAGGTATAGATCTTCTTTAATATCTGGTTGAAGTCTACTGTAAATCCATCTGGTCCTGGGCTTTTTTTAGTTGGGTGGTTTTGTATTGCTGTTTCAATTTCCTTCTGTGTTATGGGTCTGCCTAAGCTGTTGGTCTCTTCTTGTTTGTTTTTTTTTGTTGTTGTTGTTGTTTTTGTTATTTCCCATGCTTTTATATACCTGTCCATTTCTTTTAGGTTTTCAAATTTAATAGTGTACAGGTTTTTTAAGTATTCCCTTATAACATTCTGGATCTTTTTAGTGTCTGTTGTGATGTTTCCCCTTTCATCTCTGATTCTGTTGATTTGGAGGTGCTCTTTCTTTCTTTTTGTTAACTGGGCTAGGGGTCTGTCAATCTTGTTTATCTTCTCAAAGAAACAGCTCTTGGGTTCATTGATTCTTTGTATTTTTTTCTTTATTTCTATATCATTAATTTCTGCTCGGATTTTTGTTATTTCTTCTTGTCTGCTGGGTTTGTTTTTCATTTTTTGTTGCTTTTCAAGTGTCTTGAATTCCAATGTTAAGTCATTTATTTGTGTTCTTTCTGATTTTTTAATATAGGCACTTAGAGCTCTGAAATTTCCTCTGAAGGTCTGCCTTCAATGTGTCCCTGAGGTTTTGCTGTGTTGTATTTTCTTTTTCATTTAATTCCAGGAACACTTTTATCTCTTTCTTAATTTCTCTTTTTACACATTCATCTTTCAGGAGTTTGTTGTTTAATCTCCAGTTGTTCATGTAGTTACTAGGACTTCTTCCAGTGTTGATTTTAAGCTTTATTGCATTGTGATCTGATATGGAATTATTTCAATCTGTTTGTGTCTGTTGAGCCTTGTTCTGTGCCCCAGTATTTGGTCGATTTTGGAGAAAGTTCCATGGGGCGCCAAATAGAATATATATTCTTTGGTGCTTGGGTAGAATATTTGTTAGATGTCTTTTAAGCCCATTTTATATATGATATTGTTTCATTCAGATGTCTCTCTGTTAATTCTCTGTCCTGTTGACCTATCTAATGGAGACAGTGGAGTATTGAAGTCCCCAACTATTAATGAATTGGGATTAATCTGGATCTTAAAGTCCTGTAGTACTGTTTTTATGAAGTTGGGTGCATGAGAGTTTGGTGAATATATGTTCATGACTGTAATATCTTCTTGGTCTATTGTACCTTTGATCAGAATGAAGTGGCCCTCTTTATCTCTTATGATTAGTTTTGGTTTGAAGTTTATTTTCTTAGATATTAGAATTGTGACTCCTGATTTTTTCTTAGTGTCATTTGCTTGGAATATTTTCCATCCTTTCACCTTAAGGTAGTGCCTATCCTTGAAAATGGGATGGGTTTCTTATAGACAACAAAAAGATGGGTTTTATTTCTTAATCCATTCAACTAGTCTGTGTCTTTTGACTGGGGAGTCCAGTCCATTGATATTTAAAGTTATTAATGAAAGATAAGTATTGATTCCTGTCATTGTGATTTCTGTTTGCATTCTTGGTGTAGCTGTGCACTTCCTCAGTTATACCTTCATTGAGTTTCTTTCTGTAACCCCTTGGGTATAGTTTTTCCTCTGTTCAGCTCTTTGTATTCCTTCAAGATCTCTCTGAAGGGCTGGTTTTGTAGACATGAATTCTTTCAACCTATTTTTGTCATGGAAGATTTTTCTTTCCCCTTTGACTATAATAGACATTTTGGCTGGATAAAGTAATCTGGATTGACATCGGTGGTCATTTAGAACTGGGAATACTTTGGTCCAGGGTCTTCTGGCTTTCATAGTTTGCACTAAAAAGTCAGCTGTAATTCTGATGGGTTTTCCTTTATATGTGATTTGTTGTTTTTCTTTTGCAGCTTTCAGTATTTTTTCTTTGTACGTTTAATGTTTTTACTATGATGTTCCATGGAGAGTTTCTTGTCTGGTTCTGTTTATTTGGTGTTCGATGTGCTTCTTGTATTTGTATGTGCATATCTTTCTTTAATTTTGGAAAATTTTCATCTACAGTCCTGTTGAAGATCTGGTTCATAACATTATCTTGATATTCTCCTTCTTTATGTCTATGATCCATAAGTTTGGTATTTTTATGGTGTCACACAATTCCTGCATATTTCATTCTTGTGTTTTCTTAAATTATTCATAATCTTTGCTTGAGTGGTCCAGTTCATCCACTTTATCTTCCAGTCTTGATACTCTGTTTTCCATTTCATTCATCCTATTGGTGAGGCTTTCTCCTGTAGTTTCTTATTGGATTACCGAGTGTTTCACTTCCTTATTCATTTCAGCCTGAGTATTTTTCAATATTTCTAACTCTTTTTTTTGAGTTCATTCAGAAGTTTGCCCCATCTTCTTTCAGTTCTTTGATTTGTGTGTTTTTTAAATTCAGTGAATTCTTTATCATGTTTATAACTGTTCTTTTGAATTCCATGTCCTGTGTTATCTCTAGGGAGTTCTCATTATACTCCTAAACAGGACTGTTGGTACTTGGTGGGGATATATTATTTGGGTTTCTCATATTATTCTTTTTTCTCTATGGCTTTGACATGTGGACTTCTTTTGTAGTTTCTGATTCTTGTGTGAGAATCAAGCCTTCCTTTGTCGAGTTTAGGTCTACTTCTTTTTGTAAAATTTATGTGCCTTTGTGGTTCACTTGTTGAGCATGAAAAGCTGGTTGGTCTAGTCAGGCTCTCTCCATTGATTTTATATTGAAGGGGCCAGATGGCTTTCATCATGCTGCTCAGTATTTCCCACAGAGGCCCAAGTCATATGAGGATCAGATGGTCTCAGGCTTTCTCCTAAGGTCTAGTTCCCTCCAGGAAAATGCTGGCCTTAGGAAGTTGGGGGATGGTCTGGTCTGGGACAAGGGCCTCTCTCAGGTATGGAGGAAGGAACAGGCCTGAAGGGCTCCTGGGGACTAGAGGAAAGAATTTGGTTGGTCTGTATGCAGTGGATCAGGAAGCAGTGGGGAACCTAGGCAGAGAGGGCAGTTCAGAGGTCTGGGGTGCAAAGAGATGAAATGGGACAGTGCCCACACTAGGAGGAAAGACTGGGTGGGGGAGCTGGGAGGGTGAAGGATTCTGGGGGAGTCAAAGTGCAGTGGGTGTTATAGAAGTTATCCAGGAAAGAAGCTGGCCCCAGGAAGCTGGTGGTTGTGCAGCCCAGAAGTGCAAAGATTGTGTGAGGAAGGGAACAGGCCCTGAGGGCTCCTGGAGACTAGAAGGAGGAATTGAGTTGGTCTTGGTGCAAAGATCAGGAAGCAGAGGGGAGCCTGGGCCAAGAGGGCAGTCCAGAGATCTGGGATGGCAAGAGAAAAAATGCACCAGTGCCCACCCTGGGAGGAGAGATGGGGTTGGGGAGCTGGGAGGGTGAAAGAGGTTGAGGGAGTCAAGGCACAGTGGGTACAGAAGTACTTACCCAGGAAAGATACTGGTCCCAGGAAGCTGGGGGCTTGGGCCACTCAGTGATGCAAAGCAAGGTTGGAGAGGGACCCACACACTTTCCTATCTCCTTCCCATCCCCATCAATTTCTCCATCATCCCCAGCAATCCGTTTCTCAGGTTCATGATTTTTGGCCTTGTTTTGTGACACATTTGGTTTTACCAGAGGTCTCTTCATGGCCATTAAATTAAAATTTCTTTGGAGCTTGGTCAACAGTTGATGGGCCCATCCTCCTACAGACCCAGTGCAGGCAACGCAGCTGCTGTGAATGTATAGTTTCAAAGACTGTGTCTTGCCAAGATGATATTTCAAAGCCCTTCTCATCGGGCTCTTACTCTTTCATACCTACTTCTACAACGTTCCCTGAGCCTTGGAGGGAAGGTGTGCTTTTTTTTCTATTGTTGTGATAAAAACACTGACCAAAATCGACTTGGAAGGAAAGGGTTTTTATCTTACATTTCAGAGGTCATAGTTCATCACTGAGGAAAGTCAGGACAGGAAGCTAGAGGCAGGAGCTGGAGCCCAGGCCATGGAGGAATGCTGCTTACTGGCTTGCTCCCCTGGCCTATGCTCAGCCTGCTTTTTTATACAACACAGGTCCACCTGCCCAGAGGTTATACCACCCACAATGGGGTGGGCCCTTGCACATCACTCTCATTGAAGAAAAATCCCTCCAGACTTGACCACAGGCCGTTCCAATGGAGGAAATTCCTCCACTGAGGTTCCTTCTATCCAGGTGTGTTAAGTTGACTACTGAAGCTAGCCAGCACCAAAAGATTATACAAAGAATTTCTTTAGTGACTGACCAATCAAAAGTCACTTCCTCACAGCACCTTGAGCAACCATGAATTTGCACTCATCATGGTTTGTAAAAAGAGCTCCTCTGATTAAGACTGAGAGTAGAATTGTCTATGTGAGCAAACATCAATGTTTGAAGGCAATTTAACTCTATGATGGTTTAGTTAAACAACAATGTTCAGTCCTTCCCATGGGACTACTATCTCCTTTGTGATGAGTTTTCAAGGAAGTTTAGAGTAAGGTGCATGAACTCCCTTCTGAGGAGTATGCTTCAGGTGGAATCAGAGAGCAATTTGTTGCCCCATGACAGTAGTGGCACTATTGTACATGTATGCTAATATTGCCTGGATGATTGGTCTCATCGATCATAGGATTCACAGTGAGGTAAAACTACTGATGCCTCTTCTTCCCAAGTAGCACATTTCAGCATTATGAATGCTACCTTGGAGCAAGGAATCTTCCAGGTTCATTCCAGATTGATTTCTTTATATCATGAATCAAAAGTGTGTGGCATCTTCAGCAGTAGGGTCTGATCATCCATCTTGTTGTGGTTGGCATCTGAGAAGAATGACAAGAGCCTAAATCGTTTTGGGACCTCTAGAGCCTGCTGCCTATAAGGCACTTCATTTGTTAAATCACCCATACCTTGTAGGAACAGCTATTTTTTTCCCGCTGGATTTCATGCCTTCTATCGTATGTGTTAAAGCCTAGATGGTGTACCCAGATTTCTCTCAGTGGAAGTTTATCTAGAGTCTGTCCCCTAAATATCATCAACTCTCCCTCACTCAGCAGTAGTCAGCTGCCAATAATTCTTTGGTTCAGGTGGGGGCCTACTGCACATTTCTCTAATTCTGTGCTGAGTTTTTGTCTGACTGAGTTTGTATGTGTCGTCTGCATGCTCATGCCATTGCTGCAAGTACGTTTGGCCCTGGCTCTTACACTTTTTCTTCCTCTTCTTCTGCAGTGGTCCCTGAGTAATGGGTGAGTAAGTTTAATATAGAAGTCCTAACCAGGAGCACACACCTTGCAGTCTCTTACTGTCTACACTTTTGCAAATTGTGGCCTTCTGTGTGCATCATAGTCTCTTTTATAAGGAAGCTTAGCTGATGAGAGACGAGAGATGCGTTAGTATTTCCTCTGCCTCTGTTCTACTATACTCGATAAGGCTTGGGTGTAGAGGTTCCATTGCAGATGTGTCACTTAGGACTGATCATCTCTCAGACACTTATTCTCTGGGTGTGATCAAGTTGTGAAACTCTGTAATAGCCTCCATCTGTTGCAAAAAGAAGCTTTTTTGATGAGTGGTGACTGCCACACTTGTCTCTAAATATTAAGATGCATATTTAGAAGGGACTGATCATCTCTCAGACACTTATTCTCTGGGTGTGATCAGTTGTGAAACTCTGTATTAGCCTCCATCTGTTGCAAAAAGAAGCTTTTTTGATGAGTGGTGACTGCCATACTTGTCTGTAAATATAAGAATCTATATCTAGCATATAAGAAATTACATCTGTCTAGTGAAGTGAAAGTGTTATGGTTTTCTCTCATACCTATGACTTCTCCAGCCATGTGTATTTGCCTGTGTTTACAGTGCTATCCATGAGTTCTCTTCCACTGAGAGGGGTTTAACTTCAGTTAGATAGCTATTGATTACCCTCAGATAAAAGTGCCACTACTGTGTAGTTATAGTTAATTGTGCTGGTCATTGTTATGGTTATTGGACATTAAAACTAGGGTTGGACCATTGATTGATTTTTCTCCTTTAACAGTTTGCATAGTAGCCTTCAGAACTATGAGAGGAAATCTTCAGGGAGGAGGATTTCAGGTGAGTTCCAACTCAATTGCTCCAAGCCCCGTGTCTGAATTATGTCCTGTGTTCAGGAATAGGGTCTTACCTTCAAGTTATTGGAGGTAATCAAGGGCTGTGGCAATAGCTTGTGTTATTTTGGGAATCTCTTGGGAAACTCTGAGCAACAACTTGAAGGGTGATTTCTCCTGTCTGGCACTGTGTTTCTTATTATATAGCCCTCAGCTATACACATGCACTCATGTTCAGATATTGTATGTGTATTTTTCAGTGGGTTTTTGATGTAATTCATTTCCCTCTGATTTTTCACATCACCTAAGTTTTATTTATCTCGCCTCTCTGTCTCCCTGGCTAGCTTCCCTCCTCCTTCCCCAGGTAAAGCACTCTTACTTCCACATTTCCCCCTTGATAACATGTCTCCTATTATCCTATTATTCTTCCCCTTTGCTCCTGTGGTTCCTTCCCTCCTCCCTCCCCAAGCCCCTTTTTAAAATAAATAAATCACATTTTCATGATAATAGGTTTCCATATGACTTTTTAATATCCTCTTCATTCTTGCATCTGCATCCCGTTGAAAGCTTTCCACCCCCAATATTCTGTCTCTCTATTTTCTTATTTCCTGTCTTCTACCATCACCTTCCTTTAAGGTGTATCCCTCTCTATGAACTTTTCTAGTTCCCTGGCTTCTACTGGTGACCCAAGTTGAACACATCAAATTAGATGAACATATAATGGAGAACATGTGATCTAGGGAGCGGTGTGCTGGCAGTTGGTGGCCTGGGAATGAGGAAGGAATGGTCCCTAGCCAGGGATCAGCAGGAAGAGGTTCTGGGAGAGAGTGGGAGGGAAGTCAGGAGTTGGACTACCTAGGGAAGAGGAAAGAGAAGCCTAGGTTGTTACATGGGTGCTGAAGAGAAAACTTAGGTCCTTATGCTTTCACAGCAAGAGATTTCCTGACTGAGCCATAGCCCCAATCTTCATAGTGCATTTTTACTACAATTTTGCTCATTTAATTTGTTAACACTGATTTAAAAGAATTTCATTTTTATACCCTTTGCAGACCACATACTTTTTTTATTCATTCAATAGACATTTTCAGGTCTTTTTATATTTCAGGGTTTATGAAAGGGACTGAACATGTGCAAGTGAAGAAGATAAAGCCGCCTCTGCAGAGCAGAAAACTACGGATAAAAAACATATACTATGAAGCCATACCTTAAAATTAAAAAAAGGTATGCTGTGTATGGTATATGCATGTGGGTATACGGCTGTGTGTAGGTGCGCTCAACTGTGCGCGCATGTGTGGTGTTCAGAGGTCAAAGTCAAGCTCTTCCTCCATTGTTCTTCACCCTATTTTTTGAGGCAGTCTTCTCCATGAAGGTATAGCTCACTGATTGGCTAAGCTGGTTGGCAAGCCCCTGAAATCTGCTGGAGTTATAGTTTTGTGCTTCCCTGTTGCCTGCAATGTGACACTGAGAAGCCAGACTCAGATTCTCATACTTGCACACCAAACACTTTGCACACTGAGCCATCTTTCAAAATTATGAGAAAAATGATACAATAAGTTGGCCAGGGAATGTATCTTTTAGCAGCCTCCAATATTAAAAGGTCCTGAAGGAAGGGAGGGAAATTGTAATTGATTTTCTAGGAAACAAAGTTGTAGGCTGTGGGAACAGATTGTAGAAATATTCTGAGGTCTTTATCTATTAGATAACAACAGCTATACTCCCTGTTTCTCATTTTTCTTTTTTTTTCTTAAAAGATAGTGCCAGTTAAGGATTAACTCTTTTCAAGTTGTTTGTCAGTGGGGTCACAAAACTTACACATTAATGCCACTGCTGTTGGTTACTGTGCAGAGCATGATAAGCCCCTATTGCTGAAGACAACAAATGCTTGAGTCGTAGGACATAGAGAAATAAAGTTGTTCCTGACCTGCAAGCTTCATTCCTACTGGATACTTTTCATGGTGTTAGAGGTTCTATGAACTCTACTAGGGAAAAACATCATTAACAGTCTTAGACCCCTGTAACCCCTGTGAGCTACAATAATGACTGGCCTGCAGATATACTCACTGGTGCAATAGTTGCATGAATGCTATGGCAGCAACAAACCACTTTCTGATTGGAATTAAAGCTCACTCCACAAGACTGAACTCATGTGTGATACCATTAACTGAAACAAAAACCTGTGGCTGACCAGGTCCTAGGCCCCAGGGGAGAAACTATTGCTATTAGTCTGCTTAAGAGACATAATAACAAACTGCTCTTCAAATTTTGATCTTTATACCCATAGATCTGTGCATCATAGAAGATTCATTTAGCAGTAGATTTCTATTAATACAGAGATCCGCAAGTGGTCTATGTGCAGAAAACAAGGTATCATGGAGTGTTGGCTCTAAATGGGACATGCGTGGTATAATCCCTTCCTCCAAGAATCATCACTAAGGAGGTAGTGGGAAAACTGTGAGTCAGAGCTAGTGGATGTCTGCAGTGAAGATTTGCTGGACATGACAGTGCCACTGCATACAATAAATCGCAGCAGCTGTAACTGCATGCACAAGATAAAAACAATTATAATCTTGACATGGAATGAAGAAAGCCTCATGAAATTTTGCCATTTTCTAAAGAACTATTGGCAATTTACGTTTTCTGAGGGAGGGAAAGTTTTCTTTAAGAATTGGTCCCTTGAGGAGCTACATATGTCCTGATAGATATGCATAACCATGCACATAAAAGCAACACTAAGTGCACACAGTGTGGTTTGAGAAAAGAACATATTAAGATCCATTGAGATTTCATCTTACCCTTGTCAGACCGGCTAAGATCCAGAAAACAAACGATGACAAATGCTGGCAAGGGACTGAAGAAAGAGGAGCTTAGTCACTGCTGGTGGGACTGAAAACTGGTGCAGCCACTCCAGAAATCAGTGTGGATAGTCCTCAAAAAGCTAGACATAGATATCCTAAATGATCCAGCCATACCACTCGAGGGCATATTCCTAAAGGAGTCTATATCTTAACATCGAGATTCCTGTTCATATTTGTTTACTATATTCACAATAGCTGGGAAATGGAAAGGACCTAAATGTCCATCATTTGATGAATGGATAATTAAAACATAGTATGGTTACACAATGAAATATTATTCAGCTGTTAAGAAAAACAGAATTATGAATTTACAGGTAAATCGATAGAACTGGAAATAATCATCTTGAGTGATATAACTCGGACCTAGAAAGGCAAATATTACATGTTCTCTTTCATAAGTGTATTCCAGCTTTGAAACTAGGTGTTTGTTTGAATTGGAAAATCCATAGAGGTCAGGAAAGTAGTAAGGAGCCAAGGGACAGGGTTAATTGGAGAGGAACAGAATGCACTTACACAAAGCAGAAAAGGAAAATAATGGAATAAGAAGCTTTAAATAGATTAGAGGAGGGCTGGTCAGGGTAGAGGATGGAGTATGATAATGAACACTAGGTCCTTTGTGAAAACATATGGAAGCCTACTACTATAGATGCTGTTTAAAATACATGCATATACAATATTAAACATTAAATGGAGTTACTCCATAAAGAGGAGACAGTGCCCTTAACAAATAACACATGCTATCAAATAAAAAGTCCAGTGCCAGAAATGGACACCTCTTTGGAGTTGTTCACCAGAGATCCCCATAGAACCACAAATATTACTGGCTATTGTCATTTCTCTTGGCTTCCATCAGAACTTGATGGTACATATTACTAAAGGTACTATAACATGTAAAACAAACATGGAGAAATCAACCTAGTATGGACCACGAAGCTTCATCTCTACTGGCTAGCCAGTGCAGTGCTGGAAGATGCTATGTACACTACCAGAAGAGAAAATTGATCATTGACTTTACCCAGCTGTGAGCTACAATAATGACTGGTCTGGTGAGATATGCCCACTGGTGCAATAGTGAAAAGAAAATTACGGGAGTAACCATCCACTTTCTGATTGAATTTAAGGCTCACTACACATGATGCAGCCCATGCCTGGCACTGTTATCAGGACCAAGAACCTGTGGCTAGATAAGTCACAGGTCACAGGTGAAAATATATGACTAATATTCTGTCAAGTGGACATAGAGTTAAACTGATTCTTAATGACTTACTGTTATGACAATAGGTTAGTGTATCTCTCAGCCCTCACCAGAGAAGGTTCTTCTTCTTCTGTCTTCCAGAGAAGATGGCAATTAACACAGAGACTCACACCTAGACAATGTGCAGAGAATAAGACACTATGTCATGCTCAGCCCTAAATAGGACACCTACATCATAAGCTTTCCTCCAAAGGCTCACATATCATCATAGAAGAGGGATAAGAATCATTGTAAGAGTCTTGGATAAAGACAAAGAAACCATGCTTTTCAGACACCATAAGGAAGTTGCCCATATGAACCCACATAGACTGTGACAGCATGCACAAGACCTGTACAAACCCAAGCCATTCAAAATCCCAGCATAGATGGAGGAGGTGGGAAGTAGCCTCCTTCCATCTGAGGAGCTGTTGGGAATTGATAACTGTCAGGAGAGGGAGAGTCAGTTTTATTTATAAATATGACAACAACTGATAGCTTGTCCCGATTCCAGGGTATGGACCAAGACCATTTGGGGAAGACAAATTAGACTCAATAAACCTTTAAAAAGCAATAGTAATAGAGGAAGTGAAGTTGGGGGCTATTAAGGTGGGTGTGCAGATGGGGAAAGGAGTCAGAATATGACCAAAATACATCGTATGAAATTCTCAAAGAATCAATCAAAACATATTTGAGACACAACAAATGAGTTGGAAAAGAAAAGCGGTGGAGTAGATAAGGAAATTGGAGGGATGGGACTGCAGGTAGGCTTGATCAAAATGCATCGATTGTATGCAACCTCAAAATTCTCAAACAAAATATCATAAATGTCATTATTTTGTGAATTCTTTCTATAAAATCTTTTTTATGACACTGTTTGGTTATGTGGTGATTGAAATAAACTGGAAAGTCTGATGTCCAATGTGGACCCCATAACGGGAACTTGGACCTGCAGTATGTGTCACACACTACATCTCTCAGTGGTTGAAGGGAACGAAACATAACCTAGGAAATGGGTGTGGAGAGTGGTGGCATCCTTGTGGGAATTTTGTATAGGTTTGAAAACAATTAGATAATGTGTGAAAATAAAAGGCAAATCAATCCAAACATCTTTTTCAAAATATATTTAATTTGAAAAGAAACTTATTGGTATTAATATGTTTTGTTTCAGGGTCCACTTACAATTTCACAAATGAAGAACCAAAACAGATGCTCTGAATCCCGAGAGCAATGTTTAGAATCAGTGAGGATAAAGAAGGTATATGCACAATATGTACTTACTAGTGACACGAAGTCAACTGACCAGAAAAGTTACATAAACACACTGTTACCTTCTGAGACATTTTGCTTAGCAGATATTACATGTAATAATTTATGTTTCCCATAAATATATACTTTAGAGTTTTTAAAACTTGTTATAATACACATTTTACCTGCAAATTATTGTTCCTCCCTATACCTCATACACTTTTTGTTCATCAGGAGGCATTTTAATAAACATTTCTTCTATGACTCTAACCTCAAATCACAATGGAGAATTTTCTTTGAATGAAGAAGACCAACACATGATTGCAAATTCAAAATTCTATTTCTTATCCCGGAATAGGACACCTATATTGATCTCTGTCACTCAAGGCTCAGGGACCACTGTGGAAGAGGGAGAGGAATGATTGTGAGAGTCAAGATAGTTTATGATCACAAGGAAGCAGAATTTTCCAGACAGTTTGGAAGGTGTTCATGATGTATTTATAGCAATGGTAACAGCATGTACAAGATCCATGCAGCTCAGGCAGACGAAATCATAGCATGGAAGTGGGAAAGTGGGTACGAAATCCCAATCAGCTGAGAAACTATTGGCATCTCAAAACTACTGGGGGAGGGAAAGTTGGCTTTCTTTAAGGTTGTGAGGCAATACAGGTGAACCAGGCTCCAGTGGATGAATACACAGAACATTTGGTGACACAAACTTAGCTCAGTAGGGCTTACTATATATGACAGAGTACATTGACTCTGGCAGGGAGGCTAGAAGTAGGGTAGAGATGGGGGAGGAAGTCTATGATGAAATACATTGTATGAAATTCTCAAAAATTTAATAAATATTAAAAAGTCAATTTCTGCAGTTGATAAATAAAATGCTTATGAAGAGCCAAACTTTTCTTATGGTCCTACTACAGCCCACAATTTTATTCCTTTAGAAAATGTGAGGAAGAAATCTTACACTTTTTAAAACTCATGTTAATTTCACTCTGCCAAAGAAAATGGGACCAGTGACGAGTACTTGGATAAGAATGGAGAAACAAGGGCTGGAAAGATGGCTCAGTGGTTAAGAGGACTGGCTGTTCTTACAGAGGACCAGGATTTGGTTCCCAGCACAACATGGAGGCTAATAAATGTCTTTAAGTCTAGTTCTAGGGGAATTCAATGCCCTCTTCTGACTACCATAGGCTTTGCATAACATGGGTGCACTTATATACATGCAAGCAATGCATTCATATACTTAATTTAAAAAAGAGTGGAAAAGCAGTATTTCCAGGAGTACAGCCTGTCCCTCCTCCTTGCTTCCTGTCTTCTTCCCTCACAGGATTTCTGCATCTCATGTGTGGTACTTTCCTGTTTCTTGTGCTTCTATGATAGGAGATCAATCAGGCCAGTCTGCTTTGGCAAAACAAGTCAGCCATGACCCACTGTGTACCTAAAGATTAATATATAAGGTAACAGAGATAACAAAAGCAAATTAAAATAATATTGATGCAATATGTTTAAGACATGTTTCCACAATCAAGATAGTTCATTGTTGATTATACACAATTTCCTCATGAAGTTTCTATGGTTTTTAGTGGCTTTAGAACTTTGAGAATACACTATTTCAAATATTTTTTAAACATCTAATAATTTTGTATTTTATAACTTCATTCTCAGTAATGAACATCATTCAGGAGTGTGATGCTTACTCTGACTGGTGGTAATGCAGCAGCAGCAGTGGCTATTGGGAAAGGCTTGGTGCATTCCATATATTCTGAGTATGTAAACATAATATTATTCATTCTTGATGTATTCCACATTTGTAAATGTGTTATTCATTCTTTTCATTATTTTCAAATAGCATATAAGATATTAGACAGCCTTACAGCATGTTCTAGAAAAATGGTTTTAGAAGATTCTCCCCCCATCTCCCCCCGCCTGCTCTATCCCCTCTAGTAACCTCCCTCCAGGCTCTTTTCCTCTTCCATGTTACTTAGTGTGTTGTTCAGAGCCTTTAACATTTGATGTTGTTCCATCTATTCCTAAAGTCTCCAGGACTTTCATCATGAGGGCATGAGAAACTTTGTCAATGTTTTCTTTTATATGTTAAGATGATTATGTGACTTCTGTCCTGAAGTTTATGTGATATATTCCATGTACTGACTTGTGTATTTTGAGCCAAATTTACATTTCTGGGATCAAGCCCACTTGGTCGTGATGTATAATCTTTATTATTATTATTATTACTACTACTACTACTACTACTATTTTTTAGAAGAAGCATTTTATTACAGCTCTAACATACTCAATAACAGTTTCCAGAGTAAAGATACATCTGTTTCAAAAGTGGCTATAAAATTTTTAGGTTCACTGTTGAATTAATACAGTTACACAATATTGAACTCAATATAAGCCCTGTAAGACATAAAATTGGATGAGTTCTTAACCTTTAAAAAAGATCTCCATTTCATTTTAAAATATACTGTTTCTTATACAAAGACACTCATTGTTTTGTTAATAACGCTGAGATGTTGGCTCACGTGTTTCTAATCTGTATGTATCTGATTATTACCAGTCATAATCGGTTGCACTCGGATCCTTGGCACCTGTGTGTGTCTATAAGCCATCGGGTAAATTTCAATGGTAATGTTTATCACCAATGTGTCCTTTAACTACATTTGTAAATGTGTTGTTGAGAACTTTTGCATCCTTGTTCTTCAGGGAAATTGGTTTGTAGTTTTCTTTTCTTTCCTCAATGTATAGTTTTAATAGAATTTTTGTACATTTCATATAATATATCTTAATCATGCCCAGAACCCCTCCCCTATCTGGACCCCTAAAGTCCCCCCCACCAGATTACATGCATTCTGTCATACATGTCAAGGCTGATTGAGTCACCTATGAACTCACTGTGAGTTCATCCACTGTAGTCCAGTCAGTCTACCTAGAGTCTCTTCTCCAGTTTTCTTTTTATTTGTGGTTTGTCTTTATCTGGTTTTAGTATCAGATGAAAATAAAAATTAGTGCTCACTACTGCTGATTTTTGTAGAGGAACCCCATGTATGACTTGATCATCAACTTGTGTGTACTTGGAAGTGATGAAATCTATAGGAAGTAGGATCTAGGGAAAGGAAGTTTGGTTTCTGTGAGTCTTGCTTTTTCTTCTGCTCTTTGCATCATGGCTATGGGCTGCACGTTTCTCCACCACAGAGTCCCACTGCAACGAACTGCTTTGCCACAAGCGAAAGGCATCAAATCACCTGACCATGGACTATAATCTCTGAAACAAAACTTTGAGATGAAATGAATTGTTCTCTTTTTAAATGTTCATTTTTTTTAGTATCAGAAATCTGAGTAGCACAACCACATTAAACTCACACTTGTTGCTATACCTTAATATGGTACTTGCTGATAATACTGTTCCATAAAAGTAAGGGTATGGCTTTCAATTGCAGCAAATAACACTAGAGGCAAACTGTTAAAATACTACCATAGGATGAGACTCTCTCCTGTGGCCTGTGGCCTGTCTAGTCAGTTTCCTTGGTTTCATAGCAGTGCCAGGGGTTGGCTTCATCTTGTGAAGCAGACCTTAAATCCAATCAGAAAGTTGTCCTTTACTCCCACAGCATTTGTGCCACTACTGCACCAGTGGGCATATCTGACCAAGCCAGTTGTAGCTCACAGGGTTCACAGTGGGACAAGGATGAGGATTTGTTTCCTCTTCCTATAGCATCCTTAGTGCCTTCCAGCACTATGAAAGATAGCCAGTAGAAATGAAGCTTTGAAATCAGTACCAGTTTGATTTCTCCTTGTTTGTTCCACAGTTCATGTATGCAGTGTCTTCAGCAATAGGGTTTTTCCATTAAGCTCTTGTGGGTAACCAAGAGCAGGGGCAATGGCCAGTATTGTTTGAAAGGTGTGTGTAACCCCTGGTCAACAGCTTCAAAAGAGGAATTCCATTCCTGGCATTAAGCATTTTCTTTTCTAGCCCTATGGTACCTAGAAAGGCAATGTCCCCCTGTTATAGGGTAGCTCCGTTTTGCTAAATAAACATAGTATTAAACTGGCTCCTATTCTCTTTGTTATACTTCTGTAGAGCACAGCAAAGGCAGTCAGTGAGAAATCTGTTCCATCTTCTCCACCAGAAATAATCTCTGGCTCCTTATGCCTCTATTTACTCCTCAGTGGAATACTGCCTTTCAATTTGGAAGGAGAATGAACTAAAGTATTATTCTTTGTAGGTCCTCCCCAAGTGCACCTGGCCTTGCTGCTCTAGTTCGTCATCAATCCTACCTTAGTGCCTGGAGCTCTTTCTGAGACTCACTCCTTCCCAACGTGCATCCTCTTGCTCCTTATTCCTCTGTAGTTTGGAAAGATGCTTTAAATTTTATAATTCTGTATTTCATGTAATCTAAGGAAAACGTCTTTACAGAGGCATCATTAAAGGCCTGACAGTGCATTCAGTCTCCTCATGGGGCAGTGCCAATCTCTTCACTTTGGCCTTACTTATAAGTAGTTTTGTGCTATAGTTTAAAATTATCCCCTAATATATGTCTATATCTTAGCTGCCAATGTAATGGTGAGTGGAAGTTCAATCTGTGAGGTGTAATTGGCTCTAGATGAGTGTTTCTGAAATGAAGTGCTTGCTTGGAAAAGTTACCAGGTACCTTGATCTCGGTTTTGGTCATGTGGGCAAAGAGCAAGAAGTCTGTCATCTTCCACCATGGAAAGGGCCCTCACATACACCTTACTATGCTAGTACTGTGTGCTGAACAGTGAGAAGACGCATTTCTGCTGTTTCACTGTAACCATACAGTGCATAATGTCTTGTGATGGCATTCTGTCTGAACATCAGTTTCTTCAGTGTCAAGTACCTTGAAGTGTTAAACAGCTTTGTATAAGTTTTAAATTCTACTTTTAAAATATTTTATTTATTAATTTTTGGTCTGCATGAGTGTATTGCCTGTATGTATGTAAGTGCATCGGTGTTGTAGAATGCCCACAGATGCCAGAAAAAGGCATTAGATCCCCTGGAACTGGTGTTATGGACATTTTTTGCCACCATGTGAGTGCTGGGAACTCAACCTGGATCCTCTGCAAGAGCATCCAGTGCTCTTAACTGCTGATTCATAGCTCCAGCCCCTTGAATTCTGCTTTTTATTAAAGCTTTGAAATGCATAAATTTTATTTAAATAAATTTACTTAGAAATTTATCATTAGTTATTTTTAAATGGCATACATGGACCCAATAATGAATATATTTTAGATGAATTATAATAAA
>NW_008354009.1:1160869-1183840 GCF_000622305.1 Nannospalax galili
AGTGAACTATCAAAAGTCAACATTCAAGACAATGAAAAGATTTTGATAGTTGAACTTTTTCATAATTATTTTCTCATAATTTACATGTAATAGTAAATTTCTAATAGTTCAGTTGTTTTATTTTCCAAATCTCATTTTAATATTCAATAAATATGCATTACAAAAATCTTATGACTACTTCAGTAAATGTACTAATTAGAAATATTTATTGTAGCATAAAACTTGGAGATCAATTTGAATACTGATACTTCTGCTCAAATGAAAAATTATATGAAAAAACAAAAAGACTCATTTGAAAGCTGTAGGGCTCCACTGCATTTGCGTAGCTCTAGCTCTTCCTTTCCTATTTTAACACAAATAAACCATCTTATTTGAATACCATTTTAAGTATAAGTGGTTTGAAAATGACAAGCAAATCATCACACTATGTTGGACAGTCTTGGATTATTGTGTGGTAGAAAATAATTTCTTGAATTTAACTTCATATTATTTAAATCCAGAATATTTGCAATATTTCTTTCTCAAAACTGTTTACTTAATTTTTTTTTCTACTTCCTTTTTGAAGAATTACTTATACTTCAATTTATTTGGCATACCATTCTTTAAGCATTAATAGTGATACTATTTCTAGTTTTTAATGTTGCTCATTCAGATTGAAATATATTTTCTTGTTTAAATCTTTACATATGTGTTTATCATTTGCAGATTTAAACCATGAAAACCAGGATTTACAGACACCAAAGCCAACTTAGGAAACTCTACTTACGTTCCTTTTCATGGTAGCAAGAGCTAGGTTTTCAGGATATACTGCAGTTACTATGTTACTTCAAATGCTCTACGTGTATTAAACTCATTTTTACCCTCACACCAATTCTGTGAGATAGAAAATATATCTGATATTTTGTAAAGGAAGGATTAAGATAAAGAGAGGCTAAGAAATTCAATCAAACACTTGTAGCTAGTCCATGGAGACCCAGAATTAAACCCCACAAGCTCTGGCTTTACGACACATATTTCACAATGTGCTGTGGTATAACAACAAATAAACCCATGTTTTTATTTCATTTGTGGTTACAATCATGGATCTTTATCTTCTTAAAGTCACTCTCTCTTAGGTAGTTCTCACCCATTTCAGAGTTTTGCTTTATCAATGTATTTGAAGTTGTATTTATTAAATCCACTTGTATACCATTTTAATTTATTAGTATGGTAAAAGCATTTGGTCATAGATCCACAGATGTTATTCTTTCTCTTTAAATCTAGTACTTCATAAATATCTGACTTTTGTTTCCTATTGATGAATTATTATGGCAGTTAAGAAGCTTAAAAAGAATAACTTTGTGGTTACTTTTGTAATTGCATTGATAAAATAACTACAATTCCTATACTTTGTTAATCAAGAATATATCCTTCATTACATTTTCTCCTATATTCTCCCTGTCTTCCCATCACTATTTCTGTTGTTTAAGTCTCTCTTGGCTATTAAATATACTTATACTTCTGACATATGATGGGCTGTCGAGTCATGCTCATTTTCAACTGCTCCGTTTGTCTCTCCTTCTATCTTCTCTGCTCTAACATGGAGCTGCAGCTCCCTTTGAGGCGTAGTCCATTTCTCTGACCTTCTATTTGGAGTTTGTCCATGTGATATATTGATGAACATGATTCAGAAGCTCTGTCAGGATTTCAAGAAATAATAAGAACAATTTATAAGAAATTTAGAACAATTTGCAAGAAAAATTAAATCATTAAACTGTAGGCCCATGTTTACACCAAGAATTCTACTAATGAATTAATTTATAATTCCACTCTTCAACCTCTTTAAGTCCACTAGAAGTTGCATATCAAATGCTTAGAGAAGAAAATGAATATAGACACAACATGGGCTTTTCTTCTTTAAGGAATTTATAAGCTCGTATAAAAGGACCAGAATGTCTAAATAGAATATAGAATAGACAAAGAAAGAGATACACTCAGTTTTGGTTCTTATTGTGTGTTGATTACTATTCGGAATGCCTTGTACAACTAGTGTTTTAATTTATTCTATCTATAGATGATCATGTCCAAAATGAAAGAGCCCAAATAGCCTGCTTGTTTCATACAGTGCTGGGGTGGTAAATACTGCTGGTCAGATAGTTTCCAGTTCTACTCAAATCGAAGACCGAATACAGACCATCTCCATCATAGAAAACACTTTTATTCACAGTCCATCAATGTCTGTGCTAATCTCAAACAAATAAACAATATAGCTTCATAGAAGCATCCATAATAATGTTTTAACCAAATATTTAGGCAGCTTAGCCTAGCCATGTTGAAATTTATAATCACAGTATGCCTGGTTTACCCTCCATTATATCAAATCCTCACTCATATATGTTATATGGTAGTTGATATCAGGGACCTGCATAATAAAATAATTTCTGCATGTTCATGTATTTGGGCATTTTTTTAGTCCATGACTACTAAGTATAGAATAAGAAATCACACCTTGTATGTCTGACAGCAAACTCATTCAGTGAACCACAGGATACATTGTTCTTGTGACATGACATTGTAGGTACTTTGGTTCTATATTCAGTGAGGTAATACCCCACCCTTATAAATGCCACAGAAGAGGGCAATCCACTAGCGTGCAGTTTGGGTGTGACTCTTTATTTCACCAAGGCCGAAACGTGAGGACATGTGAAGATGGGAATTTCAGACAGGTAAAATCTTACAAATCTTTGTAAGTTCTCTGTTTCATGCCTGAATCTATATTCAAATCTAGAGAAATGTTGTACAGTATAAAAATTATCACATTATGTCCCAAATGGCCCAAGCCTGTAATCAAGTCGTCCAAACCACTCAACTCTTGGGAGATCTTAAAGTTACAACCCGAAAAGGCTGACCAGGAAATATATAAAAGTTACTGAAACAAAACAAGAATTGATTATTCCCATGTAGTATGCGTGGAACAAGCTTATGTTTTAGAATACATGGAATTGTGGGAAATGTTGGATGGGTGGAAGCTGAAAGGCAAGAAAAATTCTCATCATTTCATTCTTTGAGATGATGTGCTTGTGACATTTTCATTGATTCTTAGGTTACCATTTCAAACAATAAAATGCATATATATTATATAAACACATATGATATAACATATTACAAATATGTAGTATGTATATTAATACATCATTTTCATGGGCTAATGCTATCCAGGAAGCATATGCTAGTTTTAATGTTCAAAGCCACAAGTCACAAAGAATCTTATGTATAACATACTTTTATCAACCTTGAAATATTTGACAGAATTCTGAAACAATTGAGAGGCTCAGGCCATAATGATGCTCTGATGTACATTTTATGGGGAACACCCGAGCTGTTATCCTGTGTGAAGACACAATATTTGATATCTGGTGCCATACAGTATTAGACCAGTTTGATTGTGATGGTGCTATCAAAATCTTCTCATTTTATACTAAGAACTTAGGGACATTTGTTAGAGTGGCCTCAGAAGAGAAATCTAGGTGCAGAATTTGCAGTTCTCATTGATAACTGAACTATTTCTATCTTTAAAATTTCTGCACAGAAAACATCAACAAAACTGGATTTCATTAGCAGATTGAAAGTTTTCTACTAAGACAGATAACAAGGACATGTTCTATTAAAAAAGGTGTGTATCAATTTTGGGGGCCAACTCTCTAACTCTGTAGTTTAACTTTGTAGTTAAAATAGCCAATAGCATTAATTACCATCAAGCACATTAGTTCAAAGCTGTGGGATGAGGCTATGTTAGTGTAATAGAAAGTCATGCTCATTTATTTACACTGAAGTATGGCACATCCACTTTGCCCTGTCATCCTCAGTGTTCAGAAAGTGCCCTGTACATTAGAAGAAGAGCTCATGGAATTATCGTTTTTGTCCTAGATGAGGCTTTGTGTGATACCAGAATCTTCAAGACATACTTGTGGACTTTTCATAAACCTCATATTCAAAGCCGACTTCAATATTGTATTTAAAATCTAAGATTAATGAAGAACATTCCATTATTATGCTTGCTGGATCCATTACACATTCATGACTTTTAATCACAGTCTGGCCTTTGACGTGTAACTCTTCATGTCTGCTAATTACCTTCTCCTTTTTTCCCACAGTAGTTATTCCAAACTTTGATGACTAAGTATGGTGAACCTGGGCAATGTTCATTTGAAGAAGTGGAGATGCTTTTCAAAATCAATGGCACCACTTACATGTCACGTTTTAGGGAAAAAAAGGGATTATGGGCTTCAAACATTATTTGTCCTCTTCTTTCCAATGACAAGCCTTTTAACCACAGACTGTCTCCCCCTGCTGAGAGTAAGCATGAGGAATAGTTTCAGAATCCCAGTCTGCCGAGTCTAGAGTCACTCACATGTTCTTGCAGTGTAGCCTAGCCAGGGACCATATGGCATCTGTCAGACATTGCTTTTGTTGTCTGTCTAGGAAATGTCTGCTTACCAGGCAGCTCTGCCTCTCTTGGGCACAAGTGTCACAACCACTTGTGCCCTTCTGAGCTGGCCGGGTGTCAGCACGGTTGCTGGGAACTTCTGCTCTTTTCGTGACTGCCAAGCCCTCCTGGCACTGCCTGCTAGGCACCACAGTGGACCATCTGGCACTGCGGCGTCTGCTATTTCTTTCAGGAGCTGCTGAGGAAGGCACACCACTTAAACCTGCAAAGTGACCTGTGTCACATGGGCAAGAGTGGGCCCCACTGTTCCCTTTAATATTAGACTGTCAAAAAGGATAAAATCTCCTTTCTTTCAGTAATCTCCTAAAATTTGCTCGTTTCTTACTCAAAGTCCTGTTTTTCTCATAGGAAGTAGGAATCCAAGAGATATGGAGAAAGTTGAGGTGAGTGATATATGGAATGACATGGGGAAGAGCAAGCAAATCCCTTCACTGCTTTTTGGGGGTCGGGTTTCCTTAGCAGACCCTGGGACACACAAAATAGCTTATTAAATGTTACAGAAAACAGAGAATGAGGCCATGCAGGAAACAGAACCAGGGAGGGAATCTCAGGCTCCAGGCGGATCTGCAAGGAGCACTGCTGTGCAAACTTCATCTTAGACTTCCTTCTAAAAAGAATGAAGCTTTAACATTTTTTCTAGTGTTTTTTTAAAGCCCTTGCACACATTTTTTCTGGTATGTAATTTGTTGTTTCAAGACAGAGCATCAAAATGATCATTACTATGACCTTGAACCCTGTCCTCCTCTCTCAGCTTCCAGAGTGCTGGGAGATGTGTGTTACCAGGCCCGTGTAGGATGTTTTCATATGTGTGCACATTGTGAAGTGACTAAATCAAGTTAATTAACACGTGCGTTACCTCACACATTGTGCTGTGCATTGGCTAATGCTGCCATGTATGGAGAAGATCTCCTAAGCACTTTCAGTTGTCGAAGTAGGCAGGGCGGGCCAAGCAGCTCCACAGTCTTTTGTAGACATTCGTCCACCCACAGACACTGCTTATTAGAAACAAAAATACATAAAAGCTAGGGGTGAGGCTCACACGACAGGTTACACGGCTTATAGAGGACCTTAGAGAAATATTGCTGGATTCACTAGCACCTACTCATTGGCAAATCACTGGCTAGTGTTTCTTCTTTCCCTTCTCTCCCTCCTCCCTTCTTCCCTCCCGCTCCTTCCCTTCCTCCTTTCTTCTTTTTTCCACAGACCTTCCCTGTGGCCTCTAAATCTAGTTCTCTTCCTGTTTCAGCTTCAAGAGTTCTGTAATTATAGACATGGCAATTACAGTCCATCAGACCTGGCAAGATCTCCTAGCTCCACTACAGAGAACAAAGAATGTCTGAACCTAGCAGAGTCAAATGAAACACCTAAGCAACTGGAATTTCACGTGCAGTAGAGATCAAATCTTACACAAATACATGCATACTGGGCTGGAGAGATGGCTCAGCGGTTAAGAGCACTGACTGCTCTTGCAGAGGACCCAGGTTCAATTCCCAGCACCCACATGGCAGCTAAGAACCGTTCTTAACTCCAGTTTCAGGGGAATCTGAAGCCCTCTTCTGACCTCCAAGGCATTGCACAACATGAGTGTGCTCACTTACATGCAATCAATACACTCATACACATAAAATTAAAATAATAATTAAAATATTTGTTTAAAAGTTCAAAAAAAAAAACAAATACATATACACATATGTGTTTCCAAACTGAATCTGCCTTAATGTATTTTCCGATTTATTTTATGGAATCATATCTTTCTCAAGGAAATTTTAATGACTATGAACATCCCACTAGGCTCCATTAACCCTCTGGATGCCACATCTATACAGACAAGTGTTACTTTTTAGATACTAAACAGATTACAAACTCCTAATAGGGCAAGTATCAGCTATTTTTCTGTTGGAAACTTCTGTATAATTTTCTTCAAAACATATTTAACTTGAAAAATATTTCAAAACATAGAAGGGATACTAAATAAAATATTAATAATTCAAAGAAATTCTTTGATCAAAATTAAGATTTTTTTGTTGCAAAGGAAGTCTTGCTTTCACCAATATTCTTAATAATTGCTTTGATTGCAGAACAAGTCATTCTCTGAAGGGATTATGTTCCTCAGATTCTACTGATTAAAACTTAATTTTACAGTGTTGCCACATTTGTGTGGGATTCACACAGAAGTATCATCACACTCTATTTGTCCTTTTACAATTAACTTATTTCTCTTGCCTCTTATTATTATTTTTGTGTCTGTGTGTGAGTGGGAGGAGTATATTGCACACATGCAGACAGAGGTCACAAGAGGACAGCACATTGTCCTACTCTATCATTCTGCACCTTGGTACCTGCTATAGCATCTCTCAGTGAACCTGGAGCTAGACTAGTGGCCAAGAAACCTCAGTGACCCTATCTCCACCCCACATAGCGCTGGGTTGCAGGCATTCTCATGACCATGTCTGGCTTTCTATGTGGGTTCTGGGGATTGGAACCCAGATCCTATGTTTGTACAGTCAATGCTCTTACGACGGACCGTTTCCTAGCCCTTGTTAACCATTTAATAGGCTAATATTGATTTTGAAACAATTTATTACTTGGTGTTTCCAGAGCATCATTCTTAAGATACAGGAAATTATATTTTTTACTAAATGTATGTATTTATTACATTGGTTATTTAAAATATCTGAATTTCACTTAACATGAATTCCTATAATAACATTAAGGATGGAAGAGCTCAGTATTAAAATTATCTGTGAACCTGGAACTGGAAAAGACCCGTAACTGTTCGGATAGTCCCTATGTACAGAAATATTTTCGAGATTAGTCACATGTATTTTCTTTTCCTTTTCTACCATTTTTGTTTTCAGTATAAATGTTAAAATTTTAGTATATAAGCTAAAATTTGGAAAGTTGTTAAATAAAACTACATCTAGAGCTTACTCATTTGCTCCAATAGTTAATTCAATGTATTACTAGAATGTTTAAAAATGATATGATTTTAGGCTTAACCCAAATTTAAAATTATTTCTTATAAAATTACATTTCTTAAAAGTATAATTTTTAAAGTACAAGTAATAAATGTTGACAAATGTAATGCTGAAAATGTCAAAACCTTTCACAGGTGACATCACAGATGAAAAGTGCAAGGTTTCTTCTGACATTTAATCTAAGACTCTCTCTCAGGTGCTGGTGGGCATAAAGTGGATCTTGTGTTGAACACTGTTTGCATTTGATCAAAAAAGAATTGCTTGATCATTTAATTTAGGAGAAGCTTGTATTTTGCATACCACCTCCTCTACGTTCCGTTTGGCTTTTGGAAATGTCTGAATCTCATGGCAAAGGAATCCATGTGGCCAGTAAAATGCCAAGTATTCTGTCACTTTATGGCTTTTGTCTTAATCTTATTTCATACATTCAGCATCTGAGTGTGTTAGGAAATGAATGAGAATTGATGGAAGAATGTTAGCTTACAGAATCCACTGAAGGATGGAAATTAAATGCCAATCCAAGTAATGTCCAGGGTGTTTTCACAAAAACCCCATTTATTAGATGGCAAAACCCAGTCAAATAGATCATTAGATATTATTTTCATTTTAGAGATGGGAAGGCTGAGACTTACAGAGGAGAGCTCACTGCTTGGGACCACTGAACTTGGTTGCAGATTCTCTGATTTTAAGCCCGTATTTGCAGCTTACAAAAGCCAGGGGACATAAAATGCATTGACTTTATTTCATTTCATTTCATTTCATTCATATATTCATCTCAATGTATGAATAGGATATTCACTTTCCTCTCTAACTTTTTCAAGTACATGAACAACTGTGACCGAGGTAAGGCATTTAAATAGAAGGCTTTCACTTTGGAATTTTTCTGATTTCTGACCTACTCAGGCAAAGTTTTATTTCTGGGAGAGGATTTTAAAGCAGATCCATTATGAGTGATGCTGAGTTCATAGAATGTGGGATTGAAGAGAGTGATCCAGACTCAAGCTCTAATTGTTTGCTTTCAAATCCCAGCTGCGCCTCTTACAATTAATATGACTATGAAGCTATGACTTAACATCAGTTTACTCATCTATAAAATGTAGGCACTATACAGCGACATCACCTACTTTCCAGAATTATTTAAATGATTAAATGAATCACAGAGAGAACTGTGTCTGACATAAAAAATACATTTTTTTTGTTTTATTGATACTATTATAATAGGGAAAATCCATGATTAGATAGTACATTGGCTCTTGCGGAGAACTCATAGGTGTTGCCTGTATTACACTATACAGTCTCTATATGAGGACTGTGTGTATGCAAGGACTGTCAAGGCTTCTAGAAGGCTGCTTCTCCTCAAAGAGAAGACAAGAGGAAGTTGAGAATGACAATTATGCACAAATAATAATTAAAGTTTTCCAAAAAGTTACCCCAAGTTGAAGAGCATATCTAAAGGGGAAACAGAAACAGCTCAGTGATTAAGAACACCTGTTATTCTGCAAAGGACCAAGGCTTGGTTACCAGAACTTACAAGAGGGCTCATAACCATCTGTAACTACAGTTCCAGGGGATTCAATTCCCTCTCCTGACCACTGTGGCTCCTGCACACATGTGGTGATCATGCAATCATGCAAACACACATGCACACACATAAAAATAAATAAATAGTAAATAGATAAAACATATTAGGGAAATACAATACATACTCAGGAATACTTACACTGCTGCAATGCTAGCAAAGTAAAGAGAAAACATGACAACACAGAGATACTAGAATGCTTGTCTATGATTTGTGCCTGTCTCTAGGGTATGTAGGTTAAAAACTAATGAAGTTCCAAAGGAAATATGATAATTTCCATGAATTATTTAATAATGAAGAGAAATAACAGCCCTGACATGCCCATTTTGCATTCTTGTAAATTCTCCTTTTTTCACATTCCGGCCTCTTAGCCTTTTTCCTTATATTCTGTTTAGCATTCAGTCCTTTGTAACAGAATTTCTTTCTTCATAGGTCCTTTTCTTTAGAATATAAAATAAAAGAAAACAGTGTAAGAGCATGAAAAACAAAACCACCACTTCATCATTTGAGAAACACACATTAGCTGGATCAAGTAATCACATTGCTAAAAAAATCAGCCTGTTTTGTCCTCATCCTTGGGTTTGTGGTGACATCAAACCCATTGACTAGGCTTCGTGGTAGAGTTCCCTGCCTGTTCTTTCTGCGTAATTTTTAGTTTAACTTTCACTTCCTTAACAAAACATAGCATGCTTCATGATTATTTTTAGTTACTTGTTTGTTGCTATGACCAAGCTGCTGACCATAAGTGACTTAAGGAAAGAAGGATATACCTTGGCTTACAGCCTGAGTGCAGCCCATCATGGCAGGGAAGGCATGGCCACAGGAGTCTGAGGAAGCATCTAGTCACACTGCACCCACTGTCAGGAAACAAAGAAAGATTGAAGCTTGTGCTTAGCTTTCTTCTTTTCAAGCCCATGGAAATAGTGCTGCCCATATGCAGCCTGTGTCTTCCTTCCTCAGCCAACCTGATCTGATACCCTTCTCTGCTATGCTCAGATACTTGTCTCCTAGGTGATCACAGATCCATCAGGTTGACAATGTTAAATATCAAAGTATCCACCTTTATTGTTAGTACCTCTTCAGTTAGCATAATGACTTCAGAGACTAGTTCTACCCCTGTCTGATTACTATTTAAATAATGATAAATTTTAAATGAATATTTTCATTCTTGGTTTCTCTGAGGGACTAATGTAAGCTTTTCCAGGAAATTCATTTGTTCATTACATATGTTAAGAACTTCTTACAAATAATACATTAAAAAGCAGTGGCTATTCTGTTTTGTCTTTGTAGTTTTCTTGATAGAACAACATTGCTTCTAAAAATAAGCACATAGAAGTCCTTGGATGTATATTAAATAAATGAACTTAATCTTTTGAATTTATATAAGGGTCAAAATCAGATAATTTGTCTGTGTAAGTAAGCATAAATTTATCAATATCAAATATGCATTTTAAAGACATTTCCTCATAAATTAGAATGCGTTATTGTCTATAAGGTATAATAGAAGCTCTCTATGATCTACAAGCTGTGTTCTTTCTCAATAAATCTTCAAAATTCATTATCCAGCTATTCTGTTGTTTATATAAACTAGTTTTCCTGGAAGAACTTATAGCTGTAATGAATGAATAAAAATTGATTATTCAGCAAAAATATTTAAAGTCAAAAGGGCCTGGAAAGATGTGTTCCAAGTTTATAAAGAATGCAATTGTTAACCTAGACTATTATACTCAGAAAATTTATCTACTAAAATTGAAGGAGAGGGGTCAGAGAGATGACTCAGTCATAAAGAGCACTGGTTACTCTTGTAGAGGACCTGGGTTTGATTCTTGGCAACCTCATGGCAGCTAGTAATTGTCTATAACCCCACTTCTAGGAGAATTCAATGCCCTCTTTTGACCTCTGTGGGCATTGCATGACATGGGTGCACTTACATACATGCAGGCAATTTATTCACACATAAAGTAAAAAATAATAGCTGGAATATTTAAAAAGTTGAAAGATAAATAAAAAAATTCTGATAAGAAAAGTTTAAAAGAATTTATGAGCACTAAGCCAGCTTTACAGAGGATACTGAAGGAATACTTTGTTTCGAAGGCAATGATAAGCTCACTCAAGAGGTCCCAGGGAATAGCTCAAAGTTCCAGAACAAATAATGAAAAGATGTCTAAGAAAACATATAATGACAAAATGGCAGGATTTAATATATGTCATCTTATAATTCCTCTAAATATTAATGTTCTCATTTCAACAACAAGCACAGCTAGCAGACTGGGTCAGGAAACAGGATCCATCTTTTATGCTGCCCCTAAAAACGGTGTCTCATCATTGAGGAAAGAGACTACCTTATGGTAAAAGGGTGGAAAAATGTGTTCTAATCAAATGAAAATTATAAATAAGCTCATTTAGCTATTATAATACAGACAAACTAAACTTCAGACCAAAACTACCCAGAAGAGATAAGCAGGCCACTTCATACTCATTAAAGAAACTTCCACCAAGATATAATTACAATTCTAAACATAAATGTAACCAACACATGGTATTGAATTTCATTCAAAGATACTACTAGACTTAAAATTAACAGAGTAATAGCAGGTGACTTGAACATCCCACTCTCACTAATAAAGAAGTCTTGTTCCCATGAATTTTTGGAGTTAAATGACATCATAAATCAAATGGACCTAACAGACATTTGTGGAACATTTTATATATATATGCTAAAGAATACACATTCTTTGCAGTAGTCCATGAAGATTTCTCCAAAATTGAATGTACATTAGGACATGAAATGTCTCAACACAGAAAAAAACTGAAATAACATCCTGTATTCTATCTGACCTCAATTGAATAAAGCTGGATAGCAACAGCAGTAGAAACTACAGAAATTATGGAAGTCATGGAGACTAAACCACACACTACTGAGGTCAAGGGACACATTTTTAAAAATTTAAAAAATTTTTAGGTTTGAATGATAATCAAAACAATATTCCAAAGTCTAAAGGACACAAGGAAGGTAGCTCTAAGATGAAAGTTTATAGCATTATGTGACTACATAAAAAAGTTGAGAGATCTCAGGGCTGGAAAGATCACTTAGCCATTAAGAACACTGGCTGCTCTTGCAGAAGACCTGGGTTTGAATCCCAGCACCTACATGACAACTAACAACCATCCCTAACTCCATTTCTAGAGAAACTGAGACCCTCATCTGTCATCTGTGGGTGTTGCACAACACAGGTGCATGGCATTTACACACATAAAATAAAAATAAATAACTAAAAAGTTTTTAAAAATATTTCTCTGGTAATAATTGAGAGGTGCACTAATCTATGGGTATAACAATAAATAATTAAGTTTCAATTTAGTACTATGTCTATTTATCAGAATAATAGTAGCAGATTCTCCCATAAGACCTGTGACCTGTCAAGTCACAAATTCTTGGCTCTGTTAAAAATGTCAGGGATTGGCTCCATGTTGTCTGGGCACCACAGTGTCATCACACATTTGAACCCACAGTGCCTGGGACAACTTGCACAAGACCTGTGCAAGCCCAAATCAGACAACAACTCAGCATGGATGGGAGAGGTGGGTAAGAAGCCCCAGTCCTAGCTGAGATCTATTGGCAATTGATAAGCTACTAGGAGAGGGAAAGTCATTTTTACTTAAGGGTGTGATGCTTGGTAGACTGACCAGACTAAAAGGGATGGACTCGCACCCAAGAGCAATTGGGGAACACAAATTAGACTCGAAAGGCCTTTAATAAGAAAAAAATAATATAAGAAGTCATGAAATTAGGGGGCAGTAGAGAGTGGGTGGAGGTAGGGGAGGGTCTTAATATGATTAAAATACATTATATGTATGGAAGGGAGAAAATCAATCAATGGTTTGACCCAGCTACAAAGCCTAATAACCACAAGGGCTGGTACAGCAAAATATTTCTATTACTGTAGTTGTGGCACTTTTATCTAGGGGTTAATCAACATCTATAAAATTGGACTTAAAGTCCTCTCAGTGGGAGTGAATTCATGGGTGGCACTATACATATATCCAAAACACATGGCTGGAGAGATCCTAGAGAAAACCCTATCTCTGTCACATCTCTAGCCAAATGAAATTTCTTACTGTATGCCAAATATGGATTCTTATATATACAGACAAGTATACAGTACACCACTCATCAAAGAAGACTTTTTGGCAGCAGATGGAAGATATTACAGAGTTCCACACACTGGTCACACTCAGAGAATATATGTCTGAGAGATACCCAGCCCTAAGTGACATATCTACAGGTGGAACTCCTACACCTAAGGCTAACGGAATTTAGTGGAACAGGGGGCAGAGAGACTATTAATACTCACCTCATACAACAAAGTTTTATGCACACAGAAAGCTACAACTTTCTAAGTTGTGGAGAATAAAAGATCGCAGAGTGTGTGTCCCTGAATAGAACTTCTATATTAAAACTCAGCAACCAACAGCTCAGGTACCATTGCAGAAGAAGGGGCAGAAAGATTGTAAGAGCCAGTGTTGGTGCATGAACATAAGGAAACAGAGACTTTCAGGTCACTGGGAACTTGCAACAATGGTGACAGCATGCACAGATCCATGCCCCCACAATCAGACAAAAACCCAGCATAGAATGAGAGAAATGGGAATCAGGCCCCAACCCTAGGTAAAGAACTATTGGAAACTGATTACTGTTGGGTAAGTGAAAGTAGATCTTCTTTAAGGGAGTGGCTCTAGACAGGCTGACTAGACTCCAGTGGATGAGCTTGCACTGAAGGACATCTGGGTACAAATGCTTGACCGGACAGGACTTAAGATATATGACAGAATGCATGAAATCCAATGGTAGGGGGCTATGGGATGTATGGATGGGAGAGGGGGGTGTAAATTAAGATCTCTAATATAAGGGGATGGAGATACGGCTCAGCAATTAAGAGCACTGACTGCTATTGCTGAGGACCTGGGTTAGTTTTCATGAAAAACACAAAAACTCAATAAAAATATTAAAAATAAAATAAGTAAAATATGGAAAAAATTTCCTCTCCACTAACATGGAAAATATAAAAGAAATGGATAAATTTTGAGACATAGATGACCTACCAAAGCTAAATCAAGATGAAGTAAATGATTCAAACAGATGCATAACGACGAAAGAGATTGAAGCAGTCCTTAAAAATTTCCCAACTAAAGAAAGCCCAGAGACAGATGGATTTAGTGAAGATTTCCAGCCCCTCAAAAACTAACATCAATATTCTTCAAATTGTTCCATAAAATAGAAAAGAATTGAACTCTTCTTAATTCATTTACAAAGCCATTATTGCCTTGATTATCAATATCAGATAAAATTCAAGTAAAAGCAGAAATTATCAGCCAATCTCCTTGATGAACATGGACACAAATATTATCAATAAAATGCTGTATACCAAATTCAAGAACACATCAAAAAGATCATATACTATGATCAATTCAGCTTCATTGTGGAGATGCAGGGATAGTTTAACATGTAAATCGATAAATGAAATTCACCACATAGGTAGACTCAATGACAGGAACTACATGATTTTCTTATTAGATGCAGAAACATCCTTGGACAAAATCCAATATTATAAGATATTAGAGAATCTGGAGATAAGGCAGACATATTTCAACACAATAAGGGCAATGTACAGTAATTCAATAGCCAACAACATGCCAAATGGAGAAAAATCTTTAAGTATTTCCATCTAAATCAGGAAGAAAGTAAGGATTTCCATTCTTTTCCAATATAGTGCTTTACTTTTTAGCTACAGCAATATGACAATAGAATGAGATAAAAGGGAACACAATCAGTAAAGGAAGAAGTCAAAGTATCCTTACATGCAGTTGATATGATTCTATGCATTAAAGACCCTAAAGGCTCCACCAGAAAACTTCTACAAATGATACGCACATTCAGCAAAGCAGTAGGATACAAAACTAACACAGAAATCATTATATTTCCTGTGTGACACTGCTAAAATCTGAGAATGAAACCAGGGAAACTCTCCTAATCACAATAACCTCAAAAATTAAAATAATTGGGAATAAATCTAATAAAGGAAGTGAGAGATTTATACAATGGAACATTTAAGACACTGAAGAAAGAAACTGATGGAGATGCTAGAAGATGTATGACAACCCATACTCATGGATTGATAGGTTTAATATGGTAAAAATGTCCATTTATTCAAAAGCAATCTACATATTCAGTGCAATCTCCATCAAAATTGCATTGAAATTCTTCACAGAGCTTGAAAAATAATAAAAAAATTAATACAGAAACACAGAAAACCCATGTTATACAAAAATCCTGAACAACAAAAGCATCACTGAAGTGTGATCATCCCTGATTTCTAGTGATAGTACATAGCTACAGTGATAAAAACCAGACATACTGATCAATAGAATAGAATGGAGGAGAACCTATATATAAGCCCACAGTACTACATCCACATGATTTTTGACAAAAGGGAACAAATACATATTAAAGAAAAGATAGCATCTTCTACAAATGGTGCTGGTCAACGTGGACAGCTACATTTTGAAGAATGACCCTGATCCTTATCTCACACCCTGCACAAAACTCAACTCCAAGTGAACTTGAGACGAGACACACACTGAATTTATTAGAGAAGAAACTAAAAATTCACTTCAACTTAGAGGTACAGGAAAAGACTTTCTAAACATGACCTGATCATGCAGGATTAAGACCAACAATTGACAAATGGAACCTCATGAAACCAAAAAGCTCACCCAACATAATAGGAAAAACTCTTTACCAGCCATGCGTATGAGAGAGGGTTTGTGTGTAGACTACAGAGAAAATGAAAAGAACTGAAATCCAAGAAAAAATATACCCAGTTAAGAAATGGGGCATGGAACTAAACAGAGTTCTCAAAAGAAAGGAACACAAATGGCTAAGAAATGAATTTTAAGATATTCAACATCCCTAGCCAGCAGGGAAATGCAAACTACAACCACTTTCAGATTTCATCTTACCACAGTCAGAATGGCTGAGTGCAAAATAACAAATGACAGCAAGCGTTGGTATGGATGTGGGGAGGGGGAACTGGCTAATCACTGTCAGTGAGAAGGCAAAGTGGTCCAGCTACTACAGAAGTCAGTTCCTAAGAACCTATAAAGCGATGTGCTGTATAATGGAGCTATGCCACGCCTTGGCATATTCCCAAATGACTCGTTGCTACTTTATTCACAATAGCCAGGAAATAGCAATGGCCTCGATGTCCATGAAATAATGAATCAGTAATGAAGATGTGATACCCAGATACAATGGAATATCATTCAGCCATAAAGAAAAAAGAAAATACGAAATTCACTAGTAAGTGGATAGATCTGGACTCAGTCATTTTGAGTAACTTAACTCAGACCTATAAAGAAATGTCACATTATCTCTCTCATATATGGATACCAGCTTTGAAACTTTAGGTACTTGTGTTTAAATTGGAGTACACATAGAGGCACTGAAAAGAATATGTGGTCATTGGTAGCGGTTTTCAAGGGAAGCGTGAGAGAACACAGGTGATAGAAAAGGAAAAATGGGTGTAATGGAACAGGAAGGGGTAAATGCAGTGGGAGATGTGAGAGCATGGGGTAGGAGCAAGTATGAAAAGGGCACATGGATGTATAGTGTATAGCATGTGCATAGTGGTGGTTAATCTGTATTTTCAAGTCTGCTTGATTTAAAATTATTAGGAGACACCCTTTGGGACACGTATTTGAGGGCATGTCCAGAAATGTTTACTGGCAGAGTAAAGACCCTAGTTCCTGGGTGGAACTATGCTGGGGTCCTGGGGTGAGTAAAAGAGATGAAGGAGGAGGTCAGCTGAGTATGAGACTCTGTTATCTGCTTCCTGATCCGTCTGCATGTGAGTGATGCCAATCACATGTTTTGGCCTTTGTGAACTCTACCATGCCTTCCACATCATGATGAGCTATAGTTCTTCACACTGTGAGTCAAAATAAATCAGCCTTTTGGTCACAGTGAGGAAGAAAGTAATTAATGCAACTTATTGAAAGTGACAGCCTCTCTGGCACATGGAAACATTTTTCTTCACAATCATTAGTACTTAATTGTGTCATTTTGAATATGTTTATTATCTATTAATAATTACTCCCACAGTAACAAGAATACTTTTCTTAGTATTTGATCTGAATAACATATAAAGACTATAACACATTTAAACCTTTAAATCCATTTCTAGCTCTTTACAATGTCTACAGTAAGAAAGATGAATTTAATTTGTAGTTCTCCATAGAATTATAGTAATAATTTTCAATCTCTATGGAAAACACATCCTATCCAACTGAAAGCAATTAAAGAATATATAAATAGGATATACAAATCATCTGGAATCTTTTCACATTGAATTACTTTCTTGTTTAAATACTTCTTGATATAGACACATAATGGCATTCCTCTTTCCTTGAGCACCTTTTCCTGGTTAAAACAAGGGCTGTATTGATTTGCTGCAATTTATCTTCTCCCAGGATTTTTGTCTTGACAGTGTGAGAAGATTAATTGGAATTAATGGCGTTTGCACAGCTAATTAAAGTCGCTCTTCCTAAAGTCAAATCAATGCCTTTAATCGGAGGAGCAACAAAGCTTTGCTTACTTGTTGAGTCTGCATGTAAATGTGCCCTGACTGAATCAGCATCTCTGCAAGCAATAGGAACAGCTTACAGTAACTATTAGGGGTGGCCAGGAATTCTTCTGGCATTTAGTAATTTACAAAGTGTCATTTACTCATTTATTATTTTGACTATTTGATTAAGTAAAATAAACACTATTGCATATATTTCTCTTTAAAACTCCTTACAGCAGTTGATAAGGGTGTATAAATAATCAGGACAATGTTAGGCAGAGATCAAATGATGCAAGAGGCGATGGATGATTTGTAAGCACTGGTCATATTTGGGCAAAAAATTGATGGTTTTTTAATGCTGTTTTTTTTTTTACATTCTGCCAATTTCTTTCTGCACATAGGTATATATTTATAGGAAAATTGCCAATTAAACATTGATCAATTTATTCAAAATAGCAAACATTTTAAGAGAAAATTTGGGCATATGAATTATAATTTGTGGGCATATTGCTGTTCACTGTTAATGCAATGATGATGCAATGTTAAACAAGGTGGATGAACTGCAAGATGCATGACTTACACATTCTCACTCATGTTGTGCCAGAAATATTTAATTAATTCCTAATAGAAAACAGACCTAAGAATGAGCACGAATGAGGAAAATCAGAGGAAAGGGAGAGAAATTTTGTAAATTCAATTAGATTTCTAAACTAATTAACTAAGTAAGGCATTTGGGACAGTAATATTGTAGATAGATTACTGTGGCTGTTTGAACAAATTTAATCTTAGAATATTTATTTAGATAAATGTTTGCTAGGTACTTATTCTACATGGTAGACACAAAGTTATGTATTTGCATATATTTGCTACATGAGCAGTTCATTATAATGCAAAGAATTCAATCGTTTCTTGGGGGTTTGCTAAGAATTTAGCTGCGAAGAATTTAAATTCAGATAAACCCAAAGATATGGCACCTACAGATCACCTGTGATCAAGTGGCCACTTCTCAGAATAAAAGAATGATCCATACAATGGAAATGATCTATTTTCATTGTCAGTTGTTACCAGGAAGGTTTGTTGATGTCTACAGAAAGCTTTTTGTCAGCAGTAACTGTTTCCATTAACATAAGACAATGGGATATCTAAAGAATAAGTATATTAGAAATAAAAGCAGTTAGCCCGCTATTCTTGTATTTTATCAGAATGTAATTACATTGACTTTGCACTTCAGAAAGAGTTGCCCAGGTTCATAGTTTAAGTCATATACAAGTAAAATCCAAGAAGCTCAGTAACTAGAAACTTCCTTCCTGGCAAATTAGATTATACACTACATTATCATTTCCCAAAATTCTAGAACAGAAAATAGAAATATTTTCATGGACTAAAGAAGTAAGTGACGGGGCTGAAGAGATGGCTCAGTGGTTAAGAGCACTGGCTGCTTTTGCAGAGGACCTGGATTTGATTCCCAGCACCCACATGATGACTGACAACCATTCATAACTCCAGTTCCAGGGGATCTGACACCCTCTTCTGACCTCTGCAGGAATCGAATAACACAAGTGCCCTTACGTACGTGTAGACAGTATGTATGCATAAAATAAAATTTTAAAAAGAAGCAAACGAGCCCTGATAAAGGGAAACAAGTGCAGCAGATTCATCTCAAATTAGAAGACAGTAACCAAAAGGAAAGGCCAACTACAGAAGCATTTAGGATACAAGTGCATCAGGCTCCACAGCATTAGGAATGGAATTCTGTGAGCACGCAGTCAATGTTTGTGAATACAGAAACAAAGTACCCATAAGGAGTGGTGATTATTAAAATGAATTGTTAATGACAGATCATTCAGGTCTTAAAACTTGAGAAAGAACAGGCTTAAAGTAATAGCATTAAACTTATTTTAATATTTATATAGCTATAATGACGGCATGATATCTAGCATTAAGAATAGAATTCAAAAGTACAGTTTTGAAGATAATCGATTCTTAGAGTACATTAAGATATGTAGCCAATAACTGAATCTAGGATACTCTTTTTTAAACTAAACCAGGAATCAAAAATAGAACTTCTGAAATAGAATTATTCAAAGAAGACAGTCTGAATTACAGATCTTACAAGGATACAGTGAGTGAAATTATCTAAAAATGAGTGTGGACATGGCAGTGGTTCCTGATTTTTAGTAATATCCCCGAAGCTTATTCTGTGTCCCACCCAATTTCTATTCTTTACTTAGTCTCTAAGAGAAACTGCTACCCCAACTACTTAGAAAAGGGATTTGGCCTGATTTTTTTTTAATGTGATATATATTTTTAATTATTTTCAATTGATATAGAATTGCATGTAGTTATGTAAATTAGTATCTTTTGAATTGTATATGTATACATATTTGAACATTTGTATTTATCAAATGAACAGAGTCATCATCTCACATAGTTATCAACAGATTTTCTGTTAGATGTGATTTTTATTACTAAAATTATTTGTGATTCAACATTTTTGCAAACATGCATTTTGTTTAATTTCATTGTTTTTGGCATATTGTTATGTGAACTTACCAGAGGATGAAGTTATTTATTCTCTTATTGAGGATGTGATGATTAATGATGACTGCCAACTTGATGGAATGTGGAATCAACTAACAGACACATCATGGGGCGTGTCTATGAAGTAAGTTCCAGGAATGATTAACTGAAGGGAGAAGACCCTTATCCAAAGTCAGAGGGCCCTTCCAGCAGGGATGATAGATAAAAAGATTCAAGGAAAAACCTGTGCTGCTTGCATGCCTGCCTTTGTTTATTGCTGGCAAGTCTGTCTGTCTGTCCATCTGTTATTTATCTGTCCCTATATTACTGTTGCTACTGTTGCTGTTGCTGCAATGATTATCTTGTATTGACATAAGTCTTCAGCTCCTCTGGGCTCCAAATAGACTGAAGACCAATACCTTTTGATGAATCTTCTAGATGTTCAGCACCAGATTGAAACTGCTGAAGTATCCATTATTGTGGACTGAGCAACTACAAGGCTATCAGCGTCTCCTGTGTGTAAATGGTCATTGTTGGATTATCCAGACCCTGTAGATTGTAAACTATTCTAGTCAGTTTCCTCTTATAATCTATATGCATTCTATTGATTCTGTTCCTCTAAAGAGCCCTGCCCAATGCAAGGGAAATTATGATGTGTGTTGTAAGAAATGGTTTTACATATATTTTATTATAAATGTGCCTAAAATCAGTTTTGTATGAGATTTAATCAGCAGAACATAGGGATTAGTAGTATGTAGCTACAAAGACATTTCACAGTGCCTGTACCAACTTAGCAGTAACAGAAGGGGAAGTCCCATTGCCTGTGCCAGTCAGTCAATGACTTAATCCATTCTGTCCAATACTATAACAATGGATCTGTACCCAAAATTGTGGTGATTTATAAGCAACAGAAATCTATTCTTAGTTCCAGTGGGTAGGAAATCCAAGATTAAGGCATTAAGAAACTAATTTTCTTGTGAGGATATACATCCTGCTGTATCTTACACAGGAGAGAAAGAGGACACGATTCTAATCACAATCCTGAGCACTCTACCCTTGTGATCTAAAAACCTACCAGTGGCCCACCTCCTAACAGAATCACCATGGAGGTTAGAGACCCAATATGTGAATTGGAGATAGTGGTGAAAATATTAAAAGAAATACAGGTATTTTCATTTTGTATGGGTATTGACAGGAATTTTAATTTAATCTAATTTGTTTGATCTGTACAATCATTTAATTGTGATTTTTTGGTGTTTTGATTACTAATGGGCTTGAGCACATAATTATATATTTATTGAAATTATATAGACTTTCCTTGCTAGAACTCTATGCCACTCCTGACACTTCACTGTACTTCTTACCACTTGCATTTTATTTACTGATTTGTCATTCTTTTTAAAAAAAAAATTATTTATTTATTTTTATTTTATGTGTATGCATGTATTGCCTGCATGTAGGTAAGTGCACCCATGTTGTGTAATGCCCACAGAAGCCATAAAAAGCCATCAGATTCCCTGGGACTGAAGTTAGGACAGTTGTTTGCTGCCATGTGGGTGCTGGGATTCGAACTTGGGTCTTCTGCAAGAACAACCAGTGTTCTTAACCGCTGAGCCATCTTTCCAGCCCCAATTTGTCATTCTTTATGTGTTTTGGATATGAGTCTGTTTAGATTTACCTATTTTGGGCCTTCCCCTCACTCTGTAGTTTGTTTTTCCTCATTCTCATTATAGAGTTCAGTATTCCATTTCATATTATATATTTATTTATTATGCATTGCTTTTTAATTTTGTATGGCAAACTACTTTTTGCTTGGTAGAGAGACAAAATGCTACTAGAATCTGTGTTTATAACATGTTACAAGATGGAAGATGGCAAAGAAAGTTTGTCTTAGAGGAGTTCAAGAACTGAATGAAATAGATGTCAAGTGCTAATTGACTTGAATGTTAAAGTATTTGATTAAGGAAGCAGATCTGGAACAGAGATACTGGCAAAATTCCAATTAAAGTAAGAAAATGCTAATTTACGGCTTAAAAAGATAGTAACACTGAGATCCATGTAAATGAGCGAAGTTAAGAGCTCAGAGAGGTTCCCTGGTCAGTTAGCAATCTTCAACTGGTAAGAATTCCGAAAGTCCAGGCATTTGGTCATAGGAATTGATGATGCTTGACCACTGAGGTACAGTACCAGGAATTTTCACAGGGAACTAGATGGAGTCTTCATATGTAGTGAGGGCTGAAGAAGTTGGAGAATCAAATCTAGGATACCGCATGCCAAAATCTAGGAAAGACATAAATAGAAAGGCCTGGATAGATGCTGAAGTCATTCTCTTTTGGTTTTTCAAGACATAGTAACTAGAGGCCCCTTGGGAAAGATTATTTTATATTGGGCAATTCATTCGTAGGCTGCAGATATGTTCAAAACATCAAAGTTTAAAGTAAAGGGATTAAAAATGCATCTTAATCTAACAGTGCTAAGTCATGTAGCTCAGTGGTAGGCTGCTTTCTTAGCATCTGTGGGGCCCTGTATTTCATCTCTAGCAGTGCAAAATAAATAAGAGAAATTAAAATGAGAGATATAGTTTAGGGAACTGGAGAGATAACTTAGTAGTTAAGGGCATATACCGTTCTTCCAGAGGACTAGAGTTGGTTCGCATCACCCACATAGGACAGCTTACCACTGCCTGCAACTCCAGTCCCAGGGGATCTGACTTCCTCTTTCGGCCTGTGTAGGCACAGACAAACACACACACACACACACACACACACACACACACACACACAC
>NW_008354009.1:1183858-1210312 GCF_000622305.1 Nannospalax galili
CACACCATATATATATGCAGTGAGAGGACCTAGGTTCTTCAAAGGACTGGAGAGTTCGAAATCTCTACTATTTTCTATTATGTAGGAACATAATTTTCTCCTTATTTTACTGTGTCTGATGTCTGAGATGGGCTAGTAGGTGAGCACCTCTCACTTTTCTTCTTAACTTTATAGTCTGAAAGTAAACTATCAATACTTAGTGGACACCATTGAAGAAGACTTTCCAGATAAGTCTACACTGATGGCATTTTCAACAGACTATTTAAATGGCAAGTTCAAATAAAATGAATGAAACACAGAATTTAATGTACATCTTCCAGGAAGCATAAAAAGAATTATTAAAGTAAGTAGCTAGAGAGATGGCTCATTCACTAAAGTGTTTGCTATAGAAATATGACTATCCAGGACCCATTTAAGAACCCATACATTGTGGCACAAGACTAAATAAAAACCCACACATGGTAGCATGGGACTGTAATCCCAGCACTGGGGAGGTAGAGATAAGATTGATTCCTGGGGTTTCTTTTCCAGGTAGTCTAGATAAATCAATGAGCTACAGGTCCACTGAGAGACTATGTCTCAAAAATTAAGACACAGAGTGATTGACTCATAACATCTGGCCTCCACATTATGCACACAAGGCCATGGAAAGAAGTATGAACACACACACACACATACACACACACACACACACACACACACACACACAAGAACTATGGAATTAAGAGTGGATACAAAAAATTAAACAGAAAAATCCAATTTACAATTTTTTAACTGCATTCCTGTTTTGTAAGTATTCCAAGTTTTGAAGTGGGCCTTGTGTTAAGGTGATGATTTGATTGAAAGAGATGGAGTGCAGCGTTCTCAAAATCATGCTCTGGTGGCTTAACAAGTGTTGATTCCTGTTATTAAAAATATTGATCATCCCTAGGCTGTGAGCCAATAAATGCAAGCAAATATCAAGGCTTAGTAGTACTAGGAATATAGATTTTAAAGTCAGAATGTCCTGAAATAGAGTAGCTCTTTAGCCCTGGGGGAATGTGATCTTTTCCTTCTGTGAAGTATGAAGAATACTCATTTTCGACTCTAGTGAGCTTCATAATGATGAGGTATCTAAACGTTTCTGCTACAATGTTGGACACACCAGTTTCAATTCTAATGTGAACATTTTTCTTTATAAGGAAATTGGAAGTCAGTAGCAGATTGGAGAAGGGCAATAATTAAAGGCAGATCTGCGCTTGAGTTAAGAAACATGAAAGCAGATTAGAGTAAGCAGGGATGGTTCAAGCTGTCGTGATTAGGTGGTGTGTATGCAAAGGCAAATTGTATAAGAAAAGATGTGGAATGATGGATTGGAAAACTTCTCTAAGATTTGAGGCTTTTTCTCACTTGCCACAATCTTAACCCAGAGACCAATATTGATGTATTTACAATGATCCCAACTGTTGTTGTAAAGTAACTTGTAATGGTATTGTAATGAAAAATGGTATTGTAATGGATAGTCTTATAATTTTCATGATTTGTACAGTATACAAAGTATTTTACTTTTAGAAAATAGTAATTATTTCCTGGTAAATAATTTCTCTTGTATACATATTTTTTGGGTGTTTATACCAAATAGAAAGCAAGTTCAGTAGATGAATTTGTATTTCTTTCCTTGTGAAGGAAGATAGTCTTGTCTAGGGAGCTTCTCTTGAGAATTCATCCAAAATGGACTTTCCCCTGATTGGCTTGTGTGAATCTCTGCTAAGCTTTTCTCCTCCAACAAGAGTGCTTCCCACTGTTCTCCCAGTGAAAATATTTGTCCTTTGAGATAGAGCTTCTACCAGTTCCTCTCAGCCTCTCTCACTCAAGGAATCCAATTCATGAGATTTTCATCCAGCACCCACATGGCAGCTAACAACTGTCCGTAACTGCAGTTCCAGGGGATCCAACAGCCTCTTCTGTCCTCCACAGGCATTGCATGACACCGGGTGCACTTACTTACATGCAGGCATAACACTCATACACATAAAATAAAAAATACTAAATAAAAAATATGTAAAATAAAAGAGATTTTTGTCTATAAGAATATTTCTCTCAGAACACAGAGCTGCTGGTACATAATTGCATAATCACAGTTCCCACCAGTTTCTTCGACTGAAACAAATACTTTGCTGCTGTTGAGTCTTTAGTATTTCATGTCACTCTTTGTAGTTTTTATGTTTCTGTATAAATTCACATTTCATTTTTTCCCCATTAACAATCCCAGAAATCATTCAGTAATAAGATGTCCTGTCTTCTCTGTTCGTTGAATGTCTATTGCTATTCATGCATCTCTGGAGACACGAGTTTGTGTTCTTCTGAGCAGAATTTCATTTGGTTATTTTTGACTCAGAGTTCTAAGCACCTTCACCTATTTCAGTATTTCTCTTTGTTACAGTTTTGCAAGTTCCAGTGGTATTGTTTGAAGACTCCATATGCACATCACAGATTACCTCCTACAGAACACATTAGCACTGACAGAAGACTAAAGCGAATGGAACCTCTGTGTTCTGGAGGCATTACTGCGTTCTGGAGGCGTTACTGCAATCATCATCCTCTTTCTACCATTACATGTCTTTAAAAAAATCGTTTTTTCCTTTAAAGTTAGGTGAACAAAAATTGAACGGTACATAGTGGATGGAGAGATGAGAGAATATAACTTCAGATGCTGCTGCTGCTGCTGACACAGATCCACTGAGGTCACTGCAGGGCACTGCCATGCTACATGTGCTTTGCATGCGTCATTTCAGCATGACTTAAAATACAGTCTCACTTATCCTCGTTTATGCTGTCAGATATCCTGAGCTTCTGAGAAGTTCAAAAACTTCTCAAAGGTTATTATCCAGTGAGTAGAAGACCAGGAAATCTGGAAATCTGTTATTTTTTACCTAATGTGCTGTCATTCTATCATTGTGCTGTATATTGGTGTTGTGTATTTGAATACAAAACAAACAACTATCACTGAAAATCAATTTCAATGCTGCCCTATTTGGGAAAAGTAAGCAAGTTGAATCACTACCATCTACACTAGGATGTTATAATTTTCATAGCCCTGGGACTCTGCTCACTAACATAAACAAACAGAAATGTGTGTGCTCCCTTTTGGATAAAATCACCTCTGAAAAACAAACAAAAACAAACAAACAAACAAACAAAACCCTTTGTACTCCCAAGTTTTCCATTTGCCTCTTGATTCACTTCTCTCTGTGTATCTCTCTTTCTATCTTTTTCTATCTCTACTGTTCTATCTTTCTGTCTCTAGCTCTCTGTCTCCGTCTCTCTGTCTCTGTCTCTGTTTCTCTGTCTCTCTAACTCTTTCTCTCTCCCAATCTTGCTCTCTCTCTTACTCTCACATTCCCTTCCTCATTGTGGATTCTTGTCTCTCTTGACAACTTATAAAACCACACTTCCCTGATTTTAATTTCAAATGTTATTTACAATTAGTACACCACAGTGATCTTTCTAATGATGCCATTAAGAAGGATATAAAGTTTTATGAATAAGACAATGTTTGGTGGTTCATTTATTACAATATAGCAATCATAAACAGCAAGATACTTTCCTTATATTGTTGAATATGAATATAAATTCTTCTGAATGAGAATTTTATTACAATTTAACACTTATGAAACTCAATAAACTTTCTATTTATCTCCCTTTTCAGATGACTCTATTTGTTCTGTGGGGGTATGTAAGCAACAATTCAGGTAATATATCATGTTCTGGGTGTTTGCTAAGGCACTAGGATTCAGTTATAGAAAATGCAGAAGTCTGAATTTTTTTCTCCAGATGACATACCCTGGTTTGTACTAAATAATGAAGAATAGGGTTCACAGCGATATGCATTATGGACTTTGCCTGTATTTGGAAAAAAACTCCAGTATTTTGAATTTAGCTGGACAGGAACCGTTTGCAAGGAATGAACACACATTTTCTTAGAAGAGAAATAACATAGGTTATAATCTTGAACTGGAATTCGATTTTGTTAGCATCTGGGCAAATGCCAGCTGCTGATTATCAACATAAAATGCCTTTTCATTTCCTTGTGATCACTCTCATTTGACCAGTTTTAAACTCAATTTTGTGATTTACCAAAGTAGACAAGCATGAAATGGATTTTTCATAAAAAAAGAGATTCTTGATGAATAACAATGTTGAGAATTGGTGTCACTTTGTTAGATTTCTTTGTAACTCCTTCCATGAGCAGCCCCAGTGACAGAGATGTGTATTTCCTGCTTTTTTTCTGCGCTCAGAGCTATGTGCTTCCTCAGACACTTAGAGTCTGGTAGGGACATAGAGTTGACCTTAGACCGGGGAAAATGGGTGTGTGCTTCCCTTGAACAAAGTCTCCTCTGGATGGTTCTATTTTCTTTCCCCTTCTGTAGAGCCATGGGAAATCAAGTATGATAGCTGGTTGGGTATAAATTGAAATGGTCAATATCTATATCAAAACACTGGGATTCTGAGTATGAGGACAAAAAGCCCATTTTGAATCATAGAATTGTTGCAGGAGTTAAGTAGGTATAGTGCCTAAATCATTCCAAGTGTGAGACAGGCATAGCAACTCAGAGTGCTGGATTTGTTTAGGATGTTTCTACATCCATAAATAGCTTTATTTTAGCTGATTATGTGGCAGAGATTAGTTAACTTCTCTCCATGCTTCAGAGCCTTTGTCCGCAAAATGAAGAAAACATCAGGTACTCTATGGGTTAATATTAGGCACTGAATATTCTCACATACTTAGGTGCCTAAAACAATAATATTTGATATTACATTTTAAAGACATTATTGTAGGTATTAGGATTCCTTTAGTTCATAATTGATACTAAAAAGAACAAAAATGTATTTTAATCTATGGCATATGCTCTCTGATACTTTTATTATAATGCTCTAGAAAGAAAATCAAGTAATAGAATCATCATTAAGAAAGGCCATACATGCCAGGTGTGGTGGCGCAAGCCTTTAATCCCAGCACTCAGGAGGCAGAGGCAGGCAATCTCTGTGAGTTCAAGGCCAACCTGGTCTACGCAGTGATTTCTGGGACAGCTGGGACTTAGGGAGAGCCTATCTCAAAAGAAGACAAAAAAAAATGCACACTCCTATTTGATAGAAACTTATTATGTCTCAGACTCTTGGAAGTTCACAGAAATGTGTCACCTATCTCTGGTTACAGCAGTAGAACTCTGTCTCTGCCTCTCCACGGTGCCTTCTGTGTAATCCCAAATGTTCATTAATCTCCCTGCCTGGGGCGAATCTCAGAACTTCTCAGACCCTGGGAAAATTCTAAGCTTCTTACCAAAGGGAAGACCACATTTCACCTCAGTGCCTGGAGTCTTCCCCACTGTTCATGGCTCCCTTACTCTGGCCCCTGTGACTGCTTTCAGCACAGCAGGATGCAGGAATTTTCTGTAGTGCTACTAGGATGATCATGGCCACAATTCTTCTGAAAAATGAGAAAATTTCTCTAAATGTACATGCCATATAACTTTTATTATTTCTCAAAAATCATCCTAATGCACTTTAAAGAAACAATTATCATAGGCATTATGGCTCTCCCTGAAGGTCTTCATAATTAGACATCCTGTGCAAGAGATGTGGGAACTCTTTATAGTTTCTTCTTGTAGAAAACAGTGCTTTGGACTTTTGTACTTTGGGCTCTTTTCGCTAGAGGACAAACTAAATGTATCACATATGAGAATAAAATATCTTCATCAATAAGGCCTACAAATTCATATATTTCATTTTGTCTCTGTAAGCCACCACATTTGATATAAAAATTTTATTTGACTCTATCAACGTTGATTGACTGTGAATCTAGAGACAAGGAAGTGGGTGTATGAGAAAATGTGAGCAGTTCAATATGTCTTAGACTTGATGTGATTGAGAATAAACTAATAAAAGGCATAGACGTGCTACCTATGAGAGAAGATTGGCAGAAGTCCCATGGTGCAGGTTCTGTTGTTAAGACAACTGCAACTCTTAGAAAAATTTTAATATAGGAGGTTTGTGCTCAAAATATATGCAATGATTATTTTCAAACTCTATTTAGATACCTATTTAAAGATCAAAAATAATTGTATTTTAGAAGTAGTAAGATCTTAGAGACGTTGATTTCCTCAATTTGTTGAGGAGCCAATTAATGGTGTCTAGATACTCAGTCCACTTCCAGCGCTGCTCAGCTGGTTAGAGGCTACTTAGAAGCAGAGTCAGGGCTACTCTGGAGTCCCTGCAGAAGTGCTTAGTTGTTGAAAGTGGCTGTTTATTTCTTTCTTCAAAGTTTTAATTTTGCACTACTTCTTTCAAAATAAAATATACACCCACCTGCAACTCCAGTTCTAGGGGATCCAACACCCTCTTCTGAATTCTGTGAGCACTGCACAACAGAGGTGTACTTACATACATGCAGGCAGTACACTCATAAATATTGAAAAATAATAAACTATTTTTTAAAGAATCAAAATAAGGTATATTTATGTGAAGTGTCATTCTTTGGAATCTTCACAATGCAATAGAAAAAGAACATGAAATATTAAACTAAGGCATAGAACAGTGGACATAATGAACAAGAATGAAGTCTATTTTTCTCTATATCTTGAAAGATTTGTTTGTTATTGAATGCTTTCAACTTGTCCTGACCTGCTAATCTTTTCAATGGCATGCATTAGAAAATAGTGTGAAATCATGGCCTAGAGCTCAGCAGTGTTTATTACTTCTCTTATTACTATGTGGGCTTCTTCTATATGCATGTATTCCAACTTCAACAATTTGCAGTTAATTTTTGTCTATGGCTTTTTCTGTTAATTTACAATGGTTTATTGTACAAATTTAGTAAGTCATTAGCTAGTTGACTCCTGGGTAGTCAATAGCTTCAATTCAGTGTACTAAATAGTTGATCAATGAATGATTCATTTGAAAGCAGTTTTAGAGATTACCTTTAAAAATTACATATATTGCTGAGTGCGGTGGCACATATCTTTAATTTCATAGCTCTGGAGGCAGTGGCAGGTAGATCTCTTTGAGATCCTGAGATTAAAGGCCAGCCTGGTTTACATAGCAAGTTCCAGGGCAGCTGATGCTGCAGGGAGATTCTGTCTCAAAAAATTACATGTTTTTATCATATGTATAAGGACTACAAATAAGTCAGTTGGTGATCTCTATATTTTAATTATATTTTGGAGGTAGCAAATGTCTTCAAGAATTGACACCTGTAATGACAATAATGATAATTTTTATAGTTGGAATTTCATATCAAGAAAAATATATTTCTGAATCATTCTGCCCCTTGGTGTTAAATCTCATTAATTAGTATAGTAGATTAGTATGCTAATAATATTCAAATCTCAATATCATTGAGTTTATACCTTTTCTTTGTAGTATTTTGAAATCTGTATATGACCAATAATTTGACATTATCAGTGATTAAAACAGGCAGAACAATCCTGTTTCTTTTATTCAATCCATGTGAAACAATTTGGAGCCAAAGAAGATAATATTTTGTTTTCCCCCATTATCAGGAGAGTATATTTGTCACATGTCATCTGCTTAGGAAGCTGGGTAGTGGCTCTCACCCAATGGCATGAATGTTACACACTTCAACCTCCCTCATGACTACTCAAACCCCAATCAGAAGAGATAGGGAAGTTCACTTCATACTCTAATTTTAAAAAAATGACAAGGAAGATATTACAATCCTAAGCATATGTGCACCATACAAAGGAGTGCCAAATTTCATAAAAGAAATATTGTTAGATCTAAAATTACCATATTTGCTTCATTGCAGTGGTAGTAGGAAACCTCATGATCCCACTGTCACCAATAGACCAGTCAACCAGACAAAAACTAAATAGAAAATCCCTGGATTTAAGTGACACTATAAATCAAATGGACCATGCATCTATAGAACATTCCACCCAAACACCAAAGAAGGCACTTCTTAGCAACCTGTGGAACTGTCTCCAAAATTTACCAAATAATTAAGGACTCAAACCACTTCTCCACAAATTTAGAAAAATTGAAAGATCATCCTGTTATCATACCATAAATGAATGAAGCTAGATATAAGCAACAATAAAAAAGAATAAAACACACAAGCTCGTGGAGATGAGACAACACACTACTGAATGAAATGTGAAGCAGGAGAGAACTCAAGAAGGATTATTTTAATCTTTCAATTGAAATAAAATGAAATCATACCATTCCAAAACCTATGGGACACTATGAACAGAGTCCTAAAAAGAAAATTAATAGCATTAAGTGCCTACACGAGAAAACTAGAAACGGCTCACATAAGAAATTAATGATGCACCTGAAGGCCTTGGAAAACCAAGAACAAAGAACACTTAAAAAGAATGCATGCGAAGAAATAAATAAAAACAAAGGTGAAAATTAATGAACTAGAAATGAAACACTACAAAGGATCAATGAGTAGATTCTTTGAAAAGATTAACAAAATTGACAGACCTTTAGGCAAATTAATCAAAAGAAAGAGAAAGAGGGCCCAAATGAACAAATCCAGAGATACAAACATTACAACAGAGTCTGAGGAAATTCAGAAATTCAAAATGACATACTTTAAAAAAAAACTATATTCTGCTAAACTACAAAAATCTAAAGAAATGGAGAAATTTCTAGATATATATCACATAGCAAAGTTAAATCAAAATGACACAAATTTCTTAAATAGACCATACCAACCATAGAGATAGGGAGAGCACCTAAATATCTCCCAACTAAAAAGATCCCAGGACCAGATGCATAAAGCACAATTTTTAACCAAATCTTCAAAGAAGAATACCAATACTCAAACTCTTCCATAAAATAGAAGATGAAGGAACACTCCCAGATTCCTTCTGTGAAGTCAGTGTTGCTCTAATACTAAAACCAGGCAAAGATCCAACAAAAAGTGAACTATATGAGAATCTTTCTGATGAACATAAATGCAAAAAACCCAATACCATATATGAAAACCAAATGAAGGACCACATTAAAAAGGTTAGCCACCAAGCTCCATTTGGCTTTATCCCAAAGGTTTAAGGGTGGTTCAACATAGGTAAATCAATAAATGTATTCTACCACATAAAGAGACTCAAGGACAGAAACCACATGATCACTTTATAAGATATAGAAAAGGCCTTTGACAAAATCTAACCTTCATTAATGATAAAATTCATAGAGAATATAAGCATACAAGGGACCTATATCAACATAATAAAGGCAATATAGACTAAGCCCACACCTAACCTAATACTTGATGGAGAAAAGCTAAAGCATTTCCTTTAAACTCAGGAACAAGACTAGGATGTCCACTGTCTTCATTCCTGTTCAACAGAGTATTGAAGTTTGAGCTAGAACCATAAACAAAGTAGAGAAAAGGGATTCGACTTGGAAAGGAAGATGTTAAGATAGCTTTATTTTCAGGTGATATGAATGTATACATGAAAGATCAGAAGGGTGCCAACAGAAAAATCCTAGAGATGGTGAATACATTCAGCAAAGTGGAAGGATATAAAATAAAAACTCTTAAATCAGTAACCATGCTATACACCACCAACAAATGAAATCTGGGAAATGAGTCCATTCATGATAGCGTCAAAGTCCATAAAATACCTTAAAATAAATCTAGCAAAGGAAGTGGAAATATTTACAATAAAAACTTTAGGACATTGAAGAAATAAATTGAAGAAGATACCATAAGATGGAAAGGTAATGGATTGGTAGGTTTAATATTGTTAAAATAACCATGCTACCAAAAGCAGTTTACAAATTCAATGCAATACCCATTAAAATTCTAATATAATTCTTCTCATAAATTGAAATACTAATTTCAAAATTCATATGAAAATACTAAAAACTAAGGATAGTCAATAAAATCTTGAAAAATAAAAAAAAAGTCTATGTATGATCTCAGATCATACTACAGAGCTCTAGTAATGAAAACAGCATAGCACTGGCACAAATACAGTTGAACTGATCAGTGCAATAGAATAGAGGACACCGACTTAAATTCATGTGTTTATAGGCACCTGATTTTTGGCAAAGTAGCAAAAAATATGCTGTGGGGAAAAGACAGCTTGCTCAAAAAAATGGTGCTGGTCAAACTGAATAAAGCATGTAGAAGAATGAAGCTAGATTCCTATCTTTCACCGCGCACAAAACTCAACTACAAAAGGATCAAGAACCTCAACATAACAGATTTCATATCTTAAATCAGATAAATGAGAAAGTAGGGAGGACATTGGACCTAATGGGCACAGGAAAGGACTTTCTGAACAGGACTCTTAAAGTATAACCGTTAGATCCAAAAATTGACAAATGGGACCACATGAAAATAAGAAGCTTCTGTGAAGAGGCAGCCTACAAAATGGAACAATTCTTTACCAATTATACCTCTGTCAAAGTTTGCATCTAGAATATACAAAGAACTGAGAAAACTAAAACTAAAAAAATAAAATAACTAAATCAAAAAGTGACACAGTGAGCTGAGACGGAGTTCTCTGAAAATGAGATACAAATAATGTGGAAATATTTAAAAACAGTCAAGCTCTTTCGTTATCAGGGAAATGCAGATTAAAACCACTTTGAGATTTAATCTTACTCCTCTCAGAATGACAAAGATCCAAAACACAAACACAAATACCGGGGAGGTTGTGGGTATAGGGCACCTCTTACCACTGCTTGTGGCGATGGAAATCAGTGCAGACCCTATGGAAATCAGTGAGGAGATTCCTCCAAAAGCTTGAAATTGAGCTTCCATTGATCCCACTGTACTCATACCCAAAAGACTGAATATTTTACTACACGAGTAACTGTCAACCATGTTCCTTGCTGCCCTTTTCATAATAGCTAGAAATTGGAAACAATCTAGACACCCATCAACTGATGGATGGATAATGAGGGTATGGTACATATACACAATGATATATTTTTCAGCAACCAAAAATTAAATTATGATATTTGGAGGTAAACGGCTGGAACTGGAAAAATCCTGTGATGTAACCAAGATTTGGAAAGGCAAATGTCATATAGTCTCTCTCATATCTGGATGCTAGTTTTGAAATATTAGATATGTATATCTTGTTATTTTTATGGCTGAGTAAAATCCGTTGTACCTACCCATACTCCACAATTATTTGTTCATTAATCTGTTGATAGGCAGACTGTTACATAACATATTGTTGTGACTACTTCAGCAACAGGTATGCAGATATCTACCGTGAGATGATAAAGTTTCTTTAGGTATGGCTGGGTCATATGGAAGTTCTATTTTTAATTTTTTGAGGAAATTTCAAACTCATTTTAATAATGCCTGAACTAATTTACCTTGTAGCTGGCAGTGTGTAAGGATTCCTTACCAGCATCTCCGGAATACCTGTCATCCTTTGTTGTATTGAATATTCAGAACTTCTGAGATAAGCACTGTTTCTTTGTGAATATGTTTTTGAACCAACTCATTCTGTTTGGAGGATAATAACCTGAGTTCCTCTCAAGGCAAGCCAGCCAGTGAATGTACTGAGGATTTATAGATTCTCTTCCACTTGATTTGCTCATCTAGGAATGAAAAAAAAAAAAGAGATAACGGAAACATTCTAAACTTGTGGCTTGTCTTGAGTGAAACACTGTTGTGTGTCTTGGCACAGAATGACTCTGAATAAATGGTAGCTATTACTCTTTCCCAGCCAGCTTCACCCCAAGCTTGGTGCCTGTTAGGTTTTTAATAAGGTATGTTACAGTAGAAATAACATATTTCATTTCTGAGGAACTTCCAGCAATCTTGTCACTTCATGAAGATCCCCAAGTGCTTTCCTTTATTAATGTATACTCACAAATTGCTATTTTTTGAATAATATAACTGCATGGCCCAGAAGTTAAAGTCTATAAATATGTATATACAGAAGTGTCCCGGGCACATTTACTGACAGAGATAGCTGGTTTTGTATTCTTCATGCTTTTCCATTGTTCTTCAGACAGATTCAAGTAAATACATCTTTATGTTATATACCCCATTTCTTACACTGAAAAATATTGTGTACAGTATTCTATTAAGATTTCTGATTATCTGACACTGATACCAGTGGAAGTGAATAGGGAGGAAGATGGGTAGGATTTCCTCTTCGCTAGTGGCCCACTTTTTTTTTTTTTTTTTTTTACTGACCTCCCAGGACAGCAAGCCTCATTCTCGATTTCTCACATTGACATCTAGTACTCTGCCTTATAGATCTCGTTATAGTTAATGCCATGGCTCTGCCTCAGTGTCTGACATACTGATGGGCACATAGAAGGAGATGAAAATGATTAAATGACTGACAAGTCTATCTCTGAAATAGCTAGGGGTCTGACCCAGTGTGTCTTCACATTCCGCAGCAGAGCACTCTGCCAAATAGCGTTCCCTACTATGGCTTCACTCAGGGCAGCTTTTCATGAATTGTGGTATGGAAAATCCCATTTTCCTCTTGCAATGCTACAGTTTCAGCACTGCTGTGTGATTCTACTCTTCACTCAGTCAGTTTTCAAATATATTAAAGGATGATTCTGAGGCTGGAGAGATGGCTCAGCAGCGAAGAGCATGGGCTGTTCTTCCAGAAGACATGAGTTCAAATCCCAGCACCCACATGGTGGCTAAGAACCATCCATAACTCCAGTTCCAGGGGATCTGATGCCATCTTCTGTCCTCCACAGGCACTGCATGGAATGGGTGCACTTACACATATGCAGAAATAACATTCATACACATAAAAATATAATCAAATAAAAATTTTTTAAAGGATGATACATGATGAGTGAGGCAAAGAACATCATACAAAAGATATGCCTAAAAGATAGTTTAGTTTCAAACACTCAATACACCTCACATTTTAAGTATTAATCATTTGGTTCAAATGTCTGATTGTAGATTTTAAAAATCCTGGAATAATAGGACTGATATTTGTGCAATACAATTGTATCCTAATACTTTTCTGTCTAGATAGAATTTTAAATAAGTGGTAAACAAAAGATTTTGACTTATTTCACAGAATAGAAACTAGAATTTATGAAGGAAATTAATAAATTTTTTATCAAAGAGAAAATGAAGGGAAATTTAATCACTTGGTCAAAATTATAATTGTGCATTTAAGATTTGAGATACTGAAATTAAATAATGGTAGAAGTACTTTTAAATTCTCACCCCCAGTTCTGTTGCAAGATAAAACTATAATATTTTGTAATGTTATACGGGGAAAAGGAACTCCTCCACAGTGAAGGTATAATGCAGTTTTACAATACATTTTTACTAAACTTTTGAAGAAAAAAGAATATGTGCTGGTGAGCAGAGGACAGACGTAAATGGACTTTGCTTTGATATATTCACATAAAGTAATTTTAAAATTCCACACATTATAGATATTTTTTGATTATATTGCCATGAAGAAAAAAAATTCATCTTCATATAATCATATACTGAAAATCCATTGCTCATATAAAGTTTTAAGATATTAAAAAAATCATAAGCATACAGACTTAACCACATAGACAGAAGAAAATATAGCTTGAGAAACTATGACAAGCCCAGCACCTGAGCTTTTAAGTGTTTTTCATTTTTTGAAGCAATAAGTACAATAAATTTTAATTCACAGTAATATATTTCCAAAGTCAAAAACAGGAATCATCTCTGAAATGTGAAGTTGGTTCCTTTGACTTAGGCTCTTACGAAATAAGAATCCTATATGCCATGTCACAGCACAGCTTTGAACAGTCCACATGCCTTTCATAGGCTGTTCACATGCAAGAAATATAAGAAAATTCAAGAACTTATTGACTTTCATATGACTCTCAGGAGTAAAAATAAAACTATTAAGGAAAATAAAATATATGAAAAGATGACTTCTTAAATAGAAGTAATATTAAAGTGTATGTTCGACTCATCCATTTTTATTTTTGTTGCCAACTGACATTCAAATTAACATATATATGAATATGTTAAATGATCAACCCATTGAAACATAACACAACTGACTATATAAAATTCCAGGGTCTTGAAGCTACCACATTGTTGGCTCATAGCAATGTGAGTCAGAGTCCTTGGCAGTTTGGTCTTGAGCAAATACTCCCAAGTTACCTTTTGGTCTGAGCCTCCATAGACCACCCTAAGTTTTCCAGGTCCGATACTTGTTCATGATGGTGTGTAAAGATCATCTCCCCTACATGCTTCCAGAGATCATTCTAATGCATTATTTCCATTCTCTTGTTTGCAAAAGAAATATTGCTTATTCTTTTATGAGGAATCAGTTTTCATCCTTCAAACCACTGAAAACAAGATCCCTTCTGATGAAAGGAAAATGATCTTGATAAGCCTACCAGTGATGCTCAATTATCAAAATAAGTGGGCACCTTACAGCCCCTCTGCAACCTGTACTCTGCTGCTTAGGACACTAAGATGGTACTTTCTTTTCAAAACCTGCCAATCCCTTTGGCTTTCTCTTTTAGGGCACTCGCTCTCAAGAGCCACATCCTCCAGTGACTTCACAGGTGCATAAAATTAAGCTCAACAATTTTAAGCACATGACATTTTTCTCTTTCTATATTTTCTTCTTCTTGAATAATGTTGTCACATACAAAGCCATAAACATATGAAAACTTAAATTTTGTAGGTTGAAAAAACCAATCTGTATTTATCTTACCATGAAGTGTATCCTAGTGAAGGTCTTCAGCAAATCATGAAAAAGGGACAGATTTTCTTCGCACCGGGACAAATTTGAGAACGGTAATTCATAAAAAAGACTCTGTTGGCTAAGTTCTGAGTCATTTCAAAGAAGGAGAAAATTTTGCAAAGAGGATCTTCCTAGTAACTAAAAATAAAGTAATGGGTTTTTCGCAGCTATAATACCACTTTGCCATCTTCTGTGACTGTTAGGGTACCAGGTCCAACTGTGACCATGGGACTACTAGGTTTCAAGGATGCCACGAACCTAGAAGATCTAAATAAATTAAAGGTAATTAGTATATTACAATTTGCATTCAATATTGTTATGATGCATCTCTTTATCTTGAATGATCACTTTCCAGTGTGACAGCTTTTAATTTGCCTTCCCCTCTCCCTCCTCCCACCCTCTCCCTCCAGTGCTGGATTAGCAGCAAAGCATATTGTGCATATTAGGTAGCACTCTCCCACTGAGCTATCCCCCAGCACTTCAGAGTTCTTTGGTCTTTTTTTGTTTGTTTGTTTGTTTTAATTTTACTTTATGTGTCATAGTGTTTTGCCTTCCTACATGTAAGTGCACCTGTATGGTGCAATGCCACCAGAGGCCAGAAGAAGAAGTTGGATCACTTGGAACTCCAGCCCTAAAAAGATGATTTTGATTGTTTCTTTTGCAAATGTTTTCACTGCTATTATGAAGGAGAGAATTTGGAAATATTTACTTATCATTCCCTACTGACCTTATTCTTACTTAACATGCTTTCCTATTTTCTGAAGTGATTCTTTATAGTCTTCTTAAAAGACACAATCTCTCTTTACTCACAAATCATATAGTAGTATATTAATGAAATGGATGCCACCCTGGGGAGCTATCTCACATTTCTGGTATTAAATAAATGAATTTACTTATGTATGTAATTTCATTACTTCTTATCCACTTTTTTAAATAGAAGATAGAATTCCTCCCTTATTGATTATACTGGGACACCACACATACTGGAATGTTGGTATTTATGGGATTTATACAGCACTGTCTCCTGCTTTCACAGAGAAGTCAAACAAAACCTCAGTGGCTCCATTTCCATTTCAAATGTAGGCTCTTAAAAGGTTATTATTATTATTATTTCTCTCTCTGTGTGTGTGTGTGTGTGTGTGTGTGTGTGTGTGTGTGTGTGTGTGTGTCCTGTGTGTTCATGGACATGGTAGTGAGGTGTGGTGAATTTTGTGGAAAGCTGAGCCATCTCTCTGGCCCAAAACATGAATTCATTTGTTTGTTTGTTTTTGTTTGGTTGGTTGTTTTTTTTTTTTTTTTGTTGCTGAGACAGTAACTCTGGGTGGAAGCACACTACTACTGAGCTATACTGCCAATCTTAAATGTGAGTTCTGAAGATCTTCGTAAACACAGTCTTAATGACTGTGAACCATAGTCTTAATTCACCAGCATATTCTATCTTGACAGTCAGTGATCATGTTTGATGTCTGCCAAGGTCATAATCTCAGGTTTTGTTAAATAGGGAAATCCATCTCTTTAAAACGTGCATGTATAAACATTGTAGAGAAAAATAGTAAAACAATATTTTAAATGTTAGAGTTTTTAGTGTTTCTTCTTAAATGCTTGACAATGCTTAAATCATTTGCTTAAATTATTTTATTGTTATTGCTTTATTATGTAATTTGTATTCTGTGTATAAACTCAAACACTATTAATGTCTTTTAAGGTGTTATAATTTTCATGTAGTTGTGACATCGGTATTATAATTTACCCTCCTAACTTTTATTAAAAGATAAGTATGGTTATAATTTTTCCAAAGTGTTTGAGATATAAATATAAAAGCATTAATGACAGCCTTATTTCAATAAGGAGGAAAAAAACCCATGGCTCTGACGATATATTTTATGCAGTAGTGAATATGGAGTACACATTTTATTTCCCCTTGTGTATGTTTATGTGTTTTTGTGTTAGTAAGCAAACAGATGTTACCAAACCTCTGATTATCATTTGTCTGTCTGCTTCTTAAAAATAGCACATTTGCAATATGTTTGTTCTTAAGTCAAAAATATTCAGAGAAAAGATCAAATGGAACATAAAAAAAATCATTTTGAAATTTTTATCTGATCCTGATCCATTTAATCTTGTGCTCAGCTACCCAGCAGCATATTTTCTTCAAACGTGATTATCAGCAGAATAACACTTCTTGTCAAACTACAAAGACAATCTTTTAAAATCCCGACTCCTGTGAGGTGTTTGGTTTTCAGTAAGTCATAGGCCTAGTATGGTATATTTGTTTGATTTTGATATAGCTGTGGATTCTGAGGCTGTACTTACTCCTATTGTGTTTATTTTCTGCAAAACAAGTCTTCACTCAGTCTCTGAAACCCTGGAGGTTTTAGATAAGTTTCTTGGAAGTCTTTATTTTGAATAGGTTAACTTTTGTTACATAAAAATATTCTTCACATAGAATTCTTTCATGATTATGTATTCTGATGACACTGATGAACATGTGGCAGTCCATGTTGCGTCTGGGGGTCACTTTCTCTGTTATAAAACACGAATGTTTCAGACCAGCTCGGGTTTTAGGTCCAGTCATCTGACTTGGAAGAGGTTGGAACAGAAAGAAGGAAACTATCCTTTCTAGTTCTGTCTGGAAGGTGGGCCTTGCTCCTAAGTCTGCCAGAGCAAACAAGGCTCCTGACCTAAGTGAGGCAGATCCATAATTGGTTTCTTCTGTTAAGTGATTCACATTACAAAGTACTTTATTGAAGTAAGATGCTAAAAACCGGTATTTTAGCTTCTTTTATTTAGATGTAAACTGTCTACTGCAGGTCTGGGTGTTAAAGACTTGGTCCTCAGTCCATGATAGTATTGGGAGGGAATGAAGTCTTTAGTAAGTAGGACTTGGTGGAAGGAAATTAGGCCACTGGGGATATGACTTAGAAAAGGATAAGGAGGGATTTGAACCTGGGCCCTCCTTTTACTATTGCCTTGATTCTTATCCACCAGGAGGTAAGTGACTTGGCCTATCCCAAGTTTCCACCCTAAGGTACTACTTTGCCAGATACAGACAACAGCATCATGACTATGTACTGAAATCTCTGAATACATTTTCTAAAAGGAACCTTTTCTCTTTTAAGTTCATCATCTTAAATGTTTGTTCCAGAAACACAAATCCGACAACCCTTACTAGTTTTAATTGTGACAACGCTGGTATCCTGTTTTTGATATGTTTTTAATCTAGACACTTCCATTTTAATTTTTGTTTTAGAAAATTTAAATTCTACTTCTAAAAGTCCTTGCCTCCCTTGCCATATGGTTATGATTCTCCTTCCTTTTCGTCAACGAAGTTCTCAAGGAGTATTAATCAAAAATAGTGTTGCCATATTATGCCTATGTGGTCTGCGTAATAGCCCAGGATGCAGAGAGCTTCTTTTGCTTTAGCAAAGGAGGAACTGTGTGCTTTTGTGTATTTGGTATTGCACTTGATAGATGCCCTTAAGATGATATGTTCAGTGTCTTGCTGAAAACCAGGTGCATAGCTGGTTGCAGCTCATCAGTCCAATGGTTCCTACAAATATACTGTTTTCTGTTTTTAATGGAAAGTATCTGTCCTACACTTGCACTTCTTTTTTCTGTTCCTGCAGTGGATCATTTGCAACATTCCTAGAAACATCATCCCCATTGACAGCTTTGCATTAAATGAGGGAGAACATTTGTCAGCGTGCTCACAGGGAGCTGTATTCATCAGAGGCTGCATTGACAGACTACAAACTCCCTTCAGTCTTGGAAAGCCATCAGTCTTTCTCGTACTTCTTGGCTGTTGGGTTCAGATGAATCAGAAATGGTCTTGGCTGATTCTAGAGTATGTTATGACTAGAGTAAATAGTAGAATGTAAACTAATTTGTTATTATTTATGAATTTTCCTATTTAGACAATTAACATTATATTTCCACAATTAATTCCTGTACATATTTGTCTTGGCCAAATTCAGTACCTATTGCTTTGAGGGTTAAAGAGATGTTTTGCAATGTTAAGATTTGTTTTTGCTAGTTTATTTGCTAGTTTGTTAACAACTCCTGTTTTCTGTTTCCTACACAGTCTGTGAATCCATCATGAGAAGACTGCAGCCCAATTCAAGTTATCACGTGATTGAGGGTAACTTATGGGTCTACAGGCTATTTATTTCTGCAATATTTTCCTAAAATTAGTTTTCAACAAGTTTCTTCTTGCAAAATTTCCAAGAATACGTTGAAGAGGAAAATGTGTACCTAGGGCTTATAAGATATCCAGTAAGACATTTACAAAAGTTTCTTTAAAATGTTTTATTTTTTAAAAAATCATTTTATTTTTAAAATTTTTGCATGTAAATGCATTGCCTGCATATGTGTAAGTGCACCCGTGTTGTGCAATGGCTGTGGAGGTCAAAAGAAGGCATCCAAGCCCCTGGAACTGAAATTACAGATCATTGTTAGCTACCATGTAGGTGCTGGGAATTGAACCCAGGTCCTCTGAAAGAGCAGTCAGTGCTCTTAATCTCTGAGTCATCTCTCCAGCACCTACAAATGTTTCTTAACTGTGGCTTCTTTTCCATCAAGGTGAAGATCTCCTTTATATATGCTTCTCTTTCATATTCATTAGGTCATTAGTTATTTCTCTACGTAGGTAGATGTGTTCTCTTCATTTCTCTGAATAGTAACTCAGAAGTGGACGTGTAAACAGGAATAAGACTGGGGTCCACCATTCTCAAGGAGTTTGTTGTGTTGTGTAATCCAAGACCATTGTGAATGCAATGTTGAACTTCGTAAACATCTTGAATTAACTTCTGCAACAAGAGGGAAAAATCATGACTAAGCTTCTGAAGACGGCTGCAGAGCCGGTGACTATGTAGGCGTTACCGGCATCTCTGAATTTCAGTGTCCTCATTTACATAGTGGGAAGAGCTTATGACATTACTGAGAAGGTTAAAGCGTGTAGTGAGGGACAAAACAGCATTTGGCACAGACTTTAATACAATTACCAGAAATAACAATTGAATAATGTCACTGCCACATACTTCTAAAGAGAAATGTGCAATACCAAGATCTTGCCTCTCTATCAAGGCGAGTTTGAAGCCATTTTCTCCTTTCTGTGTTGTTCTAGTGACGGCAGAAGTAACTTCTGACAGGACTGATTTATGAGTTCCTTTTCATGTTGTTAATATGCAAATAGACTAAAACAGAGCAATAGAAAAGTAAAACCACAAGGAAGAGTAAATGGAATTCTAGGTGCACAGGGACTCTGTTTTATATATTTCTGTGATACAATTCTCAATTACCTAGCATGTCAACATGAACCTTAACTGTTCTTGATAATATCCTACATTAACGACTTGGTTCTTAGCATGATGTGACTGAGAAGCTGTGAATTCCTTAAGAATGCGGCCCAGTAGGAGGTCTTTGAGCCGTTTTAGGCTTGCTATTGAGGGGATGGATGGAGAACTGTACTTTCTTCTTTATTTTCCCTCATTTCCTGGCATGAGGTAAGTAATTTTCTTCCATCACATGTTCCTGTCATTGTTGTGGGCATGCTATGTCAGAAACATAGAGGAACATTTCTCTGTCTTTCCACAATGTCTTCATCAAATAACAATAAATCCACATGATTCAGTGGTTTCAATGACAGAAATGTGTCATATAATCCCACCTACCCGGGCTGTGGCGAATAGGGGCTCTTTTATTCTAATCCTGGTTACTAATATCAACTCTCATATCACACATTACATGGCACATTATAAATCTATTGTCTATCATGCATTGACAAATCTATTATCTATCTATCTTTTTATCATCTATCCATATATCATCTATCTATCTATCATCTATCATCATCTATCTATCTATCATCTATCTATCTATCTATCTATCTATCTATCTATCTATCTATTATCTATCTATCTATCATCTACCTATATATCATCCTATCATTTATCTATCTATCTATCATCTATCTATCTATCTATCATCTATCTATCATCTAGCTCTATCTCTATCTATCATCTCTCTATCTATCTATCATCTATCTATCTATCATCTACCATCATCATCATCATCATCATCATCATCATCATTTATCTCATCATTTAAAGAGGCTGCAGCAGAGTTTAAAAACCTTCAGACCTCTTCTGAGAAAAAGTCTGTATGGATAAGGGACCAGAGCAGAGCCAGGAGGGCACTGTTGTTGGAGCTACTCGAGCCATGATTTGAGGGTGAAGCTTCAGAGTTTATCTGCTACAAGAAAAGTGGAATAGGGTTGGGAATACGGGACAGCAGTTTCAGGTGTAGGTACAGACAGGCAAACAGGGAGACAAACACACAGTGGAATAGGTTGTGTTAACAGTGAGGGATCAAGTGAAGCTGAAGGTCCAAGCATAGCCAGAGTTTTCAGTTTGCTGGTTCTTGACATATATCGCAGATATGAGGTGATAGGCTGGTGTGGATTCATGCCGTCACAGTGTTAGGTATCCATCACTTTATGGGTGGCAAGATGAGGAAGTCTTGGTCCTGGTCTGATGTGTCTGATAAGTTCTTGGGTCTGTTTTCTGTGATTTAATTTTAATATGCCCATGTGCCCTCACAGTTTCAATTCATTACACTAAACTGATAGAATGATTTCCTTTCTGTATCAGTCTGTGCTGGATGGGTGCCTTAGAGATGGTGCAGTATCTGCATCCACCAGGAGCAGGAGTCATCATTGTTCAAAATGGGGTGAAAAACTGCTTGGAAAAATGAAGTCTTCTAGGGAAAAGTATAATCTGCAAAACCACTGTTTAGTGTAATATATGGTAACTTAGAGATGGTCAGACTGCTTTTAAGAACAATTGTCCTCCAATACCCCCACCAGGGACCTAAAAACAAAGTATCTCCCTGGCCATGGTCTGTGATGCTATGAATCAAAACCAAGATTTTTCTCTTATAAGTTTATTATTATTACAGTGCTGAAAAGCCAACTAGTGTGGATTCCACTCAGCCAGGGATTTGGATTATTAAGTACAGTAGCTTGGAAAGGAGAAGAAACAACATATTCAGAATGAATATGGAATAAATCCTGATTCTTGAGTGACCTAGCAAAGCTCTCCCGCTTATTAGAACTCAGTTTCTCACATGTGCAGAAGTATCAGGCCCTGGTCACTACTGTCTCTTTGGCCACTTTCCTTTCCACCAAACCTATCTTATTATTTTGCTGACTCTTGCCTTTTAATGAGATCCATAACACTCTTCATTCCTTAGGGTATTTACTTGGGAGGCCTTCCATGTCCCCAGCCCACCCTGATCTTCTGATTGACTTCTTCAGTTCAAGTTCTTAACTAATAGCCTCTCTGTCAGACTCTCTCTCTCTCTCTCTCTCTCTCTCTCTCTCTCTCTCTCTCTCTCAAGTAATGAGCCTATTCCAACCTTCCACGGTCTTTCATTTCATTCTTTGCAACCACTCTCTGAAATTAGCTTATTTTCTGTTTTTTTTTTTGCTAGAGTTCCATGTTTATAAAAGCACAGATCTTCTCAGCCAGACTCAGACTCTAAATAGAATCTCTATAGTATGTGTTGAATGAAAGAAGATCTAACTAGTCTAAGATCACAGAAGATAGCAGATGTGACAGCATCTCCTCAACTGTAAACTTCATTAGTAATCAGTCTCGTAACAGTTTCACTCTATGAACAGTGACAGAAGAAAAATCTGAAACCAGGAGCTCAAGTTTCTGTAACCACAATTATCATGCACTTCCATTAAAAAGTAAAGACAATTTTAGTCATTGTCTTCAAATGAAATCATTATTTTATTGGTTCAAATTGATGAATTAAGAAGAATTTTACCTATTAAAAATTCTAGTGAATAGAGCTCAGAATAATCTGTGAATTTTAGTAATTTCATTTAAGAACTTTCTATAGAAATTTAATTTCCCCCCTTTAATTCTAATCCACCTTTAGTGGTAAAATCCTGTTAGGATCATTGCAGAGAACATTCTTCACCTTTTCACCTTATTCTGTAAGAGTGGAATTAAGTGTAGACTGAATTACAAGAATCCTCTAACTTGGCAACCAACTTTTCCATGACCTCCAGAGAGGGAGCTGAAGCTATATTGAGGCTTATTTCAGTCTTTAGGCACATTTGCCTGGAGTGAACTCTCTTAGGATTCACTCACAGCTGCTAGAAAGAAAAGAACTTAAACGAAGCCATATGTGATTGTATAATTGTTTCAGGGATACTTGACAAAATTCAGTTTCCTTTTACTTGAAATTGTTTATATGACTTGCTTATATGAGCACCAATCCTCAGAGTCCTTTTATAATATAACCAGGATGCAAAGTGAGTTTGATATTCCTCATTGTCCACCGTCAATGTCACTTTATGCACATTTGGTTGTCAACACAGTTCCTGCATGAGTGAATTTTTCTTTTAGAACTAGAGCAAAGTAATATCCTACTTTCTTGTCAGCATTTTATAAATATTTTTGGGAATGTGCAGCTCTGAATAAATGATATACTATGGAGAAAATACTGAGAGCTTATTGGAATAATAAAATGCTGGGTAATTTAAAAGATTTACATTTGTCGAATCTGTTATTGAATGAAATACCAAAACTTCATAGTAAAAAAAATCAATAAATATGTCTGAAAATAAAGACTTCATTTCTAATTCTACACCTGCTCAGTGTCAGTGGAGTATCTACAAAACAGAAAAATAAGAATACTGGAAAGTTACAAGCTATACTATTTATTGTGACAGCTAAGAGCTGTTTAACCTAGGAGAGAGCAAAATGCGAAACAGCTTACAATTGTTCTCACATATTAGAAGCATCATGCTGGAGAGTACCTAGTGTCTGGCAGTAAGGTTGAGAAGTCTGAGCTATGGGATCACAGAGTTCTCACAGTGGCATTTGGGACCCACTCCTTTGCATGTATTGCTTAGGGATCTGATAAGGTTCACATCACTGGAGGTAGTAATGTGTATGATAGATGATGCTTAGTACAGATGGCAGAGGTTGGGATAACAATTTTAGACTGACAAAAGTTTGAGTCTGGAATTCAATATACTTAGCATTATTGGGATCTTGGCTCTGTGTGTCAGAAGACCTAAGACATAGAACTAGCTCTTTCGGAGACTGTAGAGGGGGCATTGTCAACATTTTGGTGGAGCACCTTATTTTTTTGACTTCAGTTTCTGCTTTAGATCCAACCATACACACAGGGTGAACTGCAATATGGCAGCCTCTCTAGAAAAGTCTGGGTCTCTAACCATTATCTGCCACCATGATGGAATAGCAGAGCCCAGTGGAGTGCCCCAAACTGGTGCCAAAGGCTCTGTGTGCCCCACTCTCCAATCTATTTCTAGATACTTTCTGAAGTTGCTTCTGAACGAAGTATCAAACATGCCCCAGTGTGGCCCAGAACGGAAACACACATGCTTACAAGAGTCCTCTTACAAGAGCTGAGTCCTAGAAAATTGACTGGCACTAATAAAAACAGAGGTTTTAGAAAGATTGAGATTTAGTTTTCTGAATGCTTCTAACCTATGAAATGTTGCCCTTGCTAGACACTGCATAGATTTAAATGCTGCATCACAGACGGTGGGCTGAGAAAATTGGGCCTTAATCATGATTTTTGGCTTCATGTATAAGTTCTATTCCTTCCTGCTCCAACTTTGGTTCAACACAAGGATGAAGAAACTGAGAGCAGCAAGGTGAGCAACAGAAATCCTTTACCTGTGCTTCCCTGACACCATGTTCACATTCTCTACCACATTCTCTGATGTGTGGAAGAGCCTATCTCTTCCACTTACTGGAAGATTTATTTCCTACAATAAGCTCTCCCACTGATATCCTCCTTTCCATCCAATTGATACAGTAGCACTGACCTACCTCACCAGTCTGAAGCCTTGCTGGATAAAGAACAGGCATTTTTGGTATGGATGAAACCATTTATAACTCTGTTCATGAAGCCTTTGTCTCTCTTTTACACTGTGGCATGGTTATATATTACTTTTGCATCACTGTGACCACAGTACCTGATAGAAACGATTGAAGAGATGGAAGATTTATATTGTTTCATGGTTTCAAAGAATTTTAGTACATCATCATGAAGAGGGCATGATGAAGCAATGTAAGTTAATGGCATCAGGAGTTTGTGGTTCAGGCTATTTTTATAATGTCAGTTCAGGAAGATGAGAGAACAGGAATCATGAGTCAGGTACATCTAACCTTCAAAGGATAACCCAGTCTGACCAAATTCCACCATCTATGCCCCACCTCCTAAAAGTTTGACTCCCTTCCAAAATAGTGCCAGTATCTGGGGGAAGAAGTATCAAAAATATGAGATTAGGAAACATTTCATATTCACACCACTACATTCATCCCAGGTTCCCAAAGGAAAATGGACATTTTATAACAAAATGCAGGTAGTCAAACCTTAAGATTCCCTTTTCTTAACACTTCTAACAATGTTCAATTATTCCAAGTTCAATCTCTCTTCTGAAATACAAGGTACACTCTTTACTGTGAGCACCTCTAAAATTAAAAGATGATATGTGCTTCTGAAAAATAATGGTACATAATAAACAGTATTTTAAGAGGGAGAGAAGTGAGAGCAGAGAAATGAAGGATGAAGGAAAGGAAGAATGAACCCAATGGGCAAAATGAAGTCCTACACTCCCAGTTCAGAATACAGGACATGTGGTGGTACAATGTGATCTCTAACAGGCTTGGGAAGCCCTCTTTTACAGTCATGTTCTATGCCAAATTTATGGCCCTTCAATTTGATTATATCCAGTCAACACTTACGGCTTTCTTTGGCAAATGTCCCATTGTCTAGGCATTTTTAACATCCAGAGGTCTCTATTGCAATTTAAGAATCCCCCCCCATGATTCACACATACTCCTTCCTTTCCACGCCTCCCTGCATGAACTCCAATTATGTTCTGTACTGCTTGACCTCATAGGTCTTACTCTAGAGTCTTGGTGGATGCCTCCATGACCTCATGCATCTTCCTTTTTGTCTGTAAAATCAGTATGACACAGATGACAATAAGCTGTGCTGCAACTTGAGCAACTAGCCGGGCCACTTTGACTGCTGCTGTACCTACTTTGGAGTTCATGGCTAAACAAACCTACGAAAGCTCATAGCTATGTGATCCTTTTTGCACAGGGTACCCTGGAGACATTATCCTTTCTTTTAAGTGAATTTTTAGTTTTATGCCCAAGAATCTACATAAAAAATGTCTGGATAATTCCTAAATTTTATCAAGAATGTTTTTTCCTGTTGTTCCAGCAAAAAGCACTTGACTTCTTCTTAATAGCATCAATGATTTTAATAGTTACTGACTGAATGTCTTCAACTTTAATCACCTTCCTTTTCCAGCTATACTATGCTTTATACATTTATATTTTCATTTTTGTTCAGAATTCTCATTGTAAATCTTTTGTAAATAAATAACTTATTGAGAATTTCATACATGCATATAAGGTGTTTTGATCAAATCCGTGCCCACTCCCTCCCCTCCAACTCCACTCATATCTCCCCATCACGTTTTTATAACTTCATGTAGTCTTTCTTCTTCATCAACTTATTGCTTTTTTTCTAATTTTTAAAAATGATTTATTTAATAACAACATACTTAGAAGAAGCATATCATTACAACACAATTGACATATTCAATAACGTTTTCCAGAGCGAAGATGCATCTCTTTCAAAATTGACTGTACATTTTTAGGTTTACAGTCAAATTAATACACTT
>NW_008354009.1:1212778-1220656 GCF_000622305.1 Nannospalax galili
GGAGATCCAGTTTTGCCAGCTTATTGCTTTTTAATGGGGTTTTTGGCTGCTCTAACACCCCCCTCCCCCGAAGAGGTAACCTTAAAATCTTTTAAGGATTAGATAAAGCCTCCCAAATATTGGAACAGAGTATGTTGCTAAGAGGCTGAAAGACATTCTGAGTTTTAGCCAAGAAACTATCTATTTTTCTTTGGGGTCTTTTTGCCCTAACTGCCTAGCCATATCCTAGAGGCTACCCACTATTACTTTTTAATGGGGTTTTTGGCTGCTCTAACACCCCCCTCCCCCGAAGAGGTAACCTTAAAATCTTTTAAGGATTAGATAAAGCCTCCCAAATATTGGAACAGAGTATGTTGCTAAGAGGCTGAAAGACATTCTGAGTTTTAGCCAAGAAACTATCTATTTTTCTTTGGGGTCTTTTTGCCCTAACTGCCTAGCCATATCCTAGAGGTTACCCAAATTGCCATTAGGGAATCGGACGCAGACTGCTCTGGCTTCTTCCATGCTAAACAGGGACTCAGGGTGAAGCAATTGGAGTACTCTTTCAGTGGGTCTATCTAAAAGACTCCCAAATTGCATAACTCTTTTCTCAAGAAGGAAAAGAAAGTGTTTGAATCATGAATAGGAAATGTGATGGAAAAGAAAAGGAAAGAGTAATTAGCATTACAAGTTCTAGACAGGGAACTAGAAAAAAGTTAGAACAGGACAATTTTCAAATTTTATTATGAGAGTCCACTGAAATTTCTTGACAAGGGCTTCAAAAAGTATGCCTCCTCTATTGGGTTCTGTCTCATTTTTCTTTTGTCTTCCAGGCTGGACTCTAGAGTGATGGATTCAGGATTAGCTTTCAGGTATTTTGATAGCTGTTGGAGTGGTTAGAATCAGTGTCAGTTCCCTCTCAAAGGCTTCTGGATAGGGGGAGAAAACAAATTTATCCATCATTTTAGAACAATAGGTGGTTGTCTCCCTTAGCTACAGGTGGGCACTACAGTATTGGAGACCAAGTTTTGAAGTCTTACATTTGAGCAGCACTTTCTGGTTAGGAACAAAATCATCAATAAGAAATAATTGTCTAAATAACTTTTTATATAGACTTAAGCCTCATGTCTGGGAAGCATAATCCCTTTAAGAAGTATACTGATGACTTCACTCTTTGGTTATACTTTCCTTTAGGGTGTTTAAGACCATACATTTTCCCCAAATAAATCAATTTATTTTTGCACTTAAGGTCATTTGAGGATATGTTCCTCAGGGGTCACATGGGCTTGGGAGGAGCTCCTGTCTCCTTTCTTTTACCAGTTCCATCTATGTGAAGATAAGTCAAAGGCCTGCTTGACCATATCTGGCTTCACTTGGAAGCATGAATGAGATGTTTCCTCTGAGTTGACCCTCCTCTTTGTAGACTGGACACTAGCTCAAATCCATCTTGTGGGGGTTCCATATTCTCCCCGAACAAGAGGACAGGTGACTTCCCCTGGAAGTTAGTCGACCTTGGAGGGCAAGGGGCAAAAACTGTCCTTTCTTTCCCTCTGGCCACATTAGTATAGGCCTCAAACTGTGACTGTTAAACATCCAATAAGGTTAAATCCACCCGTCTATTACTTTTAATTACCAAGTGCTACGTAGATAAGCCTTGGGTAAAAAATCCAAATATTCTCAGATAAACCTTGATTAGGTATATATTTTGTTCCTTAAACTAGTTGACTAAACTATGGCCTTATAAATTTTAAGGTTATGTGCATATTATTTTTGTCTCATCCTTTATATATCATAACAAACCTAAATAGATCTTCATCACTTGCCTAGGTTTTCTCATTTTTTCTATTTTGGAAAATATCTCCATTTCCATATCCTTTTAACATCTTTTACATTCTCATTTTCTTTTTCTGTAAATAATTATGAGACATGATAGTATTAACAAAACAATTTTCTATCTCTTGAGAGTTGTTTTCCTGGGGATCCTAAGCAATTCTTATTCCCTTTTAAGATTCTAGTGTCAAGCCAATGTTTGATTAAAGTTTTAATGGGGAACCAATGAATTTATTGAGTTACTTACAGAGATAATTGAGGGGTGGCTGAGGTGTATGTGTAACCTGAAGGTATACACACTGGAAAGTGTTTACCCAGCATGGATCATGCCTTTTCTTCCTAGCCTTCTCCAGATTCTATACTTTAGCCCTCCCCAAATCCAAGAGGCCATGTGTGATTAGGGCCAAATTACATACAGTTGACTGGGAAGAGTGGCTGGATAATCTGGTGAGGATCCAATGACCTTACTTGGCCCTCCTTTAATGAATGAGCATAACCATCAACAAGCCCAACTGTGATGATGTTTAGCAATCAGGTCACCTGAAGTCAACTAGCCCACTTCCTACCCCAAGATACTCCTATTACCCTTATCCCAATACTAGTCATCATCCAAACAATCAGTCTATTTATTCAACCAATAGCACTAGCCATCCATCTAACAGCTAACATCACAGCAGGTCACCTACTAATTCACTTAATTGGTGGAGCTACACTAGTACTAACCTCAATCAGCCTGCCAACAGCCAGTGTCTGATGGGTAGTTATTTCATGCAGAAGGGACTGCTGTATAACATCATCTTATTAAAAGGACCTGGATTTAAAAGAATTTAGTGCTAGGATCCACATATGAGAGAGAATATACGTCATTTGTTTTTCTGAGTCTGAGTAACTTGACTTAGTATAACAGTTTCTAGATCCATCCATTTAATTACAATTTTCACTATTTCATCTTTTGTTACTGCTGAATAGAATGACATTGTGTAAATATACCACATTTTTATTAACCACTCATCAGTTGAGGGGCACTTAGGTTGCTTCCATCTATTAGCTGTTGTGAAAAGAGCAGCAACAAACATGTTTGTACAAGTGTCTCTACAATAGGATGAGTCTTTTGGGCATATGCCAAGGAGTGATATAACTGGTTTATATGGTAGGTTTATTTTTAATTTTTTAAGAGTTCTCCACACTGTTTATGATAGAGGTAGCACAAGTTTGAAATCCCAACAGCAATGAATGAGCGGTCCCCTTTCTCCACATCCTCGCCAACATTTGGTATCATTTATTCTCTTGATCCTAGCCAGTTTGATTGGGGTAAAGTGATAATTTAGGGTGGATTTAATTTGCATTTACCTAATTACTAACAATGTTGGACACTATTTGAGATTTTTCTTAGCCATTTTTATTTCTTCCTTTGAGAACTCACTATTTAGATCTGTAGCCAATCTTTTAATTGGGTCATTTGGTTTCTCAATTCTTTGTTTTTTGAGTTTTTTATATTATCAGGATGTTAAACCTCTGTCAGATGTGTCACTGGTGAAGATTTTTTCCCACTCTGTGGGCTTTCTCTTCACTTTTTTGATTGTTTCTTTTGTTGTACAGAAGCTTTTTAGTTTAATGACTATATCATAAAAGTTACTGCCAAGATTTTCTTCTAATATTTTCAGGGTTTCCAGTTTCACATTGAGGTCTTTGATGCATTTGGAGTTGACTTTTGTGCAAGGTGAAATACAAGGATCTAGTTTCATTCTTCTACAGGTGGAGATCCAGTTTTGCCAGCACCATTTTTTGAAATGCTGTCATTCTTTGTTGTGTGTTCTTGGCACCTTTGTCAAATATAAGGTGGCTGAAGTTGCATGTACTCATGTTTGGATCTTCAATGATGTTCCATTGATCTACATGTCTATTATGGTGCCGCTACTATGCTGTTCTGTTTTTATGACTATAGCTCTGTAGTATACTTTGAGATCTGGTATAGTAATTCCCCCAGCGTTGCTCTTTGTGCTCAGGGTTGCTTTGGCTATCCTGGGTCCTCTGTGCTGCCAAACAAAATTAAGGATTTTTTTTTCTATTTCCATGAACTATGTCATGGAGATTATGATTGGGATTGCAATGAATCTATATGTTGCTTTTGGTAGGGTGGTCATTTTCACAGTATTAATTCTTCCAATCCATGAGTGTGGGAGGTCTTCTATCTCCTGGTGTCTTCCTCAATCTCTTTCTTTTAATGATTTAAAAATTTCATTATAGAGATCTTTGGTATCTTTGGTCAGATTTATTCCAAGATATATATATTTTTTTTTTGCAACAATTGCGAATGGGAGGATTTCCCTGTACTCTTCCTCCAATTGCTTGCTATTGGTAGATAGAAAGGCTACTGATTTTTGTAGAACGATTTTAAAACCTGCCACTATACTGAAATTGTTGATGGGTTCTAGGAGTTTTCTGATGCACGTTGGGGATCTCTTAGGTATCATCTGCAAAAAGTGATAGTTTGTCCTCTTCTTTTCCAATTATTACTCTGTTAATTTCCTTTTCCTGCTTTATTGTTCTAGCAAGAATTTCAAGCACTATGTTGAAAAGGAGTGGAGATAGTGGACATCCTTGTCTGGTTCCTGATTTTAATGGAAATGCTTCCAGTTTTTCTCCATTTAGAATGTGTTGGCTGTGGGTTTGTTGTATATAGGTTTAATTATGTTGATTTATGTTCCCTCCAGTCCGGTTCCCTCTAGAACTTTGTACATAAATGCATGCTGAATTTTGTCAAAAGCCTTTCCTGCATCTATTGAGATGACAATGCAATTTTTGTCTTTGAGCCCATTTATATGTTTAGGTACATTTATTGACTTGAGTACATTGGACCCTCCCTGAATCTCTGGGATAAAGCCTACTTGATCATGGTGAATGATCTTTTTGATGTGTGTCTGTATGCAGTTTGCAAGTATTTTGTTGACAATTTTTGCATCGATGTTCATTAAGGATATGGGTCTATAGTTTTCTTTTTTGGTTGTATCTTTACGTAGTTTGGGTATTAGATTGATGTTGGCTTCATAGATGGAATTTGGCAGTTCTCCGTCTGTTTCTATCTTTTTGAATAATTTAAGTAGCATTGGTTGGAGGACTTCTTTAAATGTCTGGTAGAATTCTGCTCTAAATCCATCTGGGCCAGGACTTTTTTTAGTTGGGAGGCTTTTAGTATTGTTTCAACATCTGCGATGGCTTATCCTGAGTGTCAACTTGATTGGATCTGGGATTAACTGAAATGAAAGAGATCTTCTTGATTGGATCATCTCAAGCCAGAAGATACACCCTAAATATGGGTGTTACCTTCTGATGGCAGCTGGTATAAAAGACCAAAAGGACGGAGGAGAATGCCAGGCTTCTTGCTGCTTGCCTTCTCTTTCACTGCTGAGTTCTTCTTGCTGCTGTAGACTGAAGACTAGCTGATCTTTTGGAATTTGTCAGACCTTCAGTGCCAGATTGGGACTACTGAGACATCCAGCCTTGTGAACTGAGTGACTACGGATTCTCAGCCTCTCCAGTGTGGTGCAGCCATTGTTGGACTACTCGGACTCTGTCCTGTGAGCTAAGCTGATAAATCTCTATACATATTCATTCTACTGGTTCTCTTTCTTTGGAGAACCCTGACTAATACAATGACTGTCTGAAGATCACCCTGTCCTCAATGTTACTGATTTTTTTAGAATTGTATAAATGGGCCGGCAGAGACAGGTCTAAACTAAGCTGGCTTTCCATATCATAATTTTATAGTTAAGAACTCCCAGCACTTGGGAGGCAGAGGCAGGGGGGTCTCTTTGAATTCCTGGGATTTGTGGAAAAATAAGAAAAATAATGATGCTGGCTGGTTACTTTTAGCATCTCTGGATAAAGTAATGAAGATAAACAATGAGCTTAATGACAAAATTGACAAGCTCCATATTCGAACCAACAGTTTAAATGTTTCCAAGTGTGCCCTGGAAGAGAATCTTCTCTCCAGCAGCCAGAGAGCTAAAGCTGCAAAAAATCAAGCTGGAGCCCTTATTATACGTTTGGCTGACCTACAACGTAAATTTAATTCCCAGCCTCGAAGGGTGTCAGCATTAAAGGTACGGGCATTGGTAGGAAAAGACTGGCATCCTGACACGTGGGATGGAGATGTTTGGGAGAACCCTGAGGAGGCTGAGGATTTAGAATCCTCAGATGCTGAGGAATTTGATTCACCTGATGAACTAATCTCCCCACACTCAGCAGACCCACCCTGCCCGCCCTTGCCTGAGGCAACTAATCCCATTGAGGAAGCTAATCCCATTCAGCAAAATGAAGCTGATATCCCTCAGGGCCCAGTTATTATTGCCTCTAGGCCTATAACCAGACTGAAATCTAAGCAGGCCCCTAGAGGAGAGATAGAAAGTGTGGTCCATGAGGAGGTGTGCTACACCACTAAAGAACTTAGTGAATTTGCTAATTCTTTCACACAGAAATCTAATTAATATGTCTGGGAATGGATTTTAAAGGTATGGGATAATGGTGGAAGGAACAGAAAATTGGATCAGGCTGAGTTTATTGACATGGGCCCCCTGACTGGAGATTCTAGGTTTAATATGGAAGCTCGTGCAGTTAAAAAGGTTGTTAAAAGTTTATTTGATTGGTTGGCTGAGGAATGTATCAAAAGATGGCCTACTGACAGCTGGAGATACCTGATATCCCTTGGCTTAGTGTTGATGAAGGGATTGTAAGGGTCAGGCAAATTGGTATGCTCAGTGGATTCGCAGTGCAACACCAAATCCTCCACAATGGGAGGGCCCAGAGGACATGCCTCTTACTGATTTTATAAGATGGAAAGTACTGAGAGAGACACCAGAATGTTTGAAGAGCTTTGCTTTTGCTCTTTTCCTTATGCCGAATCTTATAGCTGGAGATGCTGCTGCTCAATTGCATAAATTAAATGCAAATATAATAGGTGTAACAGGACCTTGGAGTAGGGGTCAGGTGGCAGCAATGAATTACCAGAGACAAGGTGAGCAAACTTATCATAATGGGCGGCAAAGGCAAAACAATACCTACAATGGCATGACTCGAATGGACCTGTGGTACTGGCTAATCAATCATGGTGTTTCCAGGGACCACATCCATAAGAAGCCTACTAAGTTTTATTTGATCTGTATAAGCAGAAAAGCTCTAGGACGAATGACAGGAAGTCAGTATCAGATCATAGCAATAGAGAATCTCGTTCAGTCAACCAATTTCCAGACTTGAGACAGTTTACAGACCCAGAACCCCTTGAATGAAGGGAAGGCCGAGTGCCCTAGAGGAAGGAGTTTGTCACAGTACCAAAGAGTTATGCTGTTCACCTCTCACCCATCCTTCCCCAGAGGGACCTGCGGCCTTTCACTAGAGTAACTGTACATTGGGGGAAAGGAAATAATCCGACATTCCGCGGCCTCTTGGATACTGGTTCTGAGTTGACACTGATTCGAGGAGATCCTAAAAAGTACTGTGGCCCTCCAGTTAAAGTAGGGGCTTATGGAGGTCAGGTGATAAATGGGGTTTTGGCTGAAGTCCAACCGACAGTGGGTCCAGTGGGTCCCCGAACTCATCCTGTGGTTATTTCCCCAGTACCAGAATGTATAATTGGGATAGATATACTTAGGAATTGGCAGAATCCCCACATTGGTTCCCTGACCTGTGGAGTGAGGGCTATTATGGTTGGAAAGGCCAAATGGAAACCACTGGAATTGCCTCTGCCAGGAAAAATAGTGAACCAGAAACAGTATTGCATCCCTGGAGGGATTGCAATCAAAAACTTAATCAAGTAGTGACTCCGATTGTAGCTGCTATACCAGATGTGGTTTCCTTACTTGAACAGATTAATGCGTCTCCTGGTACCTGGTATGCAGCTATTGATTTGGCAAATGCTTTCTTCTCAATACCAGTTCATAAGGACCACAAGAAGCAATTTGCTTTCAGCTTGCAAGGTCCACAGTATACCTTTACTGTCCTGCTTCAAGGGTATATTAACTCTCCAGCACTGTGCCATAACTTGGTTCGAAGGGATCTTGATTGCCTGACTCT
>NW_008354009.1:1221646-1223906 GCF_000622305.1 Nannospalax galili
GGTTGACTGAGGAAGAGAAGACTAGGGCTTGGTTTACTGATGGTTCTGCACGCTATGCAGGCACCACCTAGAAGCAGACAGCTGCATTACAGCCAATTTCTGGAACAACCGTGAAGGACACTGGGGAAGGAAAGTCTTCACAGTGGGCAGAACTTTGGGCAGTGCACATGGTCTTGCATTTTGCTTGGAAGGAGAAATGGCCAGAAGTGCGATTATATACTGATTCATGGACTGTAGCCAATGGTTTGGCTGGATGGTCAGGGACTTGGAAGGAGCATGACAGGAAAATTGGTGAGAAAGACATTTGGGGAAGAAGTATGTGGATAGATCTCTCCAAATGGGCAAAGGATGTGAACATACTTGTGTCTCATGTAAATGTTCATCAAAAAGTGGCTTCAGCAGAAAAGTTCAATAATCAAGAAGATCGGATGACCCACTTTGTTGACTGTAAGCCTCTTTCTTCAGCTATCCCTGTCATTGCTCAATGGGCCCATGAACAAAGTTGCCATGGTGGCAGAGATGGAAGTTATGCATGGGCTCGACAGCATGGACTCCCACTCATGAAAGCTGACCTGGCTACAGCTGCTGCTGAGTGCCAGATCTGCCAACAGCAGAGACCAACACTGAGCCCCTGATATGCACTGTTCCCTGTGGTGACCAATCTGCAACCTGATGGCAGGTTGACTACATTGGACCACTTCCATCTTGAAGGGGACAGCATTTTCTCCTTTATGAATAGACACTTATTCTGGTTATGGATTTGCTTTTCCTGTATGTAATGCTTCTGCAAAAACTACTATCCAGGGACTTACAGAATGCCTTATCCACTGTCATGGTATTCTGCACAGCATCACTTCTGACCAAGGAACTCACTTCACACCCAAAGAAGTGCGACAGTGGGCCCATGGTCATGGAATCTATTGGTCTTACTATGTTCCCCACCATCCTGAAGCATCTGGCTTGATAGAACAATGGAATGGTCTCTTAATGACACAGTTACAGCACCAATTAGGTGGCAATAGCCTAGAGGACTGGGGCAGGGTCCTCCAGAAGGCAGTGTATGCTTTGAATCAGCGTCCAATATATGGAACAGTTTCCCCTATAGCCAGGATTCATGGGTCCAGGAATCAAGTGGTGGAAGTGGGAATGATTCCATTCACTATCACCCCTGGTGACCCTCTATGTAAATTTTTGCTTCCTGTACCCTAGACTTTGCACTCTATTGGCTGGGATGTTTTGGTTACAGAAGAGGGAGTGCTTCTGCCAGGAGAGACAACAAACATTCCATTGAACTGGAAGCTAAGACTTCCCCTTGGACACTTTGGGGTTCTGATGCCCTTTAGTCAGCAGGCTAAGAAAGGAATAACAGTATTAGGAGGGGTGATTGACCCAGACTGCCATCGGGGAATTGGACTGGTTCTCCACAATGGAGGTAACGAAGACTATATCTGGAAGGCAGGAGATTCTTTAGGGTGACTTTTGGTGTTAACATGTCCTGTGATTAAGGTCAATGGGAAACTGCAACAACCCAATCCAGACAGGATGACAAATGGCCCAGATCCTTCAGGGATAAAAGTATGAGTTACTCCTCCAGAGAAAGAGCCAAGACCTGCAGAAGTGCTTACTGATGGTGGAGGAAATATAGAATGGATAGTAGAGGAAGGTAGTTACAAATACCAACTTAGGCCTCGTGACCAGTTGCAGAAACGTGCATTGTAATTGACATGAGTATTTTTTTCCTATTTGGTTAAGAATAGGCTTGTGTATGTATACACATATGTTAAGTAGATACTGAGTTATTCTTTTTTGAATGTGTAATTGAGATGTGTTAAGTGGTTAAATGCTGTGAACCTATATGATTATATTGGATTATAAGATGCTAAAGGACTAAGCATTCCTTGAAGACATTATTGCCTACTCTAAGAAATATAATGCATTGGTCATTGTATTATGGGATAGTTATATCATGTTATGTGAAATTATGACCTCAACATTGTTTTCATTTGAAAATTAAGCATGACGTAGAGAGATGCTATTGAGTGTCAAGTTGACAAGGGGTGGACTTGTGATGGCTAATCCTGGGTGTCAACTTGATTGGATCTGGGATTAACTGAAATGAAAGAGATCTTCTTGATTGGATCATCTCAAGCCAGAAGACACACTCTAAATGTGGGTGTTACCTTCTGATGGCAACTGGTATAAAAGACCAAGAATGCCAGGCTTCTTGCTGCTTGCCTTCTCTCTCACTGGTGAGTTTGTC
>NW_008354009.1:1224800-1233308 GCF_000622305.1 Nannospalax galili
CTGCTGTAAATCCAACCGGGCCTGGGATTTTTTTAGTTGGGAGGCTTTGTATTACTGTTTCAATTTCCTTATATGTTATGGGTGAGTTTAAACTGTGGCTCTCTTCTTGGTTTAAGTTTGATGGATCCCATTATTTTAGATATCCATTCATTTTAGATTTTCAGATTAGGAGCATATAGGTTTTTAAAATATTCCCTTATAATGGTCTGGATTTTTCAGGTGTCTGTTGTGATGTTTCCCCTTTCATCTCTGGTTTTGTTGAATTGTATTTGATCTTTCTTTCTTTTGGTTAACTGAGCTTTGGGTCTGTGTATCTTGTTTAGCTTTTCAAAGTACTAGCCCTTAGATCCATTGATTCTTATTATTGTTTTCTTTCTTTCTATTTCCTTAATTTTTGCTCCTATTTTTGTTATTTCTTCTCTTCTGCTGGGTTGGGCTTCATTTGTTCTTGCCTTTCCAGTGTCTTGAGTTGCAATGTTAGGTCCTTTTTTGTGCTCTTTCAAATTTTTTTAATATAGGCACTTAGAGCTATAAACTTCCCTCTTAGGAATGCTATTAAAGTGTCCAAGAGGTTGTGTTGTACTGTGTTGTCCTTTTCATTGAATTCCAGGAATTCTTTTATTTCTTTCTTAATATCTCCTTTGACCCACTCATCATTTAGGTGTGCTGTTCTTTCTCCACAAATTCGTGTAGTGACCAGCGCTTTGTCCGTTTTTGATTTTGAACTTTATTGCCTTGTCTGATAGAATGCATAGAATTACTTTAATTTTTTGTATCTGTTGAAGTTTGTTTTGTGGCCCAGTGTCTGGTCAGTTTTTGAAAAAGTTCCATGGATTACTGAGTAGAAAGTGTATTCTTTGGTTCTTAGTGGGATATTTGAAAGATGTGTGTTAGGTCCATTTGATTTATGGTATCATTTAATTCAGGCATCTCTCTGTTTATTCTTTGTCCAGTTGACCTGTCTAATGGAGACACTCAGTTATTGAAGTCCCCTACTATTACTGAGTAGGGGTTAATCTGTGTCTTAAAGCCCTGTTATGTTTTTATGAATTTGGGTACACCAGAGTTTGGTGCATATATGTTAAATATTGTAATATCTTGTTGGTTAACTATTCCTTTGATCTGAATGAAGTGACCCCCTCCTTATCTTTTCTGATTAGTTTTACTTTGAAGTCTATTTTGCCAGATATTAGAATTGCAACACCTGCTTATTTCTTAGTCCCATTTGTTTGGAATATTCTTTTCCATCCTTTTACCATAATGTTGTGCCTGTCTTTGAAGGTGAGGTGGGTTTCTTGCAGAAAGCAAGGAGATGGATTTTGTTTCTTAATCCTTTCACTTAGCCTGTGTCTTTTGACTGGGGAGTTCAGTATATTGAGATTTAAGGTTATTATTGAAAGATGTGTATTAGTTGCCATTATTTTGAGTGCTGTGTACGTTCTTTGTCTGAATTTGTGTTTTCTCAATTATACTTTTATTTATTTTCTTTTGTTGCTCCTTGAGTATAGTTGTTTCTCTCTCTATACTCTCTATTGCTTCAACTATTCTTTGAAGGGATGGTTTTGTGGACATGTATTCTTTCAGGCTATTCATATCATGGAAGATTTTTCTTTCCCCCTCAACTATAATAGACATTTTTCTGGGTAAAATATTCTTTGCTGGCATCTATTGTCATCTAGAACTGGAAGTACCTTGGTCTAGGCTCTTCTGGTATTCATAGGTTGCATTGATAAGTCAGCTGTAATTCTGATGTGCTTTCCTTTGTATGTGACTTATTGTTTTTCTTTTGCTGCTTTCCATATTCTCTTTGTTCTGTACATTTAGTGTTTATACTATGATATATTGTGGGGAGTTTCTTTTCTTATCCTATTTGTTGTTGTATGTGCTTCCTGTATTTGTATGGTTATGTCTTTCCTTAATTTTGGGAAATTCTCTTCTACCATCCTGTTTCAGAGCTCTTAAATTGAAATTAACATGAAATTCTTCTCCTTCCTCTATTCCTATGATCTGTAGATTTGGTCTTTCATGGTGTCCCACATCTCTTTCATAGTCCATTCCTCTGTTTTTTTAAATTTTTCATAATCTTTTCTTTAGTGGTCCAATTCTTCAATTTTATCCTCCAGTGTTGATATTCTGTTTTCCATTTCTTTCATTCTAGTGGTGAGACTTTTCCCTGTTGTTTCAGGTTGGCTTACTGAGTTTTGCACTTCCTTCTTTATTTCTGCCTGAGTTGTCTTTAATGTTTCTATCTCTTTTGTGAATTCATTCAGAATTTTATCCCCATCTTCTTTTAGTTCTTTGATTTTTTTTTCGTGGGTTCTTTGAATTCATTGAATCCCTTTATCATGTTTATTATTGTTCTTTTAAATTCACTCCCCAGGGTTATTTCTTGGGGGTTCTCCTTGTAGAACTCTTCTACAGGATTGGTGGAGTTTGGTAGGTACATAGTGTTTTCCCTTTCTTTTTTATTTTTCTTATGTTGTGATTTTGGTATGTAAATTTCTTTTGTTGTTTGTGAGTATGATATGAGAATTAAGTTGAAATATGCTTCTGTTTGTATTATCAGGGTGTCTAGATCCTTTCTTTATTGCTTATGTTAAGCTGATTGGCTCAGGGTTCATGTTCTCTCAGGTTTATTTGGAGGGAACTAATGGCTTCAGAGCAGCTATTCATGAGTACCTACAAAAGCCCAATTCAGTTTCCAGTTAGGTACACTCAGGCTTCCATCACCATGTGGAGGCAGGATCTGGGCACTTTCAGGCAGTCCCCTGCATTCTCAGCTCCTGTGTCCAAGGGAGGCTAGAGGGAGATCAGAACTCGGCATTCTCTGGCAGTCTGCTGAGATCAGAGCTGGTACACCAAAGGAGGTTGAAACCCACCCTCTCAGGTTGTCTGCTAGAATCTCAGCCTTAGCCTACCAAAGCCAGATCTGCCCTGGGGCCTTGAGAGGGGCCTCATGAAATCCCAGGTATGGGTATGGGTATGGCGCAATTAGGGGAAGCTTACCACCATGTGGAGGCAGGATCCTGGTGCTCTCAGGCAGTCCCCTGCCTTATCAGGCCCTCTGCCAGAGGGAGGCCAGAACTCAGCTCCCTCTGGCAGTCTGCTGAGATCAGAGCCTCTAGACTGATGGAGGCTGGAACTTACCCTCTCAGGCTGTCTGTTAGGATCTCAGCCTTAGCCTACCCTTCTCATTGTAAATCTTGCTAAAGCAGTCAGAAATAACTGTTACTGGATGAAAACTTTGCTATCTTGAAATTTCTTCTATCAAATTAATTAATTGCTTTCAATTTGATCTTCACTCAATTTTTTAGTACATGGGTAAAATTTTGCCACATTCCTCACTTGAATAAAATATGAACAGCCTCTAGTACAGTGCCCAGCATGCTTCATATTCTCATCTGAAACTCTTGGGTCTTACCTTCATACTCTGCATATTTCTCAACATTTTTATATGAACTCCTGCCAGAATTTCCTGGTAAGCTACATTTATAACATTCCAGGATTTCTCAATCCTCATTTCCAGGTTCCTAAATTATTCTTGCAAAATACTACTAAATTCCTATAAACCACAGAGTCAGGTATAATTACTATAATTTCCCCAGTACTCTAACACCAATTTCATTATTAGTTCTTTTTGAGTCACTGTAACAACAATACTTGACAGAAACAACATTAGGCAGGTTAGGGTAGATAAGGGAGGAGTTGGGAGAGGGGGAACTATGGTCAAAATATATTGCATGACATTATCAAATAATTAATTTTAGAAAATTAAACATCCTTATAAGTCAGGAAAATGAAAACTAAAACCACTTTGGTATTTTATAATTACCCAAGTTATAATGGCTAAGATCAAAAAGAGAAAAAGACAAGGAAGACTGTGTGGATGTGGGGAATATGGAACTGTTGCTTGCTAGTCTGGGAGTCTAAAGTGGTGAAAATACTATGGAAATCAGTGTGGAGTTTCCTCTCAAAACTAAAAGCAGATCCACCAAGTGATATAGCTATCCACTCTTAGGCATGCACTCAAAGAACTTGATATCCTACTACAAAGAGACTTCCAAATCCATATTAATTGACCATCTATTCACAATATTCAGTAAATAGAAGCAACCTAGATGTTCATAAGCTGATGAATGGACAATGAAAATGTGATAGAGTTACACAGTGGACTATTATATTTTAAGAAAATCAAAATTATGAAATTCATAAATAAATGGATAGGGGTAGAAACAATCATCCTGAGTGAAGTAATCCAGTCCCAGAAAGACAAATGTCACATGCTTTCTGTCATAAGTAGATATTAGTTTTGAATCTTTAGATGTCTGTGTTTTATTTGGAAAGCCCATATAAATTAGGAAACTAGTAAGAAGTCATGGGGAGGAGAACTTTCATGGAGGGGAGGCAGAATGCAGGTCTATAAGGGGGAAAGGGAATTTATGGATGGTTGGGGAATGAGAGGGCAGAATAGAGGAGGGAATATAGGGCGGCATAACTAACACTAAAGACTTTTTGAAAAACAATCATATGGAAAACTACTATTGTAGAAGTTTTATAAAATATTAAGAAATACATGTGCAAAAAGTATAATGGAATTGAAACCCTATAATGGAAGGACAATGCCCCTACTAGACATTACAGGCTAGCAAGTAAAAAGCCTTGTGCCCCAAATGGGTAACTTCTTGTGGAGTTGTGGCCAGTGTTGTCCCACCGACCCCCAAATGTTAATGGCTATGACCATTGTTCTTGGTTAGCCTCCCGAATTTGAGAGCGGAACCCTATAGTTGACATCACTGCATATTTGAGTCATCAACATGGAAAAATCAAGCTACTATTGACCTCAAAACTTTCTGGTTAGCTACTAACAAGCTTTTATAGTGCTGGAAGTTGTGTACAATATAAGAAGAGAAAATAACCAACAGTCCTACACTCCTGTGAACCCTGTGAGCTACAGTGATGACTGGCCTGGCAAGATATGCCCACAGGTGCAATAGTGGCACAAATGTTATAGGAGTAGCCAATTACATTCTGGTTGTATTTAAGGCCTGCTCCACAAGATAAACCCATGCCTGACCCCATTGGGGCCAAGAACCTGTGGCTAGATTAATCAAGGACCCTAGAGGATATCTTACTTCTATTATTTTGTTAAATGGCAATAGTATTAAACTAACTCCTGATAGCTTATTCTTTCCACTCACAGATTAGTATATCTCTCAGCCCTCATGAGAAAAAATTTTGTGTAGTGATTCATACATAGAACACAACTAATAAAAATACAGAAAATGGAAGACTTCAAATTACTCAGGCCTAAATGGGACATCTATATCACACCCCTCCTCCCTAGGATCAGTGAACTTTGTGGAAGTGGGGATGAAAATATTTCAAGAGTCAGAGGTAGTGGTTTATTAAGTAGTTATTTACAGACACAACAAGAAAATTGCATATATGAACCATAGTGTTTGTTACAGCATCCTTATGACCTGTGCGCAGTCAAGCAGGATAACACTTCAGCTTGGAGGTGGGAGGTTGCATAGCTGGGTCATATGGTAGATCTCTTTTTAGAGCTTTGAAGGACTTGTGTACTGAATTCCATAATCACCTGATTAGTTTACAGTGTAGCCAATGTCTATAAGTATTCAATTTTTCCCAAATCTTGGCAAATATTTGCTACTTTTTTGTCTTATGATTGATTACCATTCTGACGCAGTGAGATGGAATCTCTGTGCAGTTTTAATCAAGTACCTCTCTGAACTCCAAATTGTTCAGATTATGTAATAGAATCTATCGTATTCTTTAGAATTATGTCCTAATAATATAATTATAGCCATAATTATCTATTTGTATATTTCATATTGCCTTGAAATAAGTCATACAATACTTAACATGACATCAGCATAATAAAAGCTACATGGCTAATATACAACACGTAGGCCAGCTTCTCTACAACTGATAATTAGAACAGAAAAAGAATTATTAGGGATAGGAATTACACATAGGAGACACTTGCAAATTGTCTTTAGAATGATAATTTGTTGTTTAGAAAAGTGCATCACGAAAAGAAGGAAGCAAATTCACATTCTGCTCTCCATTTTCAATGTTTTCTACTTGGGTAAAGGAAAGTATGTTAAAAGTTTTTTAAAGTTAATTAATAATGTATTAGCTGAAAGCTTTCATTGCTTTTTTCTTTTATAAATTTGAGTGTTGCACCACACCACTCTGCGATTTCACCATCAGCCATCTGCCCAGTTAGGTAGACTCATTCCATTTTGTTTTACATATGTGTCCTACTTTGAAGTATCAACTTTTTTTCTGGTTTTGTTTCTTATAGTCACTAACTTCAAATAGCTGAATGTGTGAATGTTCCACATTTTTGTGTAACTATAACAGAAAGTATACTTTCACTTACTACTTGTGAACTAATGCTCTGGAAGCTGTGTTTATGTGCTTACATTTTGATAAAGTAATCTGCATATTTCTATTCTGCTTAATGGGAATGATCTGATGCTTATAGAAGAAAATTCCTAAGATTTTTACTTGGCATTTTGTTATTCCCAGCCATAATGGAAAAAATATTCTCTCACCTGCTGTTGATATGTAGACCCACAAAGATATTGAAAAGGAAAACACTTTTTCCTAAATTTTATGTAGCATACACTAACGGAACAATCCATACTCAAAGTCTTTTAATGTTTATGGAGCACAGTAGTAGTGATCTCAAACCATAAAACACAGAGCCATATCCTAATGCCTTGAAACGGTGAAGTTTTCCTGAGTTTGAAAGGGGGTCTAAGATATGTTCAAATAAGTATCCTGAGATGTGAGCATCTTGCCTTTTTTAACTGTGTCCTATCCCATCACAGGTTTCCTGATATGTGAAAAACAGAAAAACAAAAAGGAAAAGACTTAGGAGAATATAGATGGAGAGAAGTGGATTATGGTCTCAGAAGATGTCAGCAGCCACCAGGGGTTTGAGAAGGCAAGAAATGGACTCTTCTCGAGACTCTAGAGTCTCCAGAGACATCATGGCTAATGAACTTGACATTGAACCCTTGTCCCTCAGGCATGTGAAAAAAATGCTTGTTATTTTTTTCCCCAAAGATACAGCAAATAGCTTGCTTTTATTTTTTCCTTGAGCATATTTTCCAAAGTTTTCATACTGTATATTTGTTCTGTGTTTTGATCCAATCCATGCTACTCCCTCCCCTCCAACATTCCCCACTCTGAAGAGGTAAACCTAAAATCTTTTAAGGATTAGATACAAGCTCCCAAACACTTTTGACATTTTTGGGCTTTGGAACAGAGTATGTTGCTAACAGGCCCAAGGACATTTTGACTTTTAACCAAGAAACTGGCTTTTTTTCTTTGCAGTCTTTTTACCCTAATTGCCTAGCCAATTCTTACCCCCTATTCTTATCACACCATCCTCTGAAGGTGTTAACCAAATTGCCAATAGGGAATAGGGATGCCGACTGCTCTGACTTTTTCCATGCTGAACAGGGACTCAGGGTGAGGCAATTGGAGTAGTCCTTCAGTGGGTCTATCTAAAAGACTCCCAAATTGCATAAGTCTTGTCTCTAAGGGCAGAAAGTCCTTGAATTATGAATAGGAGTTGTGAAGAAGTAAAGGCAAGAGTAATTAGCATTACAAGTTCTAGACAGGGAACTAGAAAAAAGTCAGAAGAGGGCAGTTTTCAAACGTTCATATGAGAGTCCATTGGAATTTCTTGACAAGGGCTTCAAATAGTACCCCCTCTATTGGGCTCTTCCTCATTTTTATTTTGTCTCTCAAGGCTGTACTAGTTAGCTGTGAAGAGTGGCTGGATACTCAGGTGAGGGTCCAGTGACCCTGCTTGGATTTAGCTGTGAAGAGTGGCTGGATACTCAGGTGAGGGTCCAGTGACCCTTCTTGGCACTCCTTTAATGAATGAGCACAACCATCTACTAGCCCAATTCTGACTATGTTTAGTGATCAGGCTCAGCTGAAGTCGAGATGATGGTAGTTACTTCATGCAGAAGGGACTGCTGTATAGCATCATCTTATTAAAAATACCTGGAATTTAAAAGGATTTCGTACTAGGATCCACATATGAGGGAGAACATGCATCGTTTGTTTTTCTGAGTCTGTGTTACTTCACTTAGTATAACTCAATTGTGTAAATATACTACATTTTTGTTAACCACTCCTCAGTTGAGGGAAACTTAGCTATTATGAAAAGAGCAGCAACAAACATAGTTGTAACAAGTGTCTCTTCAATATCATGAGTACTTTGAGTATATGCTAAGGAATGGTATAACCGGGTCATAGGGTAGGTTCATTTGTAGTTTTTCAAGAGCTCTCCACACTGCTTTCCAAAGGGGTTACACTAGTTTGCAATCCCACCAGCAGTGAATGAGCATTCCCCTTTCTCCACATCCTCACCAGCCTTTGGTATCATTTGTTCTCTTGATCCTAGCCAGTCTGATTGGGGTAAGGTGATACCTTAGGGTGGTTTTAATTTGCATTTCCCTA
>NW_008354009.1:1233611-1246122 GCF_000622305.1 Nannospalax galili
GGATTTAGGAAAGCCTTTCCTACACTTATATCCTGTAAGCTATTAAGAATATTTTCTTCTAATAGTTTCAGGGTTTCCAGTTTCACATTGAGGTCTTTGATTCATTTGCAGTTGACTTTTGTTCAAGGCAAGAGATAAGGATATAGATTCATTATTATACAGGTGCAGATCCACTTTTGCCAGCACCATTTGTTGAAGATGCTGTCTTTCCTCCATTGTGTGTTCTTGGCATCTTTGTCAAATATCCAGTGGCTGAAATTGCTTGTACACAGGTTTGGATCTTCAATGATGTTCCATTGATATATGTGTCTATTTTTGCACCAGTACCATGCTGTTTTTATGACTATGGCTTGGTAGTATATTTTGAGATCTGGTATAGTAATCCCCCTAGTGTTGCTCTTTGTGCTCAGGGTTGCTTTGGCTATCTGGGGTCTTTTGTGCCTCCATATGGATTTAAGGATGGATTTTTCTAATTCTGTGAAGTATGTCGTGGGGATTTTAGTTGGGATTACATTGAATCTCTATATTGCTTTTGGTAGGATGGTCATATATGAACATGAGAGGTCCTTGCATCTCCTGGTGTCTTCCTCAGTCTCTTTTTTAGCATTTAAAAATTTTCTTTGGCGAGATCTTTGGTGTCTTTGGTCACATTTATTCCCAGATATTTTTTTTCAGAATTGTGAGTGGGAGCATTTCCCTGTATTCTTTCTCCAATTGCTTGATATTGGTATACAGAAAGGTTACTGATTTTTGTAGATTGATTTTGTAACCTGCCACTATACAGAAAGTGTTGATCAGTTCTAAGAGTTTTTGTTGGAACTTTTGGGATCTCTTAGGTACAGTATCATATCATCTGCAAAAAGTGATAGTTTGATCTCTTCTTTTCCAATCAGTACTCCTTTAATTTCCTTCTCCTGTCTTATTTTACTCTAGCAAGAGTTTAAAGCACTATGTTGAAAACAAGTGGAGATAGTGGACATCCTAGTCTGGTTCCTGATTTTAATGGGAATGCTTCCAGTTTTTTTTCCACTTGAAATGATTTTGGCTGTGGGTTTGTTTTATATAGCTTTAATTATGTTGAGATATGTGCCCTCCAGTCGAATTCCCTCTAGGACTTTGAAAATAAATACATGCTGAATTTTGTCAAAGCCTTTTCTGCAACTATTGAGATGACAACATGGTTTTTGTCTTTGAGTCTATTTGTATGATTAATGATGTTTATTGACTTGCATATATTGAACCATCCCTGCATCTCTGGGATAAAGCCTACTTAATGATGGTGAATGATCTTTTTGATGTGTCTGTATGTGGTTTGCAAATATTTTGTTCAGAATTTTTGCAGCTATGTTCATTAAGGTTATGGGATTATAGTTTTCTTTTTGGTTGTGCTTTACCTGGTTTGGGTATTAGAGTGATGTTGGCTTCATAGAAGGAATTTGTGAGTTTTCTCTCTGTTTCTACCGTTTTGAATAATTTAAGTAGTATTGATTGGAGGTCTTTAAATGTCTTGTAGAATTCTGCTGTAAATCTATCTGGGCCTGGGCTTTTTTTAGTTGAAAGGATTTGTATTACTGTTTCAATTTCGTTATGTGTTATGGGTCTGATTAAAGTTTGATCGCTTCTTGTTTTAACTTTGGAGGTTCCCATGATTTCAGATATCCATTCATTTCTTTTAGACTTTCAGATTTAGTAGCCTTATAGGTTTTTAAAATATTCCTTATCATGGTTTGAATCTTTTGGGTGTCTGTTGTGATATTTCCCCTTTCATTTCTGATTTTGTTCATTTGAATTTGCTCTCGCTTTCTTTTGGGTAACTAGGATAAGGTTCTGTTGTCTTGTTTAGCTTTTCAAAGAACCAGCTCTTAGATTCATTGTTTCTTTGTATTGTTTTCTTTGTTTCTATTTCATTAATTTCTGCTCTGATTTTTGTTATTTTGTCTCTTCTGCTGGGTTTAGGTTTCATTTGTTCTTGCCTTTCCAGTGCCCTCAGTTGCAGTATTAGGTCATTTATTTGAGCTCTTTCCAATTTTTAATGTAGGCACTTAGAGCTATGAATGTCCTTCTTAGGACTTCTTTTAAAGTTTCCCAGAGGTTGTATTGTGTTGTATTGTCCTTTTTGTTGAATTCCAGGAATTCTTTTATTTTTTTCTTAATTTTTCCTTTGACCCACTCATTTTTTAGGAGTGTGTTGTTCTTTCACCATGAGTTCGTGTATTGACTAAGGCTTTGTCCAGTGTTGATTTTGAGCTTTATTGCTTTGTGGTCCAATAGAATGCATGGAATTTTTTAATTTTTTTTGTATTTGTTGAGTTTTCCTTGTGGCCCAGTATGTGGTCAGTCTTTGAAAAAGTTCCATGAGGTGATGAGTAGAAAGTGTATTCTTTGGTGTTTGGATAGAATAATTGAAAGATGTCTGTTAAGTCCATTTGATGTATGGTGTCATTTAATTCAGACATATCCCTGTTTATTCTTTTTCCAGTTGACTTGTTTAATGAAGACAGTGGGGTATTGAAGTCCCCTACTATTACTGAGTTGGGGTTAATCTGTGCCTTAAAGTCCCATATAAATTTGGGTGCACCAGAATTTGGTGCCTATCTGTTAAGTATTGTAATATTTTGTTGGTTAACTGTTCCCTTGATCAGAATGAAGTGACCATCCTTATCACTTCTGATTAGTTTTACTTTGAAGTCTATTTTGTTAAATATTAGAATTGCAAACTTGTTTGTTTCTTAGTGTGATTTGCTTGGAATATTATTTTCCATCCTTTTACCCTAAGGTAGTGCCTGTCCTTGACGTGAGATGGGTTTCCTGCAGACAGCAAAGAGATGGATTTTTTTCTTAATCCATTTGCTTACCCTGTGTCTTTTGACTGGGGAGTTCAATCCATTGATATTTAATGTTATTATTGAAAGGCGTGTATTGGTTGCCATCATTTTGATAGCTGTTTGTGTTCTCTGTGTAATTTTGTATTTCCTAGATTATAACTTTATTTGTTTTCTTTTATTGCCCCTAGGGTATAGTTGTTTCTTTCTTTGCTTCCTATATTTCTTCAACTATTCTTTGGATGGCTGGTTTTGTGGACATGCATTCTTTCAAGCTATTTGTGTCATGGAAGATTTTTCTTTTCCCTTCAACTATAAGATATTTTTCCTGGGTATAGTGTTGTGGGCTGGCATCTATTGTCATGTAGAATTGGAAATGCCTTGATCCAGGCTCTCTGGCTCTCATAGTTTGCATTGATAAGTCAGCTGTAATTTTGATAGGCTTTCTTTTGTATGTGACTTGTTTTTCTTTTGCTGCTTTCAGTATTCTCTCTTTGTTTTGTACCTTTTGTGTTGTTACTATGATATGTCCTGGGGAGTTTCTCTTCTGATCCTGTCTATTTGGTGTTCTATGTGCTTCCTGTATATGTATAGGGATGACTTTCTTTAATTTCAGGAAATTCTCTTCTATAATCCTGTTTAAGATCTGGTCAACACCATTAACCTAAAATTCTTCTTCTTCTATTCTTATGATCAATAGATTTGGTCTTTTCATGCTGTCCTGCATTTCTTGCATTCCTGTGGGTTTTTTTTTTTTAATTTTCCATAATTTTTTTTAAATTTTCCATACTCTTTGCTTGAGTGGTCCAAATCTTCAACTTTATCTTCCAGTGTTGATATTCTGCTTTCCATTTCATTCATTCTAGAGGTGAAGCTTTCCCCTGTTGTTTTAAGTTGGCTTATTGAGTTTTGCACTTCCTTCTTCATTTCTGCCTGAGTTTTCTTCAATGTTTCTATCTCTTTTGTGAATTCATTCAGAGGTTTACCCCTATCTTCTTTTAGCTCTTTGATTTATTTGTTCGTGTGTTCCTTAAATTCTTTGAATTCCTTGATCATGTTTATGATTTTTTTTTTTAAATTCACTCCCCTGGATTATCTCTAGGGGATTCTCTTCTACAGGATTAGTGGGGTTTGGTGGGGACATAGTATTTAGGCTTTCCATTTTATTATTCTTTCATTGTGGTTTTGACATGTGAATTTCTTTTGTTGTTTATGATTCTGATATGAGAATTAAGGTGAAGTATGCCTCTGTTTGTATTATCCTAATGCCTAGACTCTTTCTTTATTTCTTATTTAAAGCTGGGTTCAGGTTCTCTCAGGTTTTTTTTTTTTTTTTTGGGGGAACTAATGATTTTGGATCCTTTTTTCAGGGGTACCCACAGAAGCTCAAATCAGGTTCCAGTCAGGTACACTCAGGCTTCCTTCACCATGTGCCAGCAGGATCCAGGCTCTCAGGCAGTCTTGTGTGTTGTCAGCCTTATGCCAGAAGGAGGCCAATGGGCAGCCAGATCTCAGCACTCTCTGGTGGTCTGCTGAGATCCCAGCCTTAGCCTACGAAAGCCAGATCTGCCCTGGGGCCTTGGGAGGGGCCTCACAAAATCTCCAGTAAGGGGATGGTATGGCACAATTAGGGGAAGCTCACCACCACCTCGAGGCAGGATTCAGGGGCTGTCAGGCTTTCCCCTGGCTTCTCAGGTCCTTTGGTAGTTGGAGTCCAGTGGGAGGCCAGAACCCAGCACCCTCTGGTGGTCTGCTGAGCTCCCATCCACTACCCAGATCAAATGTTTGTTATTTTATGCTACTGTTGTGGTTTGTCTGTTATCCCATATAGTATCTATGAATATGTGTACTTTACAGATTATTTTCTTTTCTTGACTTCTTCAGAAGATGCTCATGTAACCTATAGTCCCCTTCTCGAGAGTGTTCTTGTCTACCTGATCACAAAATGTAAGGCACCTGGACCTGCTTATGCATTGCCTAACATTTTATTCCAGTCTTCACTGGCTATAACACTGATGACTTAAGCAAAACAAATCAAACAAAATAAGAGCTAAAAAAACCCATAAACTTATTTAAAACAAGAATTTTTTATGTTTTCTTTGTAATGTGATTGCATTTCTCACCTTGGTTGATGGTATCATTCTGCAACGTCAGTTGGTTGGAATCATCTGTCTTAAAGGATTTCTAGGCACTAAATGAAAAAACAAAGGACTGGTTCCTTGCTTCAAGCTTATTCTGTTACTCGGTATGGAAAGAAGGCAGCAATATGTATTTTATACATCTAGGGCTATTCTACCACAATAGTAGGAAATTTCACTCAAACGGAGTAACCTCTTAAGTAAGTTTCCAATCTTGCTATGATCAAAGACCAACAAATAAACAACAACAACAAAAAACCAGAAAGACCTTTCCTGTTCACCTAGAGGTTTCCTAGATTTTTGACAGTTTGTTTCAAATCATGAAAATTTTGACTTTGCTCAACAGTCAGAACACTGGAAATGTCTATTCCCCGCAAAATGATCAATTTTCATTTTATGTGGACTAAACAAGAGTAAAAATAAGACAGAAAATGGAAATCAGTATGCACATGTAAAATACAACCTTGATACAGTGATCAAGTTCTCGCATTCATGTTTCAAATGGTTTTATGATTCAATTTAAACAGAGTGAACTACACAGTAAGTTTGTTTCTCTTCCTCCACTCCCTTTCCTTTAGTCTATAGTATGCTAACAAAACATATTTAAATCTTGATCTGATTTTGTTATGAATGTCTTATCAAATCTGATGCAGTGGCAAAAAGTGTCTTCTAATTTCCAGGTCAGTTGGTCTACCTTCCTGCAGGTCTACCTTTAGTTTTAGTCCAGTATAGATTTCACGGAAGAGGTACTTAAAACCTTTGTAAGTTAAAGCGAGGTCTTTAGTATTTGAGATAGATTTAATAGGGTGCACGCAGGTCACTGCAACAGTGATTATATAAAAGATGAAAAATATACATTGAAATAGAATGGACCTATCGAAAAGAATATAAAGAAAACAAATGTTTTATCATGTAAAATTCATGTTTCATATATTATAGTTTTATTTACATGGACACAAATTTTAGTGCTCCACATTCCGCCACCTCCATTGTAATTTCAGATCGTCCTTTGATATGGAACCACTAACTGTTCCAAGTTCACTTTGTGTGGAGGCTTTGGGGTGACCTGACTCATCCTCTTGCAGAGAGTGTGTGCCTACTCTGCTTGTTAATTCAGGGAGGACTTTGACCTGCCTGTGAGGCTTGGCAGATTTCTCTATATCTGGAACATCCTGGCCTGCTCCATCACTGTCCTCTGTTATGTTGCTGCAATAGCAATTACATAGTATTCTAATTTTGACAGAAAAAGTTGACGTTTAATGAAAACTGGATTGTATATTGAAATCTACATTCTACTTGCTAACATCCCTTTTGTGGATATCTGTCAGCTATGAAGTACAATTTTTATGCAATAAAATGCACAGTTCTTAGGTACACAGCTACACAAATGTTAACACCAAGCTATGGAATATTTCCATCATCTAACAATCCCCCATGAGCCTTTGCTATCAATCGAGCAGCTTTTCTTAGCATTACTCTTCTGCTTTCTACCACACCCATTCCTATTTCCTGGACTTGAACTTCATGTGAATGGAACTGTGTCTCATGCATCATAAAAACATGCATCATATTATTTTAAAGTATAAAGCCCAGGTATTCACACCTTACATAAGCCAATAAATACAGTATATCCTTGCTGTCACTATCTTACTGGGTTTACCATTAAGAACAGCATGTCTATAATGGATTTGCAGGACACAATAATTTTCAAGTGTTTGAGGAATATTGTTTAGTATCTTAAGTACAATTTATAAGGGAATTCTATATTTAGACTGTTATGACTAAGTCTTGACTTTTTAATAGGTCACACTGAAGGCTATTCACAAATTTGTACTATAAGAAATCTGTCACCAGGGTCATCGTCTTTCTCTGAAGCAAAACTATGTGGTTCCACCTCCAGCCTCATTTTCCTGTCTCTTTTGCACTGTTGAGAGCAAGCAGTGATGCTCATGGGATTCTCTATAGTGTATTCTTGGCTATATCAGGAGATATAGAACTATCACACTGCATCTATCTTTTCAGAAATGTTCAGATACCATATTCTACCTTGGACGATGTGTAAAGCTATCTATATCAATCTGCTATATTTCTAACAATCTTCATTGACAAAACTTGCTTAAAATTAGGCAGTGTGTTTTTGTTAATTTCCTTCTTTGAGACTAGGAGTCTTGCTCCTTTGTCTAAGCACAGTTTCAGATCACAATTCTTTCTGGGCATGCCTAGACATCATGTAGCTGTGTTCATTTCCCCTACCTTGCTCCACTCACTCAGAAAACTGAAACAGTTTGATACTTCATTTAATTCCACATTAAGAAAAATGACTTTTAGAAAGAACAGAGAATTCTGTGTCTTACAATAGGCCATACCAATGGAAAATACTTAACCCTGGTTATAGCAAATACCTGTGTCTAGGGCTATATTCTAGTCTTCTTCCAAGATAACCTGCTACATCACATATACATGGTTTTGATTTAGATCTTACCTTCCTCCAAAGGAGGAAGATCTTAGCATACTCCAAAAGCTTAGTTGCCAACTTGTACTACTCTTGAAAGGTGGTGGGACTTTTAGGAACTTGGGCCTTGTGGAAAGAGTTTAGGTTATTGGGAGCATGCCCTCCAAAGGGATATGGAGGCTGTGGATTCCTATCTCTCTCTTTTGAGTTTGCAGCTGCCTCCACAGGTGAGCAGGCTGCATCAGGTTCTGCTTTACTCCAGTCCCAAACACTGGGCCAAACATAAGGATCCTGAATCTGCTGAAAGCAAATGAAAAGTGTCTTCACTTAAGTTGCTTATCTCAGATTAATATACATGGCAAGGCATGTGCTTGATTATTACTTTTGTGTACTCTTGGTATGAATTTCTATGGCTTAAGTGTTGTTTTACTTATTTTCTCCTGTGTGACTAGTAGTTACAGTAGTCCCTGGACTGTAGAAGGTGCTAATGAGTATCTGTTCATTGAGGGGATAGTTGTCAGAAATTCTCACAATATTAGGAATCTGTAATAGGAATTTTCATATTGCAATAGTGAAAATATGAAATAAGAAACAAATAACACAGTTCTTGAATTTCTTTGGAAGTGATGTTATGCCATCATTTTGCGTTATGCTTTTATATTGTTTTCAGTCTTTCAAATGCTTCCTTTTTTACGTATATTTTAGCAACAATTCCCCTGTGGTGCATTAAATTCAAAATTGCACAATTTTATCACTTACCATTGTTTATAGGGAAACCTTAATTTTGTAGTGATTCTAAAATTATTTGCTATATAATCTGTGTAGTGCATATATGTAAAAGTATAGACACTATATATGTATATGTCTGTAAGTATGATATATTTCTTTTTATCCAATTTTATAAATTTTCAGATAATGATAAAAAGCTTTCAGTATTCCTTTTTCGTAGTGTGTGTTTTAATTTTTATTTTTTATCTTTTTCAAACTTTTACAAAAAATTTATTGAGAATTTCATACATGTACATAAGGTGTTGTGATGAAATCCATGCTCACTCGCCCTTTCCAATACCTCCCATAGCTCCCCATCACTTTTTTCTTTTTCTTTTTCTTTTCTACTTTCACTTATTTATTTTTATGGGGCTTTGGGGTACTCAAACATTCCCCCCTCTGAAGAGGTAATCCTAAAATCTTTTAAGGATTAGATACAAGCTCCCAAATACTTTCGTCATTTTTGGCCTTTGGAACGGAGTATGTTGCTAACAGTCCCAAGGACATTTTGACTTTTAGCCAAGAATCTGGCTACTTTTCTTAGGCGTCTTTTTACCCTAACTGCCTAGCCAATTCCTACCTCCTATTCTTATTTTTTATTATTTATTTATATTTTAAGGGTTGTTGGAAGCATTTTATTCCACCATGTGGGGTTTTAGTTAGTAATTATTCTTTTTTTTTTATCTTTCACAAAACTTTATTGAGAATTTCATACATGCATATAAGGTGTTTTGATCAAATCCATGCCCACTCCCTCCCCTCCAGCATTCACCTTCTGAAGAGGTAACCCTAAAATCTTTTAAGGAAGATACAAGCTCACAAATGCTTTTGACATTTTGACATTTTTGGCCTTTGGAACAGAGTGTGTGGCTCACAGGCCCAAGGACATTTTGACTTTTAGCCCAGAAACTGGCTACATTTCTTTGAGGTCTTTTTACCCTAACTGCCTAGCCAGTTCCTACCTCATATTCTCATCACACCATCCTCTGACGGGATTACCCAAATTGCCAATAGGGAATAGGGACACAGACCGCTCTGGCTTCTTCCATGCTAAACAGGGAGGTAGGGTGAGGCAATTGGAATATCCCTTCAGTGGGTCGATCTAAAGACTCCCAAACTGCATCGCTATTATATCTAAGAGGAAAATAAAGTCCTTGAATCATGAATAGGAGCTGTGAAGAAGTAAAGGCAAGAGTAATTAGCATTACAAGTTCTAGACAGGGAACTAGAAAAAAGTGAGAACAGGACAGTTTTCAAATGTTCGTATGAGAGTCCATTGGAATTTCTTGACAAGGGCTTCCAAAAGCATCCCTCTATTGGGTTCCTCCTCATTTTTCTTTATCCTTCCACTTTCAGGTATTTTGATAGCTGTTGGAGTGGTTAGAATCAGTGTCAGTTCCCTCTCAAAGGCTTCTAGATAGGGGGAGAAAACAAATTTATCCATTATTTTAGAACAATAGTGGGTTATTTCCCTTAGCTTCAGGTGTGCACTACAGTATTGCAGACCAAGATTTGACATCTTACATCTGACCAGCATTTTATGCTTAGAAACAACATCATCAATGAGAAATAATTGTTTAAATAAATATTTATATAGACTTAAGTCTAATGTCTGGGTAGTGTAATCCCATGAACTCTTAAAGACGTATACTGATTACTTTACTCTTTGGCTATACTTTCTTTTGGGGTGTTTAAGACCATAGAGTTGGCCTAAATAAGTCAATTTAATTTACACTTAAGGTCATTTGAAGATCTGTACCCCAGGGGTCACATGGGTTTGGGAGGAGCTCCTGTCTCCTTTCTTTTATCAATACTCTCTATGTGAAGATAAGACAAAGGTCCTGCTCAACCATGTCTGGCTTCACCCAGAAGCATGAATCAGATGTTTCCTCTGAGTTGACCCTCCTCTTTGTAGACTGGACACATGCTCAAGTCTATCTTGTGGGGTCTCCATGTCCTTCCTGAGCAAGAGGACAGGTGACTTACCAAAGTTACAGGACAGTTTAAGAGCTGTTCTATAGTTCCCTGGAACTTGGCCAACCTTAGAGGGCAAGGAGCAAAAACTGTCCTTTAAGTCCCTCTGACCAGATTAGTATAGGCCTCAAACTATGGCTGTTAACCATACAATAAGGTTAGTTCTACTAGTCTGATGCTCTTAATTATAATGTGCTATGTAGATAAGGTTTAGGTAAAGAACCAAACTTTCTCAAATAAACATTGACTAGATTTATATTTTGTTTCTTAAACTAGTTGACTAAACTATGACCATAGAAAATTTAAAATTATATGAATATTATTTTTGTTTCATATTTTATATGCAACAAACCTAAACAGACCTTTACCACTTACTTAGGCTTTCTCATTTTTTCTATTTTGGAAAATATCTTCATTCCCATATCCTTTTAACATCTTTTAAGTTCTCATTTTTTAAAAATAATTATGAGACATAATATTTGATTAAAGTTTTACTGGGGAACCAATGAATTTATTGAGCTTACTTACAGAGATAACTGAGGGCTTGCTGAGGTGTATATATGACCTGAAGGTGTGCACACAAGATAGCCTTTACCCAGCATGGGCCATGCCTTCTCTTCCTAGGCTTCTGCAGATTGCATACTTTAGCTCCCCGCAAATCCTGGAGGCCATGTGTGGTTAGGGTCAAATTACATACTGTTGGCTAGGAAGAGTTGCTGGATAGTCCAGTAAGGGTCCAGTGATACTGCTTGACCCTCCTTTAATGAAAGAGCACAACTGTCAATAAGTCCAATTGTGTTGATGTTTAATGATCAGGCTCAGCTGAAGTTGTGATTATGGTAGTTTTTTCATGCAGAAGGGACTACTGTATAGCATCATCTTATCAAAAGGACACGGAATTTAAATGATTTAGTGCTAGGATCCACATATGAGGGAGAACATTTGTCATTTGTTTTTCTGAGTCCATGTTACTTCACTTAGTATAACAGTTTCTAGATCCATCCATTTACCTGCAAATTTCACTATTTCATCTTTCTTTACTGCTGAATAGAAATCCATTGTGTAAATATACCAAATTTTTTGTTAACCACTCATCAGTTGAAGGGCATTTATGTTGTTTCTATCTCTTAGCTATTGTGAAAACAGCAGCAACAAACATGGTTGTATTAGTGTCTCTACAATAGGATGAGCCCTTTGGGTATATATGCCAAGGAGTGGTATGACCAGGTCATATGGTGGGTTCATTTTTAGTTTATTAAGAGTTATCCACATTGTTTTTCATAGAGGTTGCATGAGTTTGCAATCCCACCAGCAGCGAATGAGTGTTCCCTTTCTTCACATTCTCACCAGAATTTGGTATCATTTGTTCTCTTGATCCTAGCCAGTCTGATTGTAGTAAGATGATAGATAACGTTGGGGTGGTTTAAATTTGCCTTTCCCTAATTACTAAGGACGGTGAACACTTTTTGAGATGTTTCTTAGCCATCATTATTTCTTCCTTTGAGAACTCTTTGTTTAGATCTTTAGCCCATCTTTTAATTGGGTATTTGGTTTCTTCATTCTTTGTTTTTTGAGTTCTTTATATATTCTGGATGTTACACCTCTGTCAGATGCGTCAGTGGTGAAAATTTTTCCCCCCATTCTGTTGGTTTTCTCTTTACTTTTTTGATTGCTTCTTTTGTTGTAAAGAAGCTTTTTGGTTTAATGAGGTTCCAATTATTGATTGCTGACCTTAACTCCTGACCAATTTCTGTCCAATTTAGAAAACCCTTTCCTACACCTATATCTGGTAAGTTACTGCCAATATTTTCTTCTAATAGTTTCAGGGTTTACATTTTCACATTGAGGTCTTTGACCCATTTGGAGTTGACTTTTGCGCAAGGTGAAAGATAAGGATCTAGTTTCATTCTGCTGCAGGTGGAGATCCAGTTTTGCCAGCACCATTTGTTGAAGATGCTGTCTTTCCTCCATTGTGTGTTCTTTGCACCTTTGCAAATATCAGGTGGCAAAAATTGTGTACTAGTGTTTGGAACTTCAATGATGTTTCATTGATCTGTGTGTTTGTTTTTGCACCAGTACCATGCTGTTTTTATGAATACAGCTCTGCAGTATTCTCTGAGCTCTGTTATAGTAATCCCCCCAGTGTTGCTCTTTGTGCGCAGGGTTACTGTGGCTATCTGGGGTCTTTTGTGCCTCCATATGGATTTAAGGATGGAATTTTCTAATTCTGTGAGGTATGCCATGGGGATTTTGATTGGCATTGCATTGAATCTGTATATTGCTTTTGGTAGTATGGTCATTTTCACAATATTAATTCTTCCAATCCATGAGCATGGGAGGTCCTTCCATCTTCTGAT
>NW_008354009.1:1246194-1269211 GCF_000622305.1 Nannospalax galili
TTCTCTGACTGCTTGTCATTGGTATATAGAAAGGCTATAGACTTTTGTAGGTTAATTTTGTAACCTGCCACTTTACTGAAAGTTTTCATCAGTTCTAGTTTTCTGGTGGAACTTTCTAGATCTCTTAGGTATCATCTACAAAATGTGATAGTTTGACCTCTTCTTTTCCAATTAGTACCCCTTTAATTTCCTTCTCATGTCTTATTACTCTAGCAAGAGTTTTAAGCACTATGTTGAAAAGGAGTGGAGATAGTGGACATCCTTGTCTGGTTCCTGATTTTAATAGGAGTGCTTCCAGTTTTTCTCCATTTAGAATGATGTTGGCTGTGGGTTTGTTGTATATAGCTTTAATTATGTGGAGGTATGTTCCCTCCAGTCCAATTCCCTATAGGGTTTTGAATATCAATGCATGCTGAATTTTGTCAAAAGCTTTTCTGCACCTATTGTCATGGCAACATGGTTTTTGCCTTTGAGTCCATTTATATGATTAATGATGTTTATTAACTTGCATATATTGAACCATCCCCATATCTCTGCAATTTATTTGATCATGGTGAATGACCTTTTTGATGTGTGCCTGTTTGCAATTTGCAAGTATTTTGTTGAGAATTTTTGCATCTATGTTCATTAAGGGTATTGGTCAAAAGTTTTCTTTTTTGGTTGTGTCTTTACCTGGTTTGGGCATTAGAGTGATGTTGGATTCATAGAAAGAATTTGTGAGTTCTCCCTCTGTTTCTATCATTTTGAATAATTTAAGTAGTATTGCTTGGAGGTCTTCTTTAAATGTCTGGTAGAATTCTGCTGTAAATCTATCTGGGCCTGGGCTTTTTTTAGTTGAGAGGATTTGTATTATATCACCTACAATTTCAATTATGTGTTGTGAATCTGTTTAAGCTGTTGATCTCTTCTTGGTTTAACTTTGTTGGTTCCCATGATTTCAGATATCCATCCATTTTCTTTTAAACTTTCAGATTTAGTAGCATATAGGTTTTTAAAATATTCCCTTATAAGGGTTTGGATCTTTTCGGTGTCTGTATGATGTTTCCCCTTTCATCTCTGGTTTTACTGATTTGGATTTGCTTTCTTTCTTTCTTTTGGTTAACTGGGCTGAGGGTTTGTCTATCTTGTTTAACTTTTCAAAGAACTGGCTCTTAAATTCATTGATTCTTTTTATTGTTTCATTGTTTCTATTTCATTAATTTCTGCTCTGATTTTTGTTATTTCTTCTCTTCTTCTGGGTTTGGGTTTCATTTGTTCTTGCCTTTCCAGTGTCTTAAGTTGCAGTGTTGAGTCATTTATTTGGGCTTTTTCTAATTTTTTAATGTAGGCACTTAGAGCTATAAACTTCCCTTTTAGGACTGCTTTTAATGTGTCCTAGTGGTTGTGTGGTGTTATTGTCTTTTTGTTGAATTCCATGAATTCTTTTATTTTTTTCTTAATTTCTACCTTGACCCACTCATTGTTTAAGAGTGTGTTGTTCAATTGCCACGAGTTTGTGTAGTGTCTAGGGCTTCGTCCCGTGGTGATTTTGAGCTTTATTGCTTTGTGGTCCAATAGAATACATGGACTTATTTCAACATTATTGTATTTGTTGAGGTTTGTTTTGGCCCAGTGTGTGGTCAGTTTCTGAGAAAGCTCCATGGGGTGCTGAGTAGAAAGTGTATTCTTTGGTGTTACTTATTTCTTCTTTTTATTATTGAATTTTTGGAAAATTTATACATTTTGATCATATTTAGACCCCTCTCCCTTATCTGCACTTCCCAAATAGCTCCACATAGACCTTCATGCAATCTGTTACATACATTAAAGCCTGTTGAGCCAAGTTTGTGTCCCTAAATGTCCCTCTGTGTGGGTCCATTTTCTAGTGCCTTGTCAATTTGTCTAGGATTGCTCCTTTTAACCAATTCTCTCTTCCTGTAGTCAATGGTTCCCACTGCCACTCAGCAAACGTCAGGGCTGAGTTCATATTTCTACACTTCTATGCATGGTTTTTGTCAGAATTGAGCTTGCGTAGGTCTTGTGCATGCTGTCACCATTGCTGTAAGTTCATATAAGCAACTTCCTAGTCACCAAAAAAACTGTTACTTTTGGTCTTCCACCATGCCTGCCTTTTATCCTCTTTCCACACCCTTTTCTGCAATGGACCCCAAGCCCTGGGTGGCAGAATTTGCTGTAGGTGTTCTAACCAGGGACAGGCATTCTTCAGTCTCTTATTCTCTGCACTCTGGCCAGTTGTGGTTCTCTGGGTTAAACTCCATTTGTTCCATGAGGAAGCTTTGCTGGTGAGAGTTGAAAGATGCATTACTAGTCTTTCTGCCATTTTGCCACTATGTTCCTGGAGATATAGTTGTCGAAGTTGCAGTAGATGTGTCACTTGGGGCTGGGCAATTCACAGATTCTTTTTCTCTGAATATGAACAGTTGTAGACCTATGTATGTATCTCCATCTGTTGCAAAAAGAAGCTTTTTGAATGAGTGGTGAGAGGTACACTGTGTGTAAATATAAGAATATATATTTAGAATACAGTAATTCCATTGGTCTTAGGTATGTGGCAAAGTAGATATTTATCTAGCATCTGTGACCTCTCCAACCATGTGTATTTGGCTATTTTTACAGTACCACACATGAGTTCCCTCCCATTTGTTGACATTAAGTCCAATTAGACAGCCGATGATTACTCCCAAAATAAAAGTTCCACTACTGCATCAATAGAGACAGTGTTCTGGGCCATTGTTGTGTTTATTGAGGTTTACAGCTGGGTAGGACCATTGATTGATTTTCTCCTTTGTGAGCTTGCCTATGATCCTCTGATACTATGAGATCTAGACCTCAGGGAGGAGGCTTCCAGAACAGTTCCAGCTTGATTGTTTCAAGTCCTGTATCTGAAGCATGTCCTATCTTTAGCAATAGAGTCTTACCTTCATGTTCTGGGAGACAATCAAAGGCTTTGGCAATAGGTTGTGGTATTTTGGGAGTTTCTTGGACTACTGTGACCAAAAACTCAAAGGGAGGTTTTTTTTGTCTGGCACTTTATTTCTTGTTACATCACCTTCATCGATACACAGGCACTCATGTATAGAGATGGTGTATATGTATTTGTCAGTAGACTTTGAACTAATATATTTCCCCCTGGTTTTCCACATCACTTAAGCGTTATTTTTCTCTCATTTCTCTGCACCGTTTTAGTCCTCTTTCCTTCCCCTTCCCAGTTAAAATATCCCCATTTTTCCCATTTCCCCCTTCATGATACCTGTCTTCTACTATCCCCCTCTCCTGAGTGCCTTCTTCACCTTTACACACATGGTTCTTTGTATGTCTCTCTTTTCCTTCCCAATTGAAAATCTCCATTTCCCATTTCCTTGTGGTAATATCTGTTATCTGTCTCCTACTATCCACTGCTCTTGGGCTCTTTCTTTCCTGCTACCTCCATAGCTCTTTTCCATTTTCTTGACTCCTGTGGTTACATCAGAATATATACCCACATAGGGATTTGGTGCTAAGATCCACATGTAAGAGAGAACATACATCACTTTTTTTTTGTTTTGAGTTTTTTTTTTTTCCAAGTCTGTGTAACATCACTTAGTATAACGTTTCTAGTTCCATTCATTTACCTGCAAATTTCATGATTTAATTTTTCTTTACTTCTGAGTAGAACTCCATTGTGTAGATGTGCCACATTTTTGTTATCCATTCATCAGTTGAGGGCATTTAGGTTGTTTTTTTTTCTTAGCTATTGTGAAAAGAACAGCAATAAACATGGATGTGCAGGTATCTCTGGAGTAGGGGAAGTCCTTCGAGTCCATGCCAAGGAGTGGTATAACCAGTTCTTTCCACAGTGATTTCACAAGTTTGCAACCCCACTGGCAGTGAATGAGCATTTCCCTTTTTCTCACATTCTTTCCAGCATTTGGTGCCATTTGTTTTCTTGATTTTAGCCAGTTGACTAAGGTAAAATGAAATCTTAAAGTGTTTTTGATTTCCTAATTGCTAAAGACATTGAATACTTTTTAAGTTGTTTCTTGGTCATTTTTCTTTCTTCCTCTCTTTCTCTTTCTCTCTTTTTTTTTTTTTGAAAATCATCCTGTTTAGATCCATAGCCCATATTTTAATTGGATCATTTGTTTTCTTGCTTTTTTGTTCTTGAATTCTTTGTATATTCTGGGTATTGGATATTAATCATTTGTCAAATGTGAACATTTTCTCCCACTCTCTGGGATTCCTCCTCACCTGTTTGGTTGTTTCTTTTCCTGTGAAGAAGGTTTTCAATTTAATGTGGTTCCAGTTGTTGATTGTTGAACTTAATTCATGAGCAACTGATGTCCAATTTAGAAAGTCTTTCCTTGCACTTATTTCTGCCTATGTTTTCTTTTAACAGATTCAGAGATTCATGTTTCACATTTAGGTCTTTGATCCATTTGTAGTTGGCTTTTGTGCAGGGTGATAGATAAGGCTTTAATTTCATTCTTCTACAGATGGACATCCAGTTTTGCCAGCACCATTTGTTGAAGATGCTGTCTTTTCTCCAGTGTGTGTTTCTGGCACCTTTGTCAAATATCAGGTGGCTGAAATTGCATACACTCATGTTTGGGTTTTCTGTTCTGCTCCATTGATCTGCACATCTGTGCTTGTGCCAGTACCATGCTGTTTATTTGACTATAGCTCTATAACATACTTTGAGATCTTTTGCAGTAATATGTTCAGCATTGCTCTTGTGTTGGAGATTGCTCTGACTACCTATGGTTGCTTATGATTTCATATGAATTTTAGGATATTTTTCTAATTCTGTGAAGTTTGTTATGGAAAATTTGATTAGAATTCCATTGACTCTATAGATTGTTTTGGGTAGTACAATCATTTTCACAATTTTAATTGTACCTACTCATGAGCATGGGAGGTCTTTCCATCTTCTTATGTCTTCCTCAATCTCTTCAAAGTTTTAAAATTTTCATTGTAAGAATCTTTTATATCTTTGGTTAGCTTTATTCCTCAATATTATTTTCTGATGCTCTTGTGAATGAGAGAGTTTCCATAAATGCTTTCTCTGATTGCTCATTATTGGTATATAGGAACGTTACTGATTGTTTTAAATTTAAGTTGCAACCTGCTGTTTTGCTGAAAGTGTTGATCATTTCTAGAAGTTTTCTGATGAAATTTTTGGGGTATATTACATATTTCATATCATCTGCAAATAGGAGTAATTTGACATCTTACTTTTTGATTAGTACCCTTGTCATTTCTTTCTTTTTTAACTTACTGCTCTAGCAAGAGTTTTAAGATCAAGATGGATTCACACCAGAATATTATCAAACCTTTAAAGAATATGTGCAACCAATGCTACTTAGGTTTTTCCAAATAATAGAAACTCTCAAACTCCTTCTACAGAAACAGTATTACTCTAATACCCAAACCAGGCAAAGATACTACAAATAAACAAAACTATAAGCCCATGTCCTTAATGAACATAAATGAAAAAATTCTCAAGAAAATACTTGCAAGTCACATACAGACACATATCAAAAATCATCCACCGTGATCGTCAGCATTGTTCCAGAGCTGTAGAGATTGTTCAATATATGTGAGTCAATAAATGTAATATATTGTATAAATTGAATTAAAGTAAAAAATCACGTGGTCTTCTGAATAGATACATAAAAGTCCTTGGACAAAATCCAACATGCATTCATGTAAAAATCCTGAGGGAACTGGCCTGGAGTGAGCATATCTCAATACAATTAAAACTTTAAACTGCAAACCCACAACAAATATCATTCTAAATGGAGAAATAGTCGAGACATTCCCATTAAATTAGGAACCAGAGGAAGATGTCGACTATCTGCACTCTTTTTCTATATCATAGTTGAATACCCTTTAAGTGTTTCTTAGCTATTATCATTTCTTCTTTGAGAACTCTCTATTCAGATCCATAACCCATTTATTAATTGGGTTATTTGCTTTCTTTATTCTCTTTTTAGTATTTTTCATATTCTGGATATTAATCTTCTAGCCGATGTGTAGTGGGTGAAGATTTTCTCCCACTGTGGACTTCCTCTTACTCAATTTGTTGTTAATTTGCTGTGCAGAAGAGTTTTATTTTAATGAGGTCCAATTTATCAATTGTCAACCTTATTTCTTAAGCAACATATTTCCAGTAAACAAAGCCCTTCCCTGCACCTATATCTTAAAGGATACAGCCTATATTTTCTCTTGTTTCAGCATTTCAGACTTCACATTGAGTTCTCTAATACACAATCAGTTGACCTATCTGCAGGGTTAGATAGGTGTCTAATTTCATTTTTCTACCCATAGAGATTCAGTTTTGCCTACACTATTTGTTGAAGATGTTGTCTCTCTGCCACTGTGTGGACTTGGAACCTTTCTCAACTATCAGGTGGCTGAAATTGCAGGACTTCATGTTTGGACCTTGTATTTTTTCCATTGATCTATGTTATCTATTTTCTTTCTTCTTTTTTTCCCCCAGTTCTTTGTATATTCTGGATATTAATCTTATAGCATTTCAGGCTTCACATTGAAGTTTTTGATCCATTTGGAGTTGACTTTTGTGCAGGATCCTATGTAGGGGTCTAATTTCATTTTTCTAAAAGAAGAGATTCAATTTTGGCAACAGACTTTGTTCAAAATGCTGTCTTTCCTCCAATGTATTCTTGACACCTTTGTCAAATATCAGGTGGCTGAAATTGAGCGAACCCAATTTTGTGTCTTCTATTTTCTTCCATTGATCAAGTCTCTGTTTTTGTGCCAATACCATGAAAATTTGAGAGGCAACATTTCTTTATATGGGAAGTTTGCTCATCTTCAGAAGGATATGTGGTAACCAAGTAATGAATAATCAATTTGATAATAAAAATCATTTGCTTCAAGTGAGGACAGTTAAGGAGCAGGCCATCTCTGGATGATGCCACTCAAAATTTTCCATAACACTTTTTCCTCTAAAGTTTGTTGTTTGTCAAATGGTTTAAATTCATTTTTACTCAGGACTCAGGAGCCTGTCACTTTGTTTATATCATTTTGTGCATATTGTTTGGTATTCTTCATTAGAGGAAAAAAATAGGAAGAACCAGTTGAGTTTCCATTAACTCTCAATAGAACAATAACCAATACAGCAGCTTCTAGACTACAAAGGTTTACCTATCTGCTTACAACATTTAACATAAACTCTGGGTGATTAGCCAATGAGGAACTGACATCGTATATAATAATAAAACGGAATCTGGTGTTTTCTTAGTGAAATTATAAAAAATATCCATGTTATAGCAGAAGGACAGACACAATAACAGAGTGTTGCATGCTTTTTTATAGATTGTATGAAATATACAAATGTTCAAATTTGAAGTTTACTGGACATTTTGTCAATAAGTATTATGTACTTTAATGAAGACTTGCCTGAATGATGACAACTTGATTAAATGCACTTGGAGAATCATAAAATAGACAACACCAGGGATTCTTGCCCTTTGATTTTGAGACATGTTTAGGCATGATAAGAGAAACCTGGACACTGTGGATAGAGATATCCTCTAACTTAAAAATATGTCCATTATACTCACTGACATTTATATTTCCATACCAGAGACCAGAACGCCAATGCATTTAAGCAGAGAAATTCAGTGATTAATTGAAGACCAGAAAGATAAGTACTGAAAATACATGTTTTCCAAAAGCGATTAGGTAAAAATAAGTAATGTTAGCGTATTTTAGTATAATTAATCAGTATTTTAATAATTTACTAGGTTCCCATTAGTGGAAGACATTTTCTTAGGCATATTAACATACAGTAATTATGAAAAATATAAGCCATTTCTCTATAAATTATTGTCATTTATATAATTTAATCTTTGATATATCTTCCAATCAGTGATAAAGTTTCTATAGCCATGATTTTAAAATATAAATGTCATATATGCCAGTCATGGTAATATATTAGATAATTTCTTAGGGATTAATTAGTAGCAATTCTTTACCTCACAAATAAATTTAGTGTGCTTGTATTGTTAAATGGTAGTCAGGGCTGTTAATATTGGAAATGGTCCAATTAATGTACAGAATAGGAAGTAGATTTCAATATACCCTTTTCCCATTTTCTCAGAAATCATAATATTTTTGAATATTCTTTATACCAATATTTAGGACAAGATAAAATTTTAGGTAGTTAATTTTTACAGTTATTTACAGCATCCCTTTTGTCTTGTAGATTACACAAGTGAAGGTATGTGACCCTTGTCCTTGTGAGCCTGGCTTATTTCACTTTACAAGACGATCATTAGTTCCATCTATTTTCCTGCACACTTCTTGGTTTTATTCTTCATGAAAATAACAAGGGAAATTTTGGGGATATGGAAGGATGAGAAAGAGGCAAGAATGGATAAAAGAGAAAAACAGAGGGGCCAAAGTGCAGTGTGTGCATTTGGAAATACCATAATCCTTGCTAACACCTGCTAGTGAGAATCATTTGAAATCAGACAAAAAATATAGCACTTTTTTGGTATTTCAAACACTGTTAATAAGTGAAATTTTCTAAGAACTAGTAAACACAGCCAAAATCAGCTTGTAACTACTGGTAGGTTGTGGAAAATGGGTTTAAAGCCAGTTCAAGAAAATATTAAATGTATCTCATTATGTCACTAATGTTTGAGTATTTATTAAATAATGATGTTTTAGAAGTGTCATATTTAGGCTGGGAAAGGATCCATAACAATAGTAATCTCTAACATGGAAATAAACTGATAGTGTTAAGATTTAAAAATCATGTTTACCGGCAACTATTACTAGAACTAGACTGCCTATAGAAGCTTTGAAGCAGCCAGTTGAAAAATTTCCTCCTTTATATCATATTATCATGTAGTGCTAATACTGTGTTATAGTTAATAAAAATTAGATAATGCCCTCAAGCATTTTAATGAATTTCTTGCATAGGATAATTTTTAAGATTTAAAATGACTTATTATTTTGACTAGAAACATATAAATTGCTATATTAGGTAACCATAATTTAATATGTCAAATTTTCCTTATGAAACCATGTAATTTTAATCTTTGTCAACCCATTTGTTGGATGTGATTATGATTTTAAAAACTATGAATTTCTATTTTTAATAAACATCACAGATATGGGAAATCCAAGGCAATGTTATTAAGTAGAAAATTTGGGGACAAATAATAAAATTTTTTTGCTTCCAGTTAATAAGTTATTTACAGTTATATGTTGGACAGTTTCAATTTCCCAAATTCAAAATCATGTGGATTTGATTTCCTGTATATTGATACTAATTATGTCAATCAATATATGAAAGTGCTATTATAAAAGCTAAAATTTATTAAGTAGCCTTTATCTCATTGGATTAATTATTCTTCATTTCATAAAATTAACATCTCTGGGTATATACCAAGGAGTGGTATAAATGGATTATATAGTAAATTCATTTTAATTTTTAGAAAGTTCTCCATGGTGCTTTCCATAGGGATTGTACAAGTTTGCAATCTGACCAACAGTGAATGAACTTTCCTCTTTCTCCACATCCTCACCAGCATTTGTTGTCTTTTGTTCTATGATCTTATCCTGTCTGACTGGGGAAAGATGAAATCTTAAAGTGGTTTTGTTTCGCATTTCCCTATTTACTAAGGATGTTGAACACTTTTTAAGGTGTTACTTAGCCATCTTTATTTCTTCTTTTGAGAGCTCTCTGTTCAGACCCATAGCCTGTCTTTTGAATCATTTGTTTTCTTAATTCTTTGTTTTTTGCATTTTCTGAATATTAATCCTCTGTCAGACATGTAGCTGATGAAGATTTTTCTATCATAGAGTTTCTTTTGCTATGCAAAAGCTTGTTAGTTTAATGAGGTCCCACTGCTCAACTTTTGATCTTAATTCCTAAGTGACTGATGTCAATTATAGAAAGTTCTTTCCTGCACACATATCATGTAGGGTACTGCCTATGATTTCTTCTGATAGTTTCAGAGTTTCAAGTTTCACATTTTCACATTTGAACCATTTGAGTTGACTTTTGTGTATGGTGTAGATAAGGGTCTAATTTCATTCTACTACAGGTGGAGAGCCAGTTTTGCCAGCACCATTTGTTGAAGATGCTCTTTCCTCCATTGCATGTTCTTGCACATTTGTCTAGTATCAAGTGGCTGAAATTGCATGCACTCATGTTTAGGTCTTCTGTGATGTTCCATTGAATCTACATGCCTGTTTTTTGCCAGTACCATGCTGTATTTATTACTATAGATTTTTAATATTGTTTGAGACTTCATATGGTAATTCCCCTGCATTGTTATTTCATTATTTTTGCACAAGATAGCTTTACCTAATGAGTTTTTTGAGATTCCATTGAATTTCCAGATTTTTTTCTTATTCTGTGAAGAATGTCATGGCAATTTTTATTTGAATTACATTGACTCTATAAATTGCTTTTGGTAGTATGCCCATTTTTGAAAAATATTAATTCTACCAATTCATGAGCACAGGTGGTCAATCTATCTCTTAGTTTCTTTCTCAATCACTTTCTTCAAAGATTTAAAATTTTCATTGCTGATATCTTTAATGTATTTTGTTAGGTTCATTTCTATATATTTTTCGAGTTTATTTTTAATAGGAGGCTTTCCATGAACTCTTTCTCCAATTGTTGTTATTGCTATTTTTGTAAATTGATTTTGTAGCCTGCCACTTTGCTGAAAGTGTTCATGATTTCTAGATGTTTTCTGGTGGTATTTTTGGAATCTCTTATGTATAATATATCATTTTCAAAAAGGGATATTTTGGCATATAACCAAAGAAATCATTCTATGACAGAGATACTAGTACATATATTTTTGTTGCTATTTTTCACAATTGCTGAAAATGGAAGCTATCAAAATGCCAATCAACTGACCAATGGTTAATGAATTTCTAGTAAACACTAAAAAAGACAAAATCGTGAAATTTGAATATAAAGGGATGGAACTAGAATCTGTTATACTAAGTGAAGTAACAAGACTCAGAGAAACAAGCAATCTATGTTATCCCTCATTTCTGGATTTTAGCATCAAATCCTTATATGTGAGTATATATCCTGATGTAACCATAGGAGTCAAAGGTAAGAAGAAAGCAACTGTGGAGGTAATAGGAAAGAAAAAGCCTGAGAGAGGTAGATACTAGGAGACTCATTTACCAAGGGAGAAATGAGAAATGGGGATATTTAACTGGGAAGGGAGGAGGGAAAGATGTACAAAAAAACATGGTGACAGAGGGAAAGAAGGAGCTCAAGAGAGGGGAGATAATAAGTTATAGGTATTAACAAGGTGGAAATGAAAAAAAATTGAGGTACTTTAATTGGGGAGAGAAGAAGTAGGGTTCAACAGGGAGAGAAAGATGAGAGATGAATAATGCTGTGTTGTGAAAACCAGAGGAATATGTAGCAGTTCAAAAGCCTACTGAAAAATATACATACAACATCTGCACATGAGTGTATGTGTATAGCTACAGGTTATGTAAAAAGGAACACAGTAGCAGAGAAGAGGCCCTCTCTTCAAGTTGTTGATCAAGGTACTCCGATAGATTCTCAAAATAACACTGGCTATAATCACAGCCCTTGATTACCTCCCGGAACTTAAAGGTAAACCCCTATTGCTGAAGACAGGACGTATTTCAGACATAATTTTGCTCAATGGAGTTGGAACTAACCTGAAAGAATCCTTCCTGATGACTAGCTCTCACATTTCTAAAGGGTGCTATGCAAGCTTCTGACAGAGAAAAATCAATCAATGGTCCAACCCCAGATTTAAACTCTAATAACCACAAAAATGACTGGGCACAAAAATCTATAGTGGTACAGTAGTGGCACTTTTATCTTGCGATTAATCAATAGCTACCTAATTGGACTTAAAACCCTTTCAATGGGAAGGAATTCATGTGTGACATTGTAAAGATAGCCCAAAATACATACCTGGTGAGATCATATATCCTACAGAAAACCCTATGTCTGTCACATTTCTTGACAAATGTAAATTTCTTACTCTATGCTAAATATGTTTACAAACAAGTATACCAGTTATCAAGCATCAAAGAATCTTCTTTTTGCAGATCGAGACTAGTAAAAAGTTCTGGAACTGATCATACACAGAGAATAAGTGTCTGTGAGATGGCCAGAGCTAATTGACCATCTACAATGGAACCGCTACATCTAAGGCTCAAGAAACATAGAGGAACAGGGGTAGAGAGAATGCTAATGCATCTCAACTCTTACCAGTGAGTTTTCCTCATATAACAGAGGGTGATAAACACAGAAGGCCACAACTGGCCAAAGTTTAGAGAATAAGAAACTGCAGTATGTGTGTCTCTGGATAGGGCTCCTATATTAAACCTCACCCACCCAGGGCTCAGGGACCATTGCAGAAGAAAGGGAAGAAAGATTGTAAGAGCTAGGGATGGTTCATGAACATAAGGAAAACAGTTTTCCAGGCTTCTGGGAACTTACTCATATGAATATACAGCAATGGTGACAGCATGGACAAGACCCAGGCATACTCAATCAGACAAAAAAACAAAACAAAAAACCAGCATAGAACTGGGGAACTACGCAAGAGGCCCCAACCTTAGCCAAAGAACTATTGACAGGTGTTCACTGCTGGTTGAGGGAGAATTGATCTTCGTTAAGGGAGTGATGGTACATAGGCTGAACAGGCTCCCGTGGATGAACTCACATCGAGGGACATCTGTATATACACACACTTGACTCAATAGGCCTTAACATATATGACAGAATGCATGAAATACTTCAGGTGGCCTATGGCAGGTGCAGATTGGGGAAGGGGTCTGAATATGATTAAGAACTCTTATATGAAATGCAAAAAAATCAGTAAAAGTATACACTGAAAAAAATAAAGTCAACATGTCATAGTTTTATGAGTTAATTTGAGAATAATAGGTTTGCTGTCATTAAGTATTACATAAAGACAGAGTACCAATTAAAATGACCAAATATAAAGAAAAAATTGTATTTGCCATAGAAGGAATATAACTGAGGAATGCTCCAATAATAATTCCATACAATCTGTGAAATTAATTATGTAAAAGTAATAATGAGTAACACAGGCAGCATTAGTTTTTTTGTCTCATCATTCAGACAAATGTAACAAAACACCTGTTGGAAACAACTTAAAGGAGAAAGGGTTTGTTTTGGTTCATGGTTTATAAATTTCAGTCCACCATGGTAGAGAAGGTATAGCAGAGCCAATGGCACAGTCCCTGTTTATGGGAGCCTCAGGCAGCTGATCACATCATAGCAGGCAGGAATCAGAGAGCAGGGTCATAAGCACAGCCAGGTTGTGGTCCTTAAGTCCTGCTTCAGAAAGAGTGCTCACCAGCTAAACTCCATATCCCAAAGGTTCCGTAATCCTCCAAAGCAATGCACTAGTTGTAGCCCAACTGTTCAAACACCAAGTCTGGGGTGGACGCTTCACGTTCAATCCATAGCAGAAGCCATCAGAATTAGTATATGATGTTCTGTGAGAATTCAGAAATTTTCCATTATATAAACATGTAGGGTAATGTTAAGTGTACTTGAAACATTTGTTTTTATTTTCTTACTTTTAGACTAGAACAAATCAGATGATAAACACTATATCAGCTACAAGGCTTAAAACATTCAGAAATGATATGACTGTTGGATATATTGGTAGTTGCTTGATATAGGCTTGTGATCAACTTCTGTCAAATTCTGGCATAGGGGCTTCATATGAATGAAAGTTTAAAAATATACTGCAGTAAAATTATGACTAGCAAATTTAAGAGTGTTATTTAATGCCTAAGAGCTGTTTATATAAGTGATCTGTGAGAACCTGTGTACATATCTTCTGAATAATACACTTTCTTCATTATTAGTGTACTGCTAGCTTATTTAATAGTCTGAGTATTAATCAGGAAGATGAATTAAATGAAAGTATTTCTAAGTGGTTAGACACTTAACTTTATCTTATGGTAAGCAAGTGTGTGACTGATCACATTATCTGCATGCACAGGCTGCCTAAAGCAAAAACACAGGATTGGATTCGGTGGGAATTACATAATTCTGTGAAGTAACAAAATAATGAACATGATAGAGGCAACCGATGGGCTAATGGGTAAGGAGTAACCATGGTCCGTTAGAATAGGGGAATTAACAGGCAATGAACTACTAAATTTTCTGTAAAACACGTTGCTTAGACCATTTGATAAACATGTAATACTGTAGTGGTGACTATTTAAGAGGTAAACAGAAGAGGTATTCTGTGGGATATAAAATGTTGGTGGCCCTTCAGTGTTATAGTGAAAAGCAATAATAACGTCTCTAGTCCCCTGAAAGATGGCCATTCCTAGATCTCATGAAACACAATGGTTTGCTGAGACTTTAAGACTCGTTCTACTTTCTGACTGCAGCTGCTTTACAATCAGAGCTGGCCCGCTCTCCTAGAACACCACAAGTATGGATGAGCTTTCTTTAAAAATGCCTTATGTAGTTTTCTTTTCCTTATTAAAAAAATTTTTCTTTGTTTCTTGACCTTCTAGTGGCCACCTTGTCTCTGCACATATGTCCTGGTTTATACTTCTGGCTTTTGTTATTTCCTAAATAAAACCATTTTGAATGAGTTCATCGCTGTTTCTCTTCTATACAGTACCATGTGTGATAATAAAATTTAATGTTATCTATTTATTATATATTATGCAAGCAGTATTAATAAAAATTTAGAGCAAAAAGCATAGCAGATTCTTAAAAATGTGAAAGCATCTGAACAATTTTACCTTCAATTATTTTAATATTTATTCTTCAGTTATTATGAATTATTTAATTATGGAATAATAACATTACTAAGAAAAAAAGAATGAAAATGAATTAGGGCTTTACTTTCATTCAGACTTAATAACACAAAGAATTATTAGAATGGGGTAGTCATGTAGGATGCTCATATGCTGCTGATCTAAACAATAGCCTCATCAGATGCACTCCATCATGGAGCTCTTCCTCCTTTGTATTTAAAAGCAATTCCTCCAACAAGGCAAGCAAAGTAAGCCACATCAGGGTAAAATTATGATGTTCTAGTCAACCAACCCAAATTCCAACTGACAATGCTATTTACAGTAATTTTATGACAACTAAATTTTTTTTTTACCTGAATCGGATCATGGTGTTTCAAGATTGTAATCAAACATTCAGGATGCTGAGACAGGAAGAGTATTATGAATTTGAAGTTCTGTTAGGCTAATGTTTGAGACCCTGTCTCAAAAATCTAAAAAAATAATTTTTTTTCTGAAATATATATTCAAATACTTGAAATTCTTCAAAACTACATGTAATCCAGGCTGTCCATTCAAACAGAATAAATGTTGATATGAATTTGGATCTGTACTTATTGTTAGAACAGAAAAAAGTGAATACTTAGATTGGGCTTTATTAACAGTAATTTCTGTAGTATTGCCAAGAAATGATGATAATAATGTAATAAGCAATACACATTGAAGGAATGATATTGATTACTTATTTGTTTTACTTATATGAAATAATTATATATTATATAATATTATTCTTACTATGATCTGAATGGTGCTTTATGTAATTGCATAAGTGAATGGAATATGGTTGTGTAGATGGGAAGATACTGATTCTGTTGTGTTTTCAGGGGTTAGGCTGCTGGCTAATGGAGGGACACATGGTTCACTCTGTTTCTGTCTGGCTACCGTTGATGATTCAAATAAAAAGAATCATGGGGAGATAGTCAAAACTTCTAATTGACAAGAATGCCATAAATTCAGATCTATCACTAAGGGTTGTAATTAATTTCAAAATTTTGCAATCATGAGGGTCTTGTAAAAAATTATGATTGACACATGCACTAAAACACAGTTGTAAATCTAAGCATCTTCCAAGAAACTTAAGATCAACCCAAACTTGCAGGATAAGGACTATCTATACTATTCCACTTTAAGCATGAAGCATATTAGAGGATAGTGACCATTTTCTGATATGTTACATAAATCTATGCAAAATTCCTCAGAACAACCTTTATAACCAACAGCAAGTACATGTATAGAGGATGAGCACTCACTCTACCCAACTAGGGTATTTAATTTATATATCAAATTGCAAAGTCAAAAAACAGTGCAAACTGCATGTGAGTTCCTTCTGCCTCTCTCCAATGTGGATCAAAACTGATAACACTAGGGATTTATCTGTTATTGTAAATAGCACATGTGTGTATATTTATAATCCTTATCACATACTACAGAATGAAAGCATAACCACACATGGAACTTGTTACTGTTCTTATTGTCAGCCTGATTAAACATAATAGATGTGCTTCATAGACAAGTGCCAGTTTTAAGCTCAAATATATTAGTGTTCGTAGTTTATACCTTCAGATGTTTACAGACATTTAGATCCCATAATAATGTATATTAAAATTCACTGGAATAAGGTCAAAATAACTCATTATTATATAGTTTTCTGGCATTTGCAATTGCTTGGGATAATCCACATGGGCCAATGATAGTTGGTTCATTTGGAAACTGAATGTGACCGAATTTTTTTTTCATTGTCACATTAGGAAGGCTTAGATTAACAGAAGAGGAAAAATTAGCAGCTATAAACTAGTAAGAAATAAGCTAGTGTAAAAACCCATAAGCCCTAGAAAACAAAGATTGAAATTTACTTTGCTGTTGGGTTATATCACCTCAATGAGTTCAACACTTAGAGAAGCATTTGTTAATAATCTATTATATTCAGATAGATAACTACTGAATATACTAGGCCTTTATAGGCTTTATTTCTCAAATCTTTTCAGATTATGTGGCATGTTTCTAAGAAAAAAGAAAACATATGGAATTATTTTATTATTCAGATTACAAGGAACTTTAATTGTAATATTTATTACAACTTTTTAACATTCATTTATTTACATGTGTATGTATGTGCATGTGTGTGCACACACATGTGTGCCATGCTGTTGTGGAAAGTGGAGGTCAACTCAATGGACTTAGTTCTATCCTTCAACCATGTGTATCCCTGGGATCAAGCTCAGGTTATCAGGCTTGGAAACAAGCACATCTACCACATCAACTGCCACCTCATCTCAATGGCCATCTTTAGATTTCTGGATGGTATAAAATAATCTTAAACATTATCATTAATTTGATCCCTAAAATGTGATTTCAATGTTACCATTTGAGAAATGTGTTCTTATTGATTAAAAAATTGAGATGACTAAAACGGTTTTGTATTTTGAGTTCAATCATTTGTTGACTTTTTCATGCTGAGATCAACTGAACAAATTGATTAATGCAGGTCATGTTAATTTTAATGATATAGTAAAATTTTATAGATTTTTATATCGTATAATCAAAATTTTTGAGGTTTTTGGTAAATACTACAAAGGTTTATTTATTATTTATCTTTACTCTTTCCTTTTACATTTGTGGTTTGGGTTAATAACATTTAAACAGACGTGATTTTCTTTTCCTTAAGTATATTTATTCTCTGTGAGTGGCTTACCCATGTAGATAAGGGTTTAGGTAGAAAATTACTTCTTATTACTTATGTGATTTCCCTACATATTAAGATTAAAACATAGGGGCTGGAGACATGGCTCACTGGTTAAGAGCACTGGCTGTTCTTGCAGAAGGCCTGGTTTCAATTCCCAGCGCTTACATTTTGGCTAACCACCATCTGCAACTCCGGTCCATGGGATCTGGTGCCTCTTTTAGCAATTCCCTTGGCATTGCATGACGTAGGTAAACTTACGTACATGCAGGCAAAGCACTCAAACACATAAAATAAAAATTAATAATTTAAAAAGAATGTTGAGTTGTACTTGAACTGGATTGCATGTATAATTGGTGCTGTTCTAAAATCAATTATTCTTTTATGTAAAATGATTCTGAGTGAGGCTTGATGGTATTTGATCTTTACATATCCTGATTGCATTGGGACTGACTTTTCTTAAGGCAAATTTAAAGGTAAGTTTAGATTATTCTTTGGATAATGAATTTTCCCTCAGTAAAAGTTCGCTGTTGTGTTCTTGTTAATTTCTTGTAAAATAGATAAACAATGTCCTATTTTTTGCTTTCTTATTGTGATAGAGTACAGTCTAGCAATTTCCTCGCAATTAACCAATTCTGTTCTGGATGTAGGAGGGAGGTTCACAGACTCAGGAAGTTAATGAATCTTATGAGGCACAGGAAGTTCACAAAATTTAGGAATCTCTGGAAGCTTACAAAACTACAAGACTTGCAAGACTTCTGACTGAGTTTATAGGCAGCAAACAGTCTCTGGGGAGGAGGAAAGTTTTCAGTGGGGCTGCCTTTAAGTGGAGAAGGAGTGCCACTTAAAAGTAAAATTGTTTGAAAAGAGAAGACTCCAATGGATCTGCCTCAAACTTGTGCAGTATATTCTGGATACTTAGAGTTCTGAGTCATCACCCACCCTCGTGTGGGGCCTTTCAAAGGCACAGCTTCCTGAGAGTCACCTATGCTCTTATGAATGACCTCACTAAGCTCATGGGTTCAGCAAGCTAGACAGGTGGAATTATTTATTTTGTCTGTGATTGGTTATGGTGAAGAGACATTTGTCTCTCTGTCTTCAGGAAAATAACAACATGGGAATTAAGCTGAGGGCCTTGGGTATGCTAGGTCAGCACCCTACCACCAAACTATGTAGTCTTTAATCTTTTATCTTTTAAGTGTATGAATGACAGTATTCATTCCTTGTTTGGTGACATTTTTCCACACTTACATTAGATATCTTTCTTACCTATAATACCATTTCTACACCAGTTAAATTTTTTTCTTATTTTCTTAATCATTATTTTTAAAATTTTTAATAACTATATGATTAGAAGAAGCATTTCACTACAGCTTTAACATACTCAGTAACACACTCCAGAGCAAGAGTACATCCCTTTCACAAGTGGGTACAAGTTTCTAGGTTCACAGTTGAATTAAAAGAGTTATACAATATTGAACTCAGTGTAAGCCCTGTAAGACATAAAATTGAATGAGTTTTTAACCTTTAAAAAAGATCTCCATTTCATTTTAGAATATATTATTCAGTTTAATTTTTAGTCACAGTTGACTTTATATTGTTTTTTTTTCTTTTTTTAAAAAATATTCTATTATTTTTGTTTTATGTGTATGAGTGTATTGCCTCCATATATGTGAGTGCACCTGTGTGTGCAATGCTGAGGAAGTCAGAAGAGGGCTTTGGATTCCCCTGGAACTGCAGTTAAGGACAGTTTGGCTGCCAAGTGGGTGCTGGGAATCGAATCCAGGTCCTCTGCAAGAGCAGTCAGTGCTCTTAACCACTGAGCCATCTCTCCAGTCCCTTTTTTCTTTTTCTAAAATTATTTTATTGAGCATTTGTGTATTTTATATGATAGATTTTAATCAAACTCAGAGCCCCTCTCCCATCCCCCTCACTCTCCCAGCAGATTCCATGCATTCTATCATATATGTTAAGTCCTATCTGTTCAAGCATTTCTACCCAGTTATCCCTTGGTGCAAGTTCATCCACTGGAGTCTAGTCAGCCTGTTTAGAGTCAGATCCAGAGGCTAGGGGCAAGGTGGAGTGAGGACATTCTTGAGGGTCTGACATGTATGCTAGAGGATTAAGCTAGTCTGATTTAGGAAGCTAGTCCAGAGATCTGAGGAAGAAGAGCAAAAGCGGGCATGGGCCCAAGATAGAAGGGGAACCCAGTGCTAGGGGAGAGTATAGCTGGGAGGCTACAGGGGAACCAAGGTGCAGTGGGCGGATCTCTACTTTGTAATATTTTTAACAATTATGTTTGACTTTTTGTGAATGAGGATTCTCTCAAATGGCTTCACATTTACTTTAAATTCCTAGTTGCATGAAAATTGCTTTAAATTTAAAGTGTAATTTGACTTGTTTAAATAGTTTTCTTGTTTTATTTATTATGTTATATGTTAAAATTTATAAACTTGCCCCTTTGTTCATAGTTTATTTGGATATCTATTTCAGAGATAAGCTGGGTGCATATTTCATGTCCTAATTCAACTGAGAGTTTTATTGTTGTTTTTTCTTTAATTTTTTGATTAACACGTAATTGTACACACATGTGATGTGATTGATGGTGTTTTGATACATGCAGAGTTTTCTCATTCTTAGGTTCCTAGAAACTTCTCTTAATGTATTTAGAGACTACATCTTTACCTAAAATTGTTGTAATTCTTATTACTTTTTGAAACGACTGGAATAGAATGTTATATAACAAATTAGAAAGAGGTGGCAGAGTCTAGTGAGGTTTATTGATTATATAAGGTTTATGTAAGCATTGTCAAATATTTTCATTTAAGTTACTAACAGTAGCATGCTGATGAATTTCAATTTGTCTTTCTTTACAATACCAATGTGTTTCTCAATGATTTTATTTGAGTGGTTAAAATTTAAAATAATTTTAAATGTTTTGTTTATGAAATATTTAGGATATGTTACTTAAAAATCTAAATTAGCTCTTTAAAAATATCACTTATAGGGGCTGGAGAGATAGCCCAGCAGCAGAGAGCACTGGCTGCTCTTAGAGAGCAGCTTGATTCCATCCCCAGTACCTACATGATGGCTAACAACTGTCAGTAACTCCAGTTCCAGCAGATTCAACACCCTCTTCTGACCTCTGTGGGGATTGCAAGACATTGATATGCTTACACACATGAAGGAAATACATTCATACACATAAAATAATAAAATATAATATTAAAAATATCATCTATAGAATAGTGGAATCAGAAAAGTGATTTCCATTTTACAAGACTCTGAAAAATACATATCAAGTAAAATAACTAGCATTATTAAATATGCTGTGGAAAATTGTGAAATCTATATAAATAGCATTCAGATTCATTTATCATATGTCTATTTCTTACATAATGAAAAATATTGTCTTTTTCCATTTGTTACATTTAAATAGAATAATATTCTCATTTTGAGACTTTCCTTTTCCTTTGAATTTGAGGCACATGTACAAAAGCTAGAAATGAATCAGTACAGCATAAAATGGAAGATACAACATTTTAAAATTTGCAAAAATTTCTTTCTAGGGAGTATCAAGATGGCTTAGTTAGTGAATGTGCCTGTCACCAAATGGGAGAAACTAAATTTAATCCCCAGGACCCACACGGAGGAGGTAGGAAATACTCCTGTACCAATTGTCTTCTGACTTTCGTATGTGGGCTGTGGTACATGCACTTGCACATGTGCTCACACGTGCGCGCGCACACACACACACACACACGCGCACACAAATAATTAATTAATAAAATATTTATTATTTTTATTTTATGTGTGTGACTGTGTTATTGCCTGTATGTATGTAAGTAAGTGCATCCATGTCCTGCAATACCCACGGAGGTCAGAAGAAGGTGTTGAATGGATCCCTGGGAACTGGAGTTTCAGATGATTGTTATTCGACATGTAGATGGTGGGAATTGAACCTGAATCCTCTGCAAGTGCAGCCAGTGCTCTTAACCACTTAGTCATCTCTCCATCACCTAAATAAATAATTTTTAAAGCATTGCATTTGAGTTCCACTTTAATCTTTTACATTCTTACATTCTTTATGAAGGTAGGAAGAATCATTCCATACTTCATTAGTTTATTCTTCAAAATTTATCTTTGTTTCCATAGAACATCTTTTCTATTCTAATCTCAGTCTTTCACATGCACTCAAGAGAAATCCTTTCATATTTCAACAATTACATAATTTCTTTTAGTATACATGATTTTATTTTATATTACAAATAAATTACCTATAGCAAGATGCAGCCTATTCCCCACCACTATTCAAGATGCAAAGTTTCTTCTCATTTCCAATAGAGCTAAATTCTCTACACTCAGAAAACATTTAGAGATTATAATATTTTTTAAAAATGGAAAAACTATGAGCAATTCTTATCATAAGGTATGATTCAGTACTATCATGTTCGTGCTAAAACTACTCGTTCATTTCAGATGCACATTCTATCTGGACAAGTACAAACCCATCTAATAGCTCATGTAATATAATCTGTTGGTGGACATATGTTTTCTAGATCACTGTTTCAAATATGCAAGCAAACTCATTCATATGTAATGTACTCAAAAAGAAGCAGGGGCACCACATGCATTGCATATTTCCTGTCTCCTAAACACACAGGAATAGACACAAACACACATAGACATACAAACACCGCTCAACACATATGCAAAATTCTATTGAATTGTGTCTTTTTTATATTGTGTAATTTAGAATTCTGAATGTCACTGATCAATTGTTTAAGTAAATCTAATTTTTCTACTGTAAACTTGCAATATTTATATTCATTTTCAGCAACCCCACATTTTTCTCATAAAATTGCAAAATGTCTGTTTCATACTAAAAGTCACTTTTTCTTTCTATTTTTTTGTGGTGCTAGGGATCAAGCTTAGAGTCTTGAGCATTTTAGGCAAGTGCTGGGGCCCTGACAATATTTTCCTAATTTGTAGTAAAGGAATGTGGAAATTCTTTTGATTAGTGATACCAAGTGCTTCAATAGAATTGACTTTGTTCTGTTGTTAGTTCCTATCTGGGGTGTTTGTTTGTGTTTACCCAGGAAAAGGCTTACACAATACAAGATTATTACATTCTGATGAAGGAAGAACGAGGACAAGCATATATATATATATGTGTGTGTATTTGTGAACCCTTTCTAACAGCTCTCAAGAAAGGATCTAAAAACTACAGCAAAATGTACTGTGTGCACTTAAATATGTGTTATTGGCTATTTAATAGTCAGAAACTACTATAAGAGTATATACCAAGGGCCAAGCATGATGCACAGGCCTTTAATCCCAGCACTTGGGAGGCAGACGTAGAGGGATCTATGTGAGATCAGGGCCAGCCTTTTCTACATAGTGGATTTCAGGCCAGCTGTAGCTACAGAGACCAAAAACAAAAGAGAGAGAGGAAGAGAGAGAGAGAGAGAGAGAGAGAGAGAGAGAGAGAGAGAGAGAGAGAGAGAGAGA
>NW_008354009.1:1269228-1274388 GCF_000622305.1 Nannospalax galili
AGTGATGAGATTGACTGGAAGAATAATTAGATGACTTGTTAACGGCTTTATGTAAATCCACTTTTTTATTCTTTAAATTTTTTTATATGATTTGTTTCAATCAGTTCAGTGCTATTGTATTAATGAGGTATATTTACATGCACAGGCATAAGATCAGGGAAAGATTCCTGAGGAAGAAGAAAGTTCTAGATAAAGCTCAGTTGAAATGTTTCAGGATCTGTAAATTGCACATGGAGACTCATACATTAGGGAGTACACATGCCATTCAGGGAGCTGCAAATTTTTCTTTTGTAAACCTGCATGTACAACTTGACATGGTAATGAGAACGTAAGAAACGACTTTAAGGAGTACACTGCTGGAAACTGGAGTTGGCCATTGTGTTCCAAGCAAAAGTAAACCTCTTTCTCAGAATATAATCAATACTCAGCAAGGCCATTCAGTGATCACAATAACTTAAGACAGAAAAGACACGTTGAAACAGCAGAAGTAACTCAGTGTCCCATTCTGCAGGCAAGGATGAGACACCACATTTTACCACCCTTAGATAATTCTAGCTTTACTTTGAAAACTGCCTCCTAGATGTCAGAAAGAAACGAGGAAAACTCTCAGTCTGTTCATACTATTGGACAGCACAGTATTCCAAGTTGCCTATAATCCTCTATGTATTCCCTAGTATCACTAAGCTCAGATCCAAATACTGTGAAAGCTCTTTCTAACTGATCTTTTAAAAGTTACATCTGTGTTTTCCTGACATATGTTCTTTCTTGTTGCAAGATGCTAAACAAAACGCTATGTTTGACTAGAGGTGGGAGCCAGCAATTGATGTGTCAGTCAACTTCCTGTTCTGTAGCAAAATACTGAAGTGCTCTATTTATAGGGAGGGAAATTTTATTTTTGCCCACAATTTTGGAGGTTTCTGTCACTATCATTGCCTCTGGGCCAGGCAAAGTAACACAACATGGTGGGGAATATGTAGCTGAGTACAGCAAAAAGAGAATATGTGCTAGGATCTGAGTATCCCTGTTGCAACAGGCCCACAATGACCTAAAACCTCCCTCTAAGATCCACTTCCTTGCAATAATGAGACTCTTAAGGCCAATCACCTATGACATGAATCTTTGAGGAACATTCCACATTCAAAGTACAGCATTTGGTTCATAGGTTTTGATGCAGGAGACGATGGACTGTGGTAGCTGGAGTGACATGAGAAAGATGAGGTTAGAAAGTAAGTTGGCAAGGAAATGATAATCTCACCTATTATGACTGGTCATTGGAAGAATAACAGTAAGATTTGGGGGAATTTTTAAACTTTTTTAGCAGTATAGATAATAAATTGAACAAGGAAATAATTGAAAGGAAATAATTTAGGGAATGGCTTTAGAAATAGAAGAGGTAACGATGATCAAAATATGAAGAACTTCCTGTGTGAATATAAAGAAGTAAACAGATGTAGACTCAAGAATCAGGACTCAGTAACTGATGGCCACATTGTTATCCACTGATGCAGCGTAGAAGTCAAGTATTAGGTTTGGGAAAGCTGAATGATTGGCTGAGTAGCTGTCACTTGTAAGATACAGTTTGATGGCCCAGGAGGCAATTCTACCCACTGATACCAAGCTCAGAAGACGTGTTTGCGCTATACATAGAGATTTGGTTGTCAACATCAGAGGTGAGAATTATGTCATTAAACTATCATGTGACTTTTAATTATGCCCAAAAATTTTGAACCCAGATGGCTCTGATACTCCAGTGTTTGCTATCTTCCTCCAGCAACTAACTAGTTCAGTTATTCAATTATAATACAGACTGAAATAGAATAGGATAATTTGTACCTGCTTTTAGAAGACAAGTTAATTAGACTCAGGCAATTCATCAGTATAATCACCTCTGAACAAAGATGTTACATAACTTGTCTTTCATGAATCTAAGTCTTGGGACAGTGATACCCACAAGGCACAGAATTCTCAGATGAGTCTCTTAAATTCAGTGACTCCCATGACCACTGGGGAGTCAGGTGACTATGATACACTACTGATAATTCACAATCATGGTCATCATTAATTTTTCACTGACCCATTCATTCCACAAGAAGTTTGCAAGGTGGTCAGAATTTGAGGGTATGTAGTTTCCTCTTTAAACATAAACATTATAGCACATGATTAGTCAAAGACTTTGTAAAGCACATCCTGATCTTTAAACTCAAGTAGCTACCAAGTTATAGAAGATAAAGGTAGGAAGAATTTGTTGTTTAGGATGGTGTTAATCTCTCCTTGTCTCCCCCCCACCGTTTCCTCCCCTCCCCTCTTTCCCTTCCTTTGCCTTCCCCGCTTCCTCTCCATTCTGTAAAGCTAGATTGGAACCCAGGTCCTGTACAAGCTAAGAAAATGATCTAATACTAAGCACCTTATTTATTTCTTATTTATTTCTTCCTGTGTTGTAAGTATAATGTTGAGAATCCGTGGTAGACTGTACTACACACATTGTATTTGCCATTATAGTCATGTGAGTCAATCAGCAAATTCATCCTGAGTTTATGGTTGACATAACAAAGGCTTAGAGATATTGGCTACTATAAAAATCAATAGTTTCACATTCCCAGTCCTTTCAAACTTCATCTACATATTCAATGCCATCATAATTATAATCCCACCACTTCACAAAAAATGATTTTATCATTCGCGTGAAGTAAATTATCCAACACAACAAAAATGGTCTTGAAGAAGAAAATGAATGGCAATTCTTTACTTCAACATTTACTATAAAATGATAGTAAACATTATAGCATAGCATGGCTGAAAAAATAGACAAATAGATTAATAGAACAGAATACAAGGGCCAGAAATAGATTGAAATGAATGCAGTTATCTGACCTTTCAAATAGAGCAAAGTAAATTGAATGGTGCAGAGATAACGTTTTCAATGAGTTGTGCAGAAACAACTAGACACCTGCAAAATCACCAGAAACTGAAGATGCATCATCAACCTGAATGTATAGAGAAATTATCTCACTTCTGGAGACACTACAGGAGGAAACTCAGATAACCTCGGGGATGTGATGAGACTTAGGCAAAACACCAAAGGCACAGTTGAAAGAAATATTTAACAACTTGGGCATCATTAAAATGACTACAGTTAGTAAATATTTGAATTACATTTAGAGACAATTTTACTTAAATTTTACTTGAGAACAGTGTTTACCATAAATCATTTTTGTTTGTGATTCATTGAAAAATCAATGTTAGCCTCAAAATTGATAGTGGATGTAAGATAAGCTGTGACATTTTACATTGTGGTTTAGATATCTTTTAGTAAGTATTATAGTCATCCTCTGTCTCCCTTTAGCTGATCTTAAAGCTGAAAACTACTTTTACTGACATGCATAATTACTATTCCTCCCAAGTATGTTCTTTTGAACAATGAGAAGCACTAAAATGGATGAATTCACCCTTCCATTTTCTGTTGTCTGTTTGGTTTCAGCCCCTAGAACCTGAGGAAGGAGCTCTGTGTTTTATTACACCACATTTTGTTTTTTCTTAGGTCAAATTTGGCATCCTGTCTGGAGACTTCAGCAAACTGATTCTTTAAATGCAATTTTCCATGCTGCACATTACACTGAATCCTAGTCAACAGGGATGTGGTGTGCATTTTTAGTTCTATCAAGGGTTCTAAGCAAGTCTCTTTAAAAAAAATTTTTTTGGTCTTTTTGAGACAGGATCTCCCTGTAGTCCCCGTTGGCCTGGAACTCTCTGTGTAGACCAGGCTGGCCTAGAACTCACAGATGTCTGCCTGCTTCTGCCTCCCAGGTGCTGGGATTAAAAGTGTGCGCCACCACACCCAACCTAAATAAGTCTTATTCATGCTATAGTTTAACAATGGCAGCTATGGCAAAGATGGTTAAACATAGTTTTCTACATGCTTTATAGAACTGCTGCTCTTTCTTATATGATGAAAATAACTTAAAATTGTTTTCTTTTCCTCTGAAACTGAAAATAATCTATTATCACATATATATATTATTATTTCTGTTATCATATAGTTTGTATATTGGCATACTCAAACACAAGAAGTTCAAATGTGAGAAGAATAATTTTAGTTAACAAACAATTCAGTGTTAGAATTCACAACTATGACTGAACATGGAGAACAAAGAAAACAGATGGTCATAAGTAAATAAGGACAAGTTTTATGTGGAAAGGAGGCAAGCAGCAAGACCACAGGCATTTCTACCACACTGCTGGCAAATTTAGAAATACTATTACTACAACCACTACTACTACTACTACTACTACTACTACTACTACTACTACTATTACTACTATTTTATGACCAGTCAAGCAGACAATGGGGAAATGGTAAGACAACTATGTAAATCATAGTCCTAATGATTCACCCTATCAATATCTTCGAAGAAGGAATATCAAGTAATTAGTCTCACTAATTTCAAAACTCAGGGAAACAGCATAATAAAACACATAAAAATGAAACTTAAATTGTTTTTATATTATGATCAAGTAAGGAGGTGGAAAGAATATGGAAATGGAAGACTAAAACCAGAAATCAGTAAAGAAAGAGGAAAAAAATGCTACAGAGTTGGCAGGCTTTATTTAATGACTCTCAATTACATTGTGGATCCATGTGAGGGCTGAATGCTTAAATGAACTTCTGAGTGCCTGCTAAAAGTCAAAGCAGAGACTGAAGGAAGGGTGACGTTTAGAGCTTCTACTTGCTAATTATATTGTTTTAGTATTTAGGATTATGTGCTATTAATTAATATCTTTAATTTTCCCAGCAGTCCATTGCTGAATTATATCATAAGCAAAGCAGTGTCCCGAAGAGCTCTAGAACATTTCCTTAAACATAGATCCTGTTTATGACACATTAAATCTTAAAACTTGTATAAGCATTAGTTTAAAAGTTTTTGAGAATTTAAAAAAATATTTTTAAAAATTATTTATTTATTATCCACATACATAGAAGAATTTCATTACAACAGCATTGACATATTCAATAACAATTTCCTGAGCTAAGATGCATCTCTTTCAAAATTGGCTGTAAATTTAATGTTTACAGTTGATTATTACAGTTATACAATACTGTACTCAGTATAAACCCTATAAGACATAAAATTGAATGAGTTTTTACCCTTTAAAGAAGATCTC
>NW_008354009.1:1274555-1275232 GCF_000622305.1 Nannospalax galili
TTCTTCATTTCAGCCTGAGTATTCTTCAATATTTCTAACTCTTTTCTGAATTCATTCAGAAGTTTATCCCTATCTTCCTTCAGTTCTTCGATTTCTTTGTGTGTTCTTTAAATTCACCAAATTCTTTTATCATGTTTATAATTGTTCTTTTTTAAAATTATTTATTTAATAACCATATAATTAGAAGAAACATTTCATTACAACAGCATTGACATATTCAATAACAATTTCCAGGGCTAAGATGCATCTGTTTCAAGACAGGCTGTGAATTTTTAGGTTACAGTTGAATTAATACAGTTATACAATATTGTACTCCATATAACCGCTATAACACATTAAATTAAATGAGGTTTTAAACTTTAAAAAAGATTTCCATTTCATTATTAAAATACAGTTTCATACAGAAAAATTCATTTTTAATACAACTGACACTAAGATGCACATGCGTTTCTAATTTCTATATATCTGATTATTACTAGCCACAGTCGGATAATTTCTGAGCTTCTTGGCATCTAAGCATGGATATAAACTCATCAGGTAGATTTAAATGGTAATATTTTTCACATCTATTAAGGAGCAAATTTTTATGCTTTGAAGAACTTTTTTTAAAAATTTATTTATGCTCTTACTTCCTAGGTAGCACCCTCCCATAGCCTCCCTCCCCCCACTAGAGCCCT
>NW_008354009.1:1275408-1276053 GCF_000622305.1 Nannospalax galili
TCTGCTGTTCATTTTCCCAGTTCTATGCTGGGTTACTATCTGGGAATCCCTTTGGCCACCCTGGCCATCAACTCAAAAGAAGATATATCATGCCTGGCATTGTTGCTTGTTATGTAGCCTTTAGCTATACATATGGACTCATGAAATTATGTTGGCCCATTTAATCTTTGGCTATACTTTCCTTTTGGGTGTTTAAGGCCATAGATTTGTTCCAGATAAACTGATTTATTTTTACTCTTAAGGGCGTTTGAGGATCTGTTCCTCCGGGGTCACGTGGACTTGGGAGGAGCCCCTGGCTCTTTTGTTTTACCAGTTCTGCCAATGTGAAGATAAGTCAAAGATCCTACTCGACCATGGATGGCTTTGCTTGGATGCATGGAGGAAATGATTCCTCTGTGTTGACCCTCCTCTTCATAGACTGGACACTGGTTCAAGTTTCTCCATCTGGTGGGGTCTCCTCAGCCTCCTTGATCAAGAGGACAGGTGGCCCACCACCTTTATAGGATATTTTGAGAGATGCTCATAGTTCCCTGGAACTAGTCAACCTAGGAGGGCAAGGAGCAAATAGTGTCCTTTATGTCCCTCTGACCAAATTATTATAGACTTCAAAGTATGTCTGTTAAACACCCAAGAAGGTTAGTTCTA
>NW_008354009.1:1276495-1284479 GCF_000622305.1 Nannospalax galili
ATTTTCATTATCCACTCATCAATTGAGGGACACTTAGATTGCTTCCATCTCTTAGCTATTTTGAAAAGAGCAGCAACAGACATGGATGTACATGTGTCTCTGCAATAGGATGAGTTCTTTGGATATATGCCAAGGAGTGGTGTAACTGGCTCAAATTGTAGGTTCATTTGTAGTTTTTTAAGAATTCTCCACACTGCTTTCCACAGGGGTTGAACCAGCTCGCAGCCCCACCCACAGTGGATGACTGTTCCCCTTTCCCCCCATCCTCTCCAACATTTTGTACCATTGGTTTTCTTCATCTTAGCCAATCTGACTAATTGGGAAATTGGAATCTTAAAGTGTTTTAAATTTGCATTTCCCTAATTATTAGTGGTGTTGAACATCTTTTAAGATGTTTCATAGCCATCTTTACTTCTTCTTTTGAGAACTCTCTGTTCATGTCCTTAGTCCATCTTTTAATTGGGTTGCTTCTTGTCTTGGTTCTCTGTTTTTTGAGTTCATTATAAATTCTGGTTATTTAACCTCTGTGGGATGTGTCACTCGTGAAGATTTTCTCCTGTTCTGTGGGTTTTCTGTTTGCTTCCCTGGTTGTCTCCTTTGAAGTACAGAAGTTTTTTTTGTTTTTTGATGTCCCATTTGTTAATTCTTGCCCTTGTTTTCTGAGGAATTGATGTCTGGTTTAGAAAATCTTTTCCTACTCCTATATCTTGTAGGTTTGCCAATGTTTTCTTCTAATAGTTTCAGAGTTTCAGGCTTTACATTGAGGTCTTTGATCCATTTGGAATTGACTTTTGTGCAGGGTGAAAGATAGGGTTTTAGTTTCATTCTTCTACAAGTGGAGATCCAGTTTTGCCAGCACCATTTGCTGAACATGCTGTCTTTCCTCCAGTTAATGTTCTTGGCCCCTTTGTCAAATATCAGTTGGCTGAAATTGCATTTGCTCATATTGGCATTTTCAATTTTGTTCCATTGGTCTATAGGTCTATTTTTGTGACAGTACCAAGTTGTTTTTCTATAGATCTGTAATACAGGTTGACATCTGGTATAGTAATCCCCCTGCCATTTCTCTTAGTGCTCAGGGTTGTTTTGACTATCTGAGGTCTTTTGTGCTTCCATATGAATCTTAGGATAGTTTTTTCCAATTCTGTGAAAAATGTCATGGGCATTTTGATTGGCATTGTGGTGAATCTGTATATGACTTTTGGTATGATGGTCATTTTCAAAATAAAAATCTTCCAATCCATGAGCACGGGAGGTCCTTCCATCTTCTGATGTCTTCCTCAATTTCTTTCTTTAAAGATTTAAAATTTTCCTTGTAGAGCTCTTTAATGTCTTTGGTCAGGTTTACTCCAAAACATTTTATTTTTTTTTGTGGCCATTGTGAACGGGAGGGTTTCCCTGTGCTCTTTCTCTGATTGCTTGTCAATGGTATATAGAAAGGCTATAGACTTTTGTAGGTTATTTTTGTAACATGCAACTTTACTAAATGTGTTAATAATTTCTAAGAGTTTTCGGGTGGAATTTTTGGTGTCTCAGATATAATATCATATATCCAAAAAGGGATAATTTGATCTCTTCTTTTCCAATTATTACTCCTTTAATTTCTTTCTCTTGCCTTATTGCTCTTGCAAGAGTTTCAAGTACTATGTTAAAGGGAAGTGGGGAGAGTGGACAGCCTTGTCTGGTTCCTGATTTCAATGGGAATGCTTCCAGTTTTTCTCCATTTAGAATGATGTTGACTGTGGGTTTGTTATATATGGCTTTAATTATGTTGAGGTATGTTCCCTCCAGTCCAATTCGCTCTAGGACTTTGAACATAAATGCATGTTGAATTTTGTCAAAGGCCTTCTCTGCATCTATTGAGGTGACCATGTGGTTCTTGTCTTTGAGCCCATTTATATGATTTATGATGTTTATTGACTTACGTATATTGAACCATCCGTGCATCTCTGGGATAAAGCAGACTCGATAATGGTAGATGATGTTTTTGATGTGTGTCTGTATGCGGTTTGCAAGTATCTTGTTGAGAATTTTTGCATCTATGTTCATTAAGGATATGGATCTATAGTTTTCTTTTTTGGTTGTATCTTTACCTGGCTTTGGTATTTAAAGTGATGTTGGCTTCGTAAAAGGAATTTGGAAGTTCTCCCTCCATTTCTGTCTTCTTGAATAAATTAAGTAGTATTGGATGTAGATCTTTAAATGTCTAGTAGAATTCTGCTGTAAATCCATCCGGTCCTGGGCTTTTTTTAGTTTGTGAGGTTTTGTATTACTGTTTCAGTTTCTTTTTGTGTTATGGGTCTGTTTAAGCTGCTACTCTCTTCTTGGCTTAGTTTTCATGGTTCCCATGCCCTTAGATATACGTCCATTTCTTTTAGGTTTTCAAATTTAGTAGCATACAGGTTTTAAAGTATTCCCTTATAATATTCTGTATCTTTCTGGTGTCTGTTGTGATGTTTCCCCTTTCATCTCTGATTTTGTTGATTTTGAGCTGCTCTTTCTTTCTTTTGGTTAACTGGGCTAGTGGTCTCTCAATGTTGTTTATCTTTTCAAAGAACCACCTCTTTGATTTGTGATTCTTTGTATTGTTTTCTTTAGTCCATTAATTTCTGCCCTGAATTTTGTTATTTCCTCTTGTCTGCTGGGTTTGGGTTTCATTTGCTGTTGCTTTTCAAGTGTGTTGAGTTGCCATGTTAAGTCATTTATTTGTGATCTTTCTGATTTTTTGATGTAGGCACTTAGAGCTATAAATTTCCCTCTAGGGTCAGCTTTCAGCATGTCCCAGAGGTTTTGTTGTGTTGCATTGTCCTTTTCATTTAGTTCCAGGAATACTTTCATTTCTTTCTTAATTTCTCTTTTGACTCATTCATCATTCAGGAGTGTGTTGTTTAATCTCTTTGTGCTCATGTGGTGATTAGCGCTTCTTCAGGTTTTGTTTGTAAGCTTTATTGCATTGTGGTCTGATAGAATTCGTGGAATTATTTCAACCTTTTTTATTTGTTGAGATTCATTTGGTTCCCCAGTATATGGTCGATTTTGGAGAAGGTTCCATGGGGTGCTGAGTAAAAAGTATCTCCTTTAGTGCTTTGGTGGAATACTTGGTAGATGTCTGTTAAGTCCATTTGATATATGGTATTGTTTTATTCAGATGTCTCTCTGTTAAGTCTCTTCCTTGTTGACCTATCTAATGGAGAGAGTGGGGTATTTCAGTCGCCTACTATTAATGAGTTGGGGTTAATTTGGGTCTTAAAGTGCTGTAGTATTGTTTCTTTGAAGTTAGGTTCACCAGAGTTTGGTGAATATATGTTCATGATTATAATATCTTCTTGATTCATTGTTCCTTTGATCGAAATGAAGTGGCCCTCTGTCTTCTTCTGATTAAAGTCTATTTTGTCAGATATTAGAATTGCTGTGTGTGCTTTTATCTTAGTGCCATTTGCTTGGTATATTTTTCCCATCCTTTCACTTTGAGATAGTGTCTGTCCTTGAAAGTGAGATGAGTTTCTTGCAGACAACAAAAAGATGGGTTTTGTTTCTTAATCCATTCATATAGTCTGTGTCTTTTGACTGAAAGTTCAGCCTGTTAATATTTAAAGTTATTAAGGAAAGATGGGTATTGAATCCTGTCCTTTTTATTTCTGTTTACATTCTTGTTATAGCTGTACCTTTCCACCTTCATTGGATTTCTTTCCGCAATCCCTTGGGTATAGTCATTCCTTTCTTCAGCTCTTTGTATTACTGTCCAGAACTCTCTGAAGGGCTAGTTTTGTAGACATGAATTCCTTCAGGCTATTCATGTCATGGAAGATTTTTCTTTCCCCTTCAGCTGTAATTGATGTTTTTGCTGGGTAAAGTATTCTTGGCTTTCATCTATTGTAATGTTGAACTTGAAATACCTTGGTCCAGGATTTTCTGGCTTCTGTAGTTTGCATTGATCCTTCATATGTGACTTGTTGTTTCTCTTTTGCAGCTTTCAGAATTTTCTCTTTGTTTTGTGCGTGTGGTGTTTTTACTATGATGTGCCATGGAGAGTTTCTTTTTTGGTCCCGTCTGTTTGGTGTTCTATATGTTTCTTGTATTTGTATGGGTGTGTCTTTCTTTAACTTTGGGAAATTTTCTTCCATGATTCTGTTGAAGATCTTGTCCATGACATTATCTTGGGATTCTTCCCTTTCCTGTGTGCCTATGATTCTTAAGTTTGGTCTTTTAATGGTGTCACACAATTCCTGCATATTCCATTCTTCTGATTTCTTAAATTTTTCATAATCGTTGCTTGTGTGGTCTAGGTCATCCACTTTATCTTCCAACCTTGATACTCTTTTTTCCATTTCATTCATCCTATTGGTGAGGCTTTCTCCTGTTGTTTCTAATTGACTTACTGAGTGTTTCACTTCCTTCTTCATTTCAGCCTGAGTATTCTTCAATATTTCTAACTCTTTTCTGAATTCATTCAGAAGTTTATCCCTATCTTCCTTCAGTTCTTTGATTTCTTTTTGTGTGTGTTCTTTAAATTCACTGAATTCTTTTATTATGTTTATAATTGTTATTTTGAGTTCCATGTCCTGTAATATCTCTAGGGTGTTCTCACTGTACTCCTCTAGAGGACTATTGGTATTTGGTGAAGATAGATTATTTTCATTTTACTGTGAAATGCACACCAGCCTGGTCTATATAGAGAGTTTCAAGCAAGCTGGGTTTACAGAGAGACCCTGTCACAAAAAAAGCTAAAACAACCCTCAAAAATAATGCCCCATAGATATTCCCAAGGCTAATCCGGTAAAAAAAATTCCCCAAGGTTTCCTCTTCCTAGATGTCAAGGTGACAATGAAAGCAAACATGACAGTATCCCATGTGTTTATGATTTCTTATGTACTACCCACTTGTTTATCCACTTCAATAAAGAGATCTGCTATCATTAAGCTTTTTCCTAAGGTCTAGATCCCTCCAGGAACGATACTGGCCTCAGGAATTTGGGGGTTGGACTGGCCTGGGAGCCTGGCCCAGGAAAGGTGCTGGTCTAGGGCAGCTGGTGGCCATGCCACTGAGAGAGGCAAAGGCAGATGGGGCTGGAGGAGGCCCCAAGGCCTCCTGGGGACTGCACTGAGGAGCTGGGTTGGTCTGGATGCAAAGGATCAGGAAGAGGAAAGGTCAGCACCTGAGTCCTAGAAAGAGGCTGGCAGGTGGTGCAGGCCCAGGCAAGCAGAGGGAGTTGATGGTGGGGCCAAGCCCAGAAGCAATGCTCCTGGGGCCCAGAGAAGGCACTATGTTGGGTCTGGATGAAAAGGATCATGGGGCAGTATTGGTTCCCCAGGTGTCTGGGGCCCCAATACAGGGGGAGGGACAGCGCCCAAACTCGGAGGAGAGAATGGCGGGGGAGATGGGAGGGTGAATGAGGCTGGGGGAGTCAAGGTGTGGAGGGCGCAATGGACTTACCCCTGAGGGAGACCTGCAAGTAGCAGAGCAGCCTTCTGTGGGTCCTGCAGGCCCAGGAAGCAGAGGGAGGTCTTAAAAAATATTTCTTTCATTATTTTTACTTCATGTGTATGCGTGTATTGCCTGCATGTACGTAAGTGCACCCGTGCTGTGCAATGCCCACGGAGGACAGAAGAGGGTGTCAAATCCTCTGGAACTGGGGTTACAGACAGTTGGGAGCTGCCAAGTGGGTGCTGAGATTTGAACCTGGGTCTTCTGCAAGAGCAGCCAGTGTTCTTAACCACTGAGCCATCTCTTCAGCCCAGTTTTTGAGAATTTAATACATGAGCGCACTGTATTTTTATTTCCTCCCTTCTCTGTCCCTGCTCCAACACAACCTATGTGATCATCCCCCTAAACTCCTCTGGTATCACAACTTCTTTTTCTATAATTAGTATTGCTACATACACATCAGTGCATACACATATAAATAACCTACTGAATCCCATTGGTGTTGCTTGTATGTACATTTATGTAGGGCTAACTGATCAGGATAGGGAAGCCTATTAGGGACTACATCCCTGAAGGTGTTTGTACTCTCTCCCTCAGCAGCTATTGGCTTCCTTTTCATCTAAAGATTGGATCTTGCAAATTTTTGCTCCAATCTATGTTGGCATGTTGACTGGTGTGGTCTTCTTCAGGAATCCACATTGTTGGTATGCAGCATCCCTGTCATGTTTAGAAGACACTTTTAGCTGTCTTCCCAGTCCTCTCACTCACACAATGTTCCTGCTTCCTCTTCTACAATGTTCCCTAAGCCCTAGATGTAGGGGTTGTCAGGTACTCCATGGTCACTTATTCTCTGCATTTTGACCAGTAGTGGATCTCTTAAGCAGCCTATGTCTGCTGAAAAAAAAATCTTCTTTAATGAGGGGTTGAGACTGTATGTAACTATGGGGTTAAAGATAAATATGTGGAATGCATTTAGAAGCTATAACAGGGAAATGGCAGCTGTGGGTTCTCCTCTACTCTAGGAACTTGGATCTTTTCTACCATGGGTCTTGGCTAGGCTTACAGTACCAGGCAGGAGTTCCTTCATTTTGAGCAGTCCTTAAGTCCAATTAGACAACTTTTGATAACCATTGAGGATGCCTTGGTGGGCTGGTTGTTGCTATGGTTTGTAAGTTTTACATCTGGGTAGACTCTCAAAAACTTTTCCTCTGTGGTATCATGCTAAGAACATTCTGATATTATGAGAGCTAGTCCTCAGGGAAGAGGCTTCCAAGATAGTACTAGGTTGATTCCTTCAAGTCCTAAGACTGAAGCGTATTGTGTATTCAGCAATACTATATTACTTTAAAGTTCTGGAGTCAACAAGGACAATGACAGGAGCCTACATTATTTTTGAAGTTTCTTGCCACCCCATCCAACAACTTGAAGGGAGGCGTCCATGCGTGGCACTAGATTTTTCTTTTAGTTTATGACTCTTGTGGGGAGCATTAACACTACCTCTTAGGTAAAACTATTAAAATATGTATGTTTATTGAGTAAATATACATTACTAGGTTTCCCTATACCTTTTTCACATATCCTTAGTGTTCTCTACCCGTCCTCCCTCCCTTTCCCTCTGTATTACATTTTTTCTCAGTTAAGTTGCCCCTTTTCTCCATATTCCTGCTTCACAGCACCTATATCCTACTCTTCCCCTTCAGTGGTCTCAGTTTTTTCCTGGCTTCTATGGTTACTACAAGCTACACATTCACACTTAATGCTAAGAATAAAAAGTGCAAGAGAATATGTGGCATTTGTTTTCTGGGACTGGGTTCATTCACTTAGTACATTATTTTGCAGTTCTCTCCATTTATCTTCAAAATTTATGACTCCAATTTTCGTTAGTACCGAGCAGAATTCTATCGTCCATTTTCATTCTTTATTCATCAAATGATCATTATACTTCTAAAAAAGTAATTTACATTATAGCACATTTAATACGGACTTTGCTCTTTACGTTCTTATGGGGAGACTGCACTCTCTCTGGGCGCAGGGTGCGCTCACTCCCTGCGGGTCCGCAGACTGCTCTGGGAAGCTGGGGCTCCGGGAGTGGCGGGCGCCCTGCAGGCTTTCCCGGCGGCTCGGCCCCGTGTCTCTGGTGCTGGCGACAGCTAGTGGCTGTCACAACTTCTCTGGTGCTGAGAGCTTACTCTGCTACTGGAGCATTGTCCAGCCAGAATCCCGTCTCTATTTCACCCATGTACCCTTCCTCAGGATGCGAGGCTCCTGGCCACTGAGCCACACAGGGAAGGAGTATGGAGACGGCGAAAGCTAGGGTCCGTGGGTCGGTAACGGAGGGTGCTGCCCTCCGGGGGAATCAGGTCGTCAGTACACAAGACTCAAGGCTCGGCTCAGTCTGTGCTTACAGCTTTATTCTCTCTGGGACCCAATCTCCCACTATTAAGAGAAGACTAGGATATTTTATACCATGGGGGTAGTGGTAAAAGCTTTGGCTGTTAGATGCTTTGTGAGACAATCTATTTAGATGTGGAAGTGGATTTCTGCCACACTGCTAGACTGC
>NW_008354009.1:1284635-1289953 GCF_000622305.1 Nannospalax galili
AGGAGCCCGCAGCACATTAATCCCGAGCTGCATGAGCTGTCCGGTGTGAAGGGGCTTCGACTTTGCATAACAGAGGTCTCCCAACACATTCTAAAAGTGAAGTGCTTTCATAAAACTGAACCAAAACAAACAGAAATGCAAAATCAACTAACCAAACAAAATGAACAAAGGCCCAGAGCAGGATAACAAGCTCAAAGTCCTCGTACTTCTGATAATACACACATTTGTGAAAGACGTCCATCAATTTCTGTTTATTGTTATAGTAGATTGAAACTGTACACATTTGGCATGAGAATCCTCGAGATAAACCACTGCAAATAATCGATGTCTACATCCTGCATGTTCTCTTTTCTATATCATTTATTTTCATATTTTATTATCAGTGCTTTTATAATTTTTATAAAATGACATTTTCAAGCTTTTAAAGGAGACACATGTTTGATTTTTTTCTTTGTAATTATTGCAGTAAATCACTACAGTACTACAATGAACTGTGATGCTGTCATTTTTTAAAATATTACCCTATTAAAACAGGAACAAATTGTAGAACTATAATTTAGCAAAAAAAAATTAAAAAGTAAAAATTCAATTCTGAAAGACATGCATGCCTCTTTAATTTGAGGAGATACTGTGATCATATGTGAAATGATTTATGAAAATTTCCTGATAGTTTGAGAATTTAAAAGTTGTTTTCTAAAGAGCTGGAAACCTTTCAGAAATATGCAAAAATTTACATGTAAGAATACAGCTATAGAATTTGTATATTTTCAGCATAAACTCTTCACACTTTCTTGTTGATCACTGCAACACTGACTCTGCTCAACAAGCGGCAGGGCTCTTGGGTTGATGTTGAGAATCATGATATTGTAGACACAGTGCTATCTAGCAGCAAGTTTACATAGCTTCATGGGGTTTCAGAACAGGAAATGAAATAGGGCCCAGGGCAGAATTGCTGTGGAGACAGCTTCAAATCATCCAAAAGTACTTCAAACTCTGAAGATTTGTGTACTGTGAGACCAGGATACATGTGTCCTTTGATACAAGCCTGAGTGGATGAGTGTTTATGTCAGCTCAGGGATGTCATTGGTTCTTGGGAGGGTCACATGTTTTCTCTTCTGTTCTATTACTTGAACATAAAGCTTTACAAATGCCGAGAATGTGCTTTACCATTGAATCACATCTCTCATCATGGCCTTATCTTGGCTGTTTCATTAATAAGCATTTCGAGGACTTCTGTAACTCACCCAAATGTAATATTTACTCAATAAACATTCTCAGAAATGAGATCCATTCTTTTTCTACAGTTGAAAAGATAAAATGTCCATGGACTATATTTTTCGATATAACTGTGGCCATAAAGGAATACTACAGAGCCAGGTTTTAACTCTGCTTCTGATCATTTCCATAAATACAGAGTTTCATTTAGATTTTTAAAAAATGTAATATTGTGTAGACTTAATGTAATTATATATTATGAAAAGCTGGTTCATCTAAGCTTCTGGTTCTCTCTTTTGATTTTATATTGTCGAGGCCGGATTGATTTTGTCTTCAGGAGTTCCACGGTGGCCCAACTCCAATGTGGATCAGAAGTTTTCAGACTTTCTCCTTAGGTCTGGAATCTTCTAAGAATGTTTTTGGCCTCAGGAACTTGGGTTGCACTGACCTGAGACCCTGGCCGTGGCTGCACCACGCAGGGATGCAAAGGCAGATGGGGGGGAAGAAGCCCCAAGATTTCCCAGAGAGTGGATTGAGTAGCTGGGTTGTACTGGATGCAAAGGATCAGGGAGAGTAAAAGTAAGCCTCGGAGCCCCAGAAAGAGGCTGGCTGGTGTTGCAGGACCAGGGAAGAAGAGCGAGATGATGGCAGGGCCAGGACCAGAAGCGGTGCTTCTGGAGCCCAAGAAAGGGAATGAGTTGCTCTGGGTGAGAAGGATCAGGAAGCAGTATTGGTTCCCCAGGTGTCTGGGTCCCCAAGACTAGGAATGGCGCAGGGCCCAAACTAGGAGTATAGAATGGCGAGGGGGGGATGGAAGGGTGAATGTCACTTAGGGAGTCCTGGCGGGGAGAGCTGCGCTATATACTTACCCCAAGAGGCCTGAGGATAGTAGTGCAGGCTAGGAGAGTTAGCCGGTGGTGCAGGCCCAGGGAAGCAGAGAGAGGTGAGGGTGGGGCCAGGACCAGAAGCGGTGTTCCTGGAGCCCAAGAAAGGGACTGAGTTGCTCTGGGTGAGAAGGATCAGGAAACAGTATTGGTTCCCTAGATGTCTGGGGCCCCAAGACTAGGAATGGCACAGGGCCCAAACTAGGAGTATAGAACGGCGGGAGGCATGGAAGGGTGAATGTGGGTTAGGGAGTCCCCTTAAAAAAAATCTTTTATGTGTATGAGTGTATTGCCTGCATGTAGGTAGGTGTACCCATGTTAAGCAATGGCCACAGAGGTCAGAAGAAGGTGTTGGATCCCATGGAACTTGGGATGGTTGTTAGATGCCATGTGGGTGCTGGGATTTGAACCCTGGTCTTCTGCAAGATCAGCCAGTGCTCTTAACTGCTATACCATCTCTTCAGCCCCACTACCAATTTTTGAGTGTTAATTTTGTATCCTGTTAGGTTTCTGAATGTATTTATCAGCTCTAGGAGTTTTCTAGCGTAGGTTTTATGTAATTTGTGTGCAGTAACGTATCATCCTCAAATATAGATACTTTGATTTCTGGCTTTCCAACTTGCTTTCCCTTTATTCCTTTTATTTAACTTATTGCTCTAGCTAAGACATCCAGCACTGTATTGAACAGGCGTGGAGAGAGTGGAAATCCCTGTCTCATTTATTATGGTAGTGGAAATTATGTGTGTTCTCCTTTTAGAATGATGTGAGCTGTGGGCTTGCTGTACATTGCTTTATTATGTTGGGGTATGTCCCGTGTATCCCTTGATTTTCTCTGACTTTTATTATGAATGAATTTTGTATTTGGACAAAAATTTATGTTTTGGGAGCTGGAGAAATGGCTTAGTGGTTAAGAACACTGGTTGTTCTTGCAGAAGACCCAGGTTCACATTTCAGCACCCACATGGCAGCTAATAACTGTCCGAAACTCCAGGCCCAGGGGATTGGACAGTCTCTTCTGACCTCCATGGGCATTGCATGACACAGGTGCACTTACCTGCATGCAGGCAATACACACATACACCTGAAAAAATAATAAATAAAAATTTTTTAAAAGTTTAAAAATTATGTTTTCTATTTCTTTTGCTTGTTTGGGATTTTTCTTACATCTAATGAGATGATCATGTTGTTTCCTCTGTCCTTGAGACTGTTTATGAGATAGATTACAGATACTGATTTATGTAAGTTGAACATAAGCATCTCTGAGGTAAACTTGATTATAGTGAAAACCTTTATTAATGTGTTCTTATATTCGGTTTGCAATTATTTTATTGAGAATTTTTCCTTATGTTTATAGAGAATTTGACCTATAACTTTCTTTTTTGTTGTTTTTGAAACTTTGCCAGGTTTAGGTAACAGAATAATATTGGCTTCATATAAAGAATGTGGTAATGTTCCTTCCATTTCTATTTTACGGAATTATTTGAGAAGTATTGTTATCAGTTCTTCTTTGAATGTCTGATAGAATTCTATGCTGTATACGTTTGGTCCTTTGCTTTGTTCAGTTGGGAAATTTTTAATTATTTCTTTTTAAAATTTGTTTTTATTGAGTTTTTGTGTATTTCATACAGAACATCTCAATCTATCTTAATCATCTTTATACCCACATCCTCACTGGCACCCTTCCATAGGACCCCATCTACTGAATTCATACATTCTGTCTTTTGTGTAAAGGCATATTGTGTCAAGATAGTGTCTCCAGACATTCCTCAGTATAAGTTCATCTACTGAGGTCTAGTCAGCTTATCTAGAGTCCCTCATTTAAGAAGATCAGCTCTTCCTAGTAATAATCAGTTGCCAATTATTCTTTGGCTAAGATTGGGGATTACTGTCCATTTCTCCAGCTCCAGTTCTATTCTGGGTTTTTGTCTGCTTGAGTTCATATGGAACCTGTGTACACTGACACCATTGCTGTAGGATCATATGAGCACGGTCCCAGGAGCTTGTAGGACTCTATTTCCATATGGTCTTGCACTCTTCCCTGGTTTTTACAATCTTTCTGCACCTTTTTCTACAGTGGTCCCTGAGCCCTGGGTGGGTAAAGTTTAATACAGAAGTCCTGTGCTAGAACCAGCATTTTGTAGACTCTTAATATCTACGCTTTGGCTGTTTGTGATTTTTTTGTGTTCCTGGCCCCCTGATGCATGAGGGAGGTTCATTAACGAGAACGGAGAGATTCATTAGTGTCCTCTTCTTTATTCCTGTTCTATGTTCTGTAAGCCTTATGTGTAGAGGTTGCATTGTAAATGTGTCACTTAGGTCTGGACATTTCATAGACAATGTCTGTGTGTGACCAGTTGTGGTATGTGGTCTTAGTCTCCATCTGGTGCAAAACAAGTTTCTTTGATGAGTGGTGACTGTGATATCTGTCAGGGAAGAAGGCTGATCTCCAGAATCCCAGGTGAGTTAGGGGTGAGGACAGCTAGCGATTTTTAATTATTTCTATCTCATTTGTTGTTATGGTTCCATTTACATTGTTTTCTTCATCTTGGTTCAATTTTTGGTAGATACTATCTTTGATATAGGTAGTATATTGGTTGCTTCATTAATAAGCAATTTTGGGGATTTATACATCATGGTCAAAAGGAATATTTATTCAATAAACCTCAGAAACACAATTTCTTTCATCTTTATTCCATTTCTTATTTTTTATTAAAAGGATTAAGCATCTGTGGACTTCAGTTTTATATGCTGCTGTGAATAGAAGAAAATGCGACAGAGCCAGGTTTAACTCTGTGTCTGAGCATGTCCATAAATGAAGTGCTGCAGCTTTGCTTTGTTCTTTGTGTAATTTGAGCAGACTTACTTCATTTATACAGTGATATTTTACTTCTGATATATTTGCTAATTTTTCTATGTCTAATAATCTGGTGAGTTAAATATGGAATTAAAGGATGTGAGAGACAGATGATATTTTATCTCTGTCACTCTAACACTGAGAATATTTATCAGACAGTGTTATTGAATATAAATGCTCAACAATTTAGGAAAAATGTACTAAAATGATAAAATGATTCATGAAAAAAATTATATCAGATCCTAGCAGATACATAAATGTTACTCAACTGGAAATCGTATTCAGATAGTAGGTTTGTTAATTTTTAATTAATAAATTCATTTGTCACAGGAATCATAATTAATTATGATTTTAATTTATATGAA
>NW_008354009.1:1289966-1300639 GCF_000622305.1 Nannospalax galili
TTGTTGTTTTTGAAGTACTAAATAGAGTTAAGTAACACCACATTCTGTTGGGTGCAGAGGACTGACATATTTTAATTCTGCCTTTTCTTAATGATTTCTATGATACAGTGTTTCCACAGAGACTGGCTACATTGCATCAGTGAAAATAGAAAGAGCAGATAATTGCCCACTGGCTTTAAAGCCCAAAGAAATTTGAAACTTAGAGTTGGGGAAATGATGAAGTGTGGCTCACAGTGCTGACTGCACAACAGTAAACAGATGCTGGGGGACAGATCCAGGTGCAGAGGCATATTTGAAAACTGATTGAAGTGCTATTTATGTATATCTCATTTCATATTTACTACAGTTGATAAGTACCCTTGCTTAGTACTAGCTAAAGAAAATTCACCCTGTTTATCAAGTAGAGAGAAGCAGACTCTGAACCAAACCACAGAATAAACATTCAAACAAAGAAATCAACCAAAAACCTGAGCTCTCCAGACCCTAAGAACAGGAGGACACAGAGAAGACAGTTTTGCCAGGAGTGTGGAGGATCTATAGCCTAACTCGAAGCAGGATAGGGGATTTTTTTAAGGGGAATTTCCAAATGAAACCACAACTCAGATACGTAGGATAGATTTTATTGTTTTTATTTTGTTTTGATTTGGGTCTTTTGAGACAGAGTCTCCCTGTTGTCACAGTTGACCTGGAACTCACTATGTAGACCAGCAGGGCTTTGATCTCACAGAGATCCACCTGCCTCTGCTTTCTGAATGCTGGTATTAAAGGTATATGCCATCACACCCAACAGCTTTTAGCATCTTTAAGAGGACATTCATAATTACACAGGTAGTTTAGGAATCATCAAAGCAGTTGCATGTCCTAGCTGCAGCAGAATATTGTAGCCAAGTTATTATTTAGAGCTTTTTCTGCACAGGCTTAGTTTTCAGTGTGTGTTTTGGTAGGCAGTACCAAACACAGGGATGTTTGAAAACATTTGTTAACATCGAGACTATTTTCAACACAAGTCTTAACTTCTTATTAATTGTTATCAGTTGCTGAATAATAATTAGCTGCTGTCATGGTTTGTTAAAGCAAAAACAACAGTTATGGCTCAAAGTAGATCCTCTTGATTTATAAATTCAAGTTCAGAAACCACAACATCCATAAGGAGAGGAAGCTACTGCCTTCATTTGTCTCTGAGCATTGAGCTACTGCTGCTTTTGTAGATAGAGAAATTCATCTTTTGGACTTGTAGGTTATTTTTCAAATTGCAATTCATATTTAAAATTACAAATGAATGACTAGGGGAATACAACTCAAAGCTTTTCTAGAAGACAAGGCATGGAATCACACATGTGATGAACCCAATTAAATACAGAAATAGAGATTTGAATTTAAGCTGCTTGGAAAATCAAGAAAAAAAAATCTTATCACTGAGGACAGAACAGATGTTCACAGACTGACCAGATTCTAAGTATTAATAATGTGATCTATGTGTTAAATAACAATTCTAAAACCTGAATAGTTTCACTAAATGTGATTCCATGCACACAGACTTATTTATTATTACTCTTTTAGAAAACACAACTTAGTTCATTTGCAAGGTTGAGAAGCCAGTAGAGGGATAAGCGCTGTTACTTTGTCAGGAATACTTCACACTCTGACTCAATGTGGGGAAGTCCCTTCATTTTGGAATCCTTCTGTGAGAAGCATGGATTTGAGAGGTTAGATTTTGTGGTGTTTAGTGTGTCTCTAGATGTACAGAGCAATCTTCAAAAAAGCTAACATATAGGCAGTAGTATATTTAACCAAAGTTTACCCATACAATTAATGTAGGAAATGATTAGGTAACATTGACAGAGGTTCTTGTGAAACTGATGGAGGAAATATCCAACAAAGTAAGGATATCATGCTGATACTGTCTGTGAGACTCCCTGATAATGCCAAATGATCTGTTAATTCCAACATATACCCTAGATGCATCATGGCTTTGGTGCATTGTAGAGAAGAGCTGGACAACTCCACATGATAATAGATTTGTTAACAGTTGGTACAGATGATTGCATGTTTATACTTACTGTAAAACATCTCCTACAGTTTTAAGTGAACAGAATAGATTTAAGTGTATGAGGTGGTCAAGAGAACATTTTATAAATAGGGTTATCAGATAGTAATTAGCATTTTTTGGCGAGAATATCAATGAGAGAACTGATTCTGAAATCTTTTCAGGTGTCACTGTAGAAGGAATATGTGTTTAAGATTGCTCATAGGTTTTCTTCTGAGAATTGTGTTTCATTTTTTTCTCCATTGCAACCACAGATATGTAGTGAAAAATATATTTTCAATTTGTGCAACAAACATGTATGCCCCTTTTATAAGTGTTTGAAAATTTCATAAATTAGTACTGTATTTGCATCAGTTTTACCCTTCCCTCTCCCCCATCCAACTCTTCTCATGCCCCCCTTAATCAATCTGAACTCTCCTTTGAATATTATTGTTGCATATGTATTTTGCATACATATATGCAATCTCATATATATATATATATATATATTCTGCTGAGTACATTTAATGTTGCTTGTATGTATATGTATTTAGGGTTCGCTATTTGGGATTGTATAACATCTCAGGGATCTTGTCCATAGATAACACTGATATTCTCTCCCTCAGCAGCCACTGATTGTCTGTAACTCATCATCTAGAGATGGGAACTTGTGAAATTTCACCTGACCACATTGGCTTATTAAATAATATTGTCATTATGCAGGTCTTGTTTAGGCAGTTATATTTTTGAGATTTCATGGGTCCAGCTTCCCGGTCATGTCTAAAAGACACTATCTATCAGAGGGTCCTCTGTCTCTTAAAATCACCTTGCCCCTTATTCCATCATGTTCTCTGAACCTTAGGTGAAATGGTTGCTTTGTGGATGTATCCATTGGGGCTGAACACCCCATGATCCCTTATTCTCTGCACTTTGACTATTTGTGGAACTTTGTAGTAGTGTCCATCTTTTGCAAAAGAAGCTTCTTTGATGAGTGGTGTTCTGAACAAAGAAACATGAGAGACATAAGTATCAAAAGATATTAGCTGTCTGGATATTTCCAAGTACAATATCTGACTGATCACTAAAGCGAGATTCAAAGAGAATGACATAATGCCGCACTTTAAGGACTTTTAGGAAAGCATTAGACTATCCTTGTGTCTCTAAAATTTGAGGACAGCTTTTATGACTTATATATCAGTGTGGTGTCCTTCTCCGGTTCTTGCACTACTGCCTTCTGATAACATTTGCTGGAAGGTAAAAGTACATCAATTGCCTTCCCACTTCTTAGTGTTCTTGCTTGGGTGTAAATCGCACTACTTGAGCCCAGTCTGTAGTCTTCCCATATGCAACATCATACGAGCTTCCTCTTGGCTCCGATCCTGTGTTTGTCCCACTACAATCTATTCTCAATCAGCAATCGTTTCCTCATTTAAAAAACTCTCCCTTCTTGTTCATTCAAAGTTAAAGTTCATTCAGTGATCTACTGGATATGCACAATATAGCCTCTCAAATTTCGGTCTCACCCTCTAGTAACTCACCTCCATCTCTTCTTGCTTTCATCTTTCCTAAGACTAGCTTTTTGTTGTTTTTAATGATCCATAGGTGCCTCATGTCTTGATTTTCTTTTTCCTTCTATCTGGGGGACTCTGTTTCTAGGTCCATCCAAAGCCTTATCTCCATCACGGCCTTCAAATTTTGAACAGAATTTCTGTTTCACAAACTTGGCTAAAATTGCTACCCACTTGAGCCTATGCATTTTCTCATTTGATTTATTTTACTTCCTGGGAACATTTAATTTTCTAACTCACAATAAACATGTTCATTTTTAAGCATTTCTCTATGATTAGAATAGAAACCCTGTGCTGATGAAGTGTCATTGTCTTTTTTAAAGCTTTAATCCCTATGGTTAGAACATTGTTTAGGATTGGTGCTTCACATGACTGGCCCTATGCAGTGGCCTAGGGTCCCAAGCATGAAAGTGCCTCTGTTCTTGACTGTTAATATTCCCTTATTCCCATCTTGAAAGTAGTAATAATTTTCTCCTTGAATTTGTACTTCCTAAATGAAATGCAATTAGGTAACAGAGAATGTGCCTAAGGATTGAGACAGCTTCTGTCCTGTTCCTTTCTCTTCCTGATCCTAGCAAGCTTCAGAGCTTGGCTCTCTTTCTCTTAGGGAATGAGGTTCTGAGAGTGTTCTTCTGGAGCATTGTTTGCCACAGAGTAATATAATGCCTCTTTCCTGTTATGGAAACAATTATAATAGCATCCCCATATAGGCTTTCAGAAACTATCAGATTCATGAGATATGTTTATAATTTTAAGAAATTATTTCACTCAGATATTATACTTATAAAGTACAAATGGAACAATTAGTACTTCTATGGAGTTATTACAAAAACATGATTTCCTTTTTTCCCATTAGCTGAGGGATATGTAGGTGACCCCACTGCTGTCTTCTTTTACTTCCCATCCCAGGAGAAGCGCCTGGCTTCTCCATTTTCAGACCCTTGTTTTGCAAGCTGTTACTGCCTGTTCTCTGATGCAGACCCAAGAGAGACTCCTTTTTAAAAAAATTCTAAGGCAAAAATATTTCTGTATATGAGAGTGGAAGTTCAAACTTTATCAGAAAACAAAAAGAATCTATGGTTTATCAAAGCTATGGATTTCTGTTCATCAATACAGCATTTAGAGGAAAGATTAATGAGGATATATTATATTCATGCATGAAACTGCCAAAGAACAAAATTAAGTAATAAAAAGTCATTAGCAAAATGAGTAGGTAATCCACAAACTGGCAGACTATGACGTATAACATATATTTGAACATTTGATGATGGAAGCTGATTAGAAAGATAAGTAGGTTGTGACAAATAACATGTAATGAATGCGTGTGAAAGAGCAATGTCTGCAAAAGTTAGAGAGGCATGCTTAACAGCTTTAACAAAAATACAAACAACCATGTTAAAAAGATGTAATTTCTTAGGATTATTAGATATACATTAAAATTTTTAAGAAATAAATGCAAGTCATGAAAGAGACCCTAAGATGCCAGTGTCATTATGTGGATCACGGAAGATCAAGTTTGGTTAAGAACACTAAAATACATGTAAAAAATAGTTAAAGGTTGTCACAAATAGGGAAGTGAAAATTCATCTTCTTCCTGAAGGAGGGCAAAATGGGAAATTACAAGGATTCAGGTGTGCCCAACAAGCATTCTACAGTTGTGTGCTTTTGTTCTGTTCTTAGTAGCTCTCCTAAATTTAAGTAAATCCTGTGAATTTTGTCAATGACTGTTTCAAAGAAGTTGAAGACATAAAATTTTGCTCTACACAGAATGCAGCCTCATTGTGATTAGAGGTTGCTTAACAAAGGCAGAATATGAGCGACACTTTGTTGTGTGGCCAAGGAGAGGCCTGGCTATTATGGAAATAAAAGCCTTTGCTGCCCACCAAAAAAATGCAAGAGTAAAAGTGGATACAAAAAGAAATGGGAGGTGCGGAAATACTATGAATGAAGGGTGCTTCTGGCTCAGGACTGACAGATTTTGTCATGTCTATACAGAATTTATCTCCCTCCTCTTAAAGAAAAAAATACAGTGAAATGTAGATATCTATAAGATAAGAGTAACTTGTAACTGAATGAGTGCTCACTAATTCTGGGCCTGGCAGTGTACTTCCCTTTCCTTGCCTGGAAGAGGTTAAGAGCCAGCACAGATTTTTAACGACTTCCTGTGGATGAGCAACAGTGCACAGTTTTACGTGGAGGTCTCCTTCTTAGGTTTTGCTTTGACTGTAATTGTTTCTGAGGCAACTTAAAATGTACTGTATTTCATTGTATGGATATTATTCTGTAAGTGTAAAAATGGGTTTTTCTGGGGATGGGAGAGATGATTCGGAGGTTAAGAGCACTGAGTACTCTTAGAGGACCAGGGTTCAGATCCCAGCACCCACAATGGTGACTAACAACTGTCTTTAATTCCAGTTCCCAGAGATTTTCTGTCCACTTTTGACCTCAGTGGGCATTGCACGAGACAGGTACACTTACATGCATGCAGGTAACACACTCATAGGCATAAAATAAATAAGATATATAAAAACACTTTTAAAATGGGTTTTTATGTTGACATTCTGAATTATCTAGGTAAATACAATTCTATGAAAAAGAACAAAAGCTGAATACCAGAAAAAGGAAGCAGGGAATGAAAAAGATGGTGCCTGTGTGCATGGAACTGATGGATAGGGTTCTGCCTCACCTCCCTGTTTTGGATTGGGTAACTACCCCACTTTACTTTGTACCACTTACAAAGTAAAACAAATTTTAATGTTTAACTAAGAAATATATAAAAGAGGCAGCACATGCAAAGCCTTATATAGACCATCCTGGTGTGAAATCAATGAATACACATTTTATTACATTAGTTATTGGCATTTAGTAAAACACTTTGCAATTAACTTGCTTAAAAATGAAATATTACCATTAAGCATCTAATGTAATAGAAGAGAACTTTGGTATCTTTTCATTTTGCACTCAATGATGTCTTTCAAACCATAATGTTGAAATTAAAACAATGAAGAAAATGTTGGTAGTAGCTTGGATGTTAATCATATAAATAAGTAACCTATTTAGCATTCTATTTCAGGACATTTCTCAGCTAAAGAGGTTTAAAAAATGAAACAAGACACATATGTGTTCTGAAACTCACTTCTCTACAACATTGCCAGCAGGTATATTATGGCTCTAAGGGAGGAATTAATGCAGAACATAGAATCCCATCCTACACATTGGAGGAACCAACTTACTTCTCTTGGAGTGTAATGTAAATACACATCATCTGTTGTGGGTTCTCCTCAGGCCAGCTGTGATGACCCTGACCTGAATCAGGTCCCCTGCCAATTGGGTGGGGGGCAAGAGGTGCAGAGTCAACACACAGACACCGGGAGTCGGGTAGAAGCAAGCACTAGGCGAGGTACTGCAGGCTTGTTTAATGCAGGAGGGGGCAGACCTTATATTTCCCTTTTCTCTGCCCCCAAGTCCCTTTAGTCAGCATATCATTTTCTGATTGGTCTGCACCACACAGTCTGTCAGCAGTCACTAGGCTTGTGAGCAGGGTACAGAGGCACAGGCTCCTTTTGGCAGGCTTCTATTGTGAACTATTTGTGGACAAAGAAGTGAAGTGAATTCTCGCTGAATCCCAGGGCTCTGGGTACACCGCCATCTTTGGAGGCCTCCTGCTGCATTTCCACCCTTTTTCTTTAAAAATGACTGTCCAGAGAGAGCCTGTAGGCAGCTCCACCTTGGGATGACCCCAGTATGATGGACTGTGCCTGTCTTAGGTTGTTCTATTTGGGCATGAACCTTAAAAGTCATTGGAGCATAGGCGTACATGTCTATGTCCTGGCTCAGGTTGATTCAGCACAACAGGAGCTTACCCGTCATTTGCTACCAGCCCTCCAAGGGGTATTGTCCCAGGGGATTAGTTGAGGTGGGGAATTATCTGTAGGAGGCCTTGTACATTTGTGCAAGCCAAGTCTGTTGGGCTGCATAGGGCAGGTTGAAATCATCTTCCTGTATTGCTCTTAGGGCTTGATACACCTAGTGACTGGTTTTTTTCTGACTGTGGGAATGAAGAACAAGGCATTTAAGAAGTAGAAAGAGAAGAGCAATTATGCCTGTCAGGAGTAGGTAAATGATGATCCAAGACGGGTCAAACAGTGCTTTTAGATTAGACCAGGTTTTCTCTAAGAACCATGAATTGATGTCCAGCATGGGGACACAGGTATAATTTAGAGCGATAATTTGATTAGTTAGTAATATAGAGTGATTAAGTAACTTTTGATTCTACTGGCCATGAATATAGTGTGTGAGTTGTAGGCATGCTTCAGTAATATTCTGTACTTTATAGGGGGTGAAACAAAGTGACCTAAACCGAGGGTCACAAGCTAGCAGAGCCATGTCTGTGGTAATGACAACTCTTCACTTAAGAGATCAATCTGTTGTTGTAACACATTAATTGCTTGGTGAAGATGCTGATTGATAAGGGACTGAGTGTGAAAGGTAGAGGAGGTTTTGGACATGGCCTCATTGACTGTCTCCACAGTAGTGGAGGATTGGGTGATAGCCACCACGGCGGTGGCAGCTGCACCTAATGCGAGGATGATGGCTGAGATAAGAGCGGCAGTGACCCTGAAATCCCGTTTTAAGCGGGGAGCCTGTGAAAAGGCTGTCCGCTCTATAAGGGTGACAGCATGGAAGTGGGTTGCATTGGTGACTGGAACCCAAAGGGCTGTGGGTTCATGCATAAAGAGAACTATGTAAGCTGGATGGTTTCAGCAGGCCGCCAGTACACGGGTGGTGTTGGTATCGGAGCAGTTGAGTTGTCTCTGAGGGTCGGAGGTAACATTGGCTAGCAATAAGGCAAACGGGGGCTGCATGCAAATGGGGGTAGGGGGTCAGGATGTCGTGTGATCATGGATGTAAAGAATTTGTTTTTGGCACAAGTAGAGGGATTGGTGTTAGTGTAAGTGCCGTTGGAAAGCTGAAGGCCCTGCTGTGCCAGTAATGGCCTCATGTCTATGCAGGCATGCAGACCACAGAGGTCCCAGTTACCAAGTATTGATTCGGGTTGGTATGGGAGATCTTAATGCTTCAGGGATAGGTGGGGGTCAGTTGTCTCCAAGATTCTAGGGGGTGATTAGAGGGGGAGCGGCTGAAGCAGCAAAAGGGAGGGGTGGCATGGTTGGGCTTAGGGTGGCATCTCTGCCACGGTATGGGGAGCACAAGGAAAAAGGGTGCACGGGAGCGTGTGCTTGGGCAGTTGGGGAATGGTGGGTGTAGAATGGCAGGGCAAACTGGGGGCAGAGGGGTGGTCGTCCCCTGCACCTCCCCTGTTATGATTGTCCCCAGTGCAGCAAGGACCAAGGCTACATTGTTGTTGTTGAAGGTGGGGGGAAGGACCTTGATTTTAAGCATGTAACCTGAGAAGGCACTGCCGGCATAATCTTGGACAGTTAGGTTGAACAGCCCAATGCATGGGGATGCATTGTTGGTAATGGAGCATAGAGAGTTATTTAGGAGCCAGGATCCATTGAGTGATTCCCAGGAAGTAACTGCATCTATGGTGAGGAGGACAAGTGTAGAATTAGTTGAATAGAGGGTGGGGTTGGCTGGGGAATGAAGCAATAAGGGCAAGAGTATAGGCAGGGAGGGGACCAAGGCCCAGTGGTCATGGGCTGTGGCAGGGGCTGGGAAGAGCAAATCAATTATCCATATAGTGGCAAGGTCTCTGCGTTGTGGGGGTCCTGTTGGTCGGTTGCTGGTTTCACATCTCTCCCTGGAACCCATACTGGCTTTGTTTCTGTCTGAGGAAACACACAAGCATAGCCTTGCCCTCTTGTTAACAAGGGGGCAGACGGTTGCCATTGACATATTACGGGATCTTTCCATCTCACTAGTGGCAGGGGTGTAGGCCTAGGTATGGTAGCCCAGTGTTTGTAGGCCGGGCTCAACCCATTTTCATCGAAGGACAGGAAATTAATGCTGAATAGAGCTTCAATTAGAGCCAGGTGTGGGTCCCTTTTAGACTCAGGGGTAATGTTTCTTTGAGGGTCCTATTTGTCTACTCCACAATGGCCTGTCCCTGTGGATTGTAAGGGATGCTGAGGGAGTGGCTGATTTTCCATGTTGACAGGAAAGATGTGTAAGCTCGCCCATTTTCAGTTTTTTAGGGTCCATGGCACTCCCATTACCAATGTTGCTGATTTGACCCTTAATGGCATGTGAAGGCTTTTCACCGGTTTGAGTGATGGCGAAAAGAAAGGAGGAGTATGTGTCAACGATGACATGGACATGCTTAAGATTACCAAAGGAGTTAAAATGGGTGACATCCATTTGCCAGAGGGCGGGGTAGGAGACTACATGGGTTTACTCCATATGGATTGAGGAGCCTAAGGGAGCAAGGGGTGCACATGTAATGCAAGATCTGCTCAGATGTTTGCATTGAGAGATGGGTAGGTCTGGTTGAAGGTGTTGAAGACTGCAAGGAGAAAGGTGAAATTGTTGGTGTAAGGCTCTGGCTTGTTCTAGTAGAGGAATCTCTACAGACATAATAAGTTTATCTACTTTGTCATTTCCCTTTGCCAAGATCCCAGGGAGCTTGGTGTGTGAACTTATGCAAGAGATGTGCCAGGACCATTGTCTGTTATCTAAGATAATCTGGAGAGCTCTCATGGTTTTAGTGATGGGATCCTTGTGCCCTTTTACCCAAGCAAAGGGAAGACATCTGAGGGCCTGAACCATATACTGGCTGTTGGAGAATATATTGAGCAGCTCAGTCTGGCAGACTTGGAAGATTTTTAACAAGGCCAGGAGCTTCCCCAACTGGACAGAGCCGGGACTGACTTGTATGTAACAGGTGTCATCCTTTCCTGTGCGCTGAATGACAATGCCATAATGGGACTTATTGGCATCTAAGAAGGCTAACATGGCTATAGGTAGGGAGTTTTTGCAGGGGGAAGTGTGTGGCTGAGTGTTGATTTCCAAACAGGCCAGGCTGGCCAGTCACTTATCTGGGAGTGCATGGTTACCCAACTCCCCCTTGAACCTGGACATCATTAGTTGGAAAGCCAGAGAGTCTGCCCATAATGTTT
>NW_008354010.1:0-755 GCF_000622305.1 Nannospalax galili
TATTAGGAAACTTCTGAAGGCAGTTTACAAAACTATCACTAAAATATTCATATAAAAATAGGCCTAGTCAACCCTTGACACAATTATTGTCTTAAGTACCCCACTAGAGACTTCATGGACAGAATAAGAGGTAATACACTCAAAGAAGAGTTTGAGTGAAAACCAACTAGAAGAAAATATTTTTTTTCTAAAGATGAGGTTTCTATTTTAGAGGCAACTTATATGCATGTATGAAAGTCTCAATAAAGTTTTTGTAAAGCTTAAAAAAATTAAAACACAACAATTTTAAAGAATAAAAAATGAAATATTTTTAATCTTTCATGTTAGTTATGCATTATATTGTGTGGCTGTTAGAAAGTTTTACTTTTTAAAAATATGTACTATTTTTATTTTATGTGTATGAGTGTATTGCCTGGGTGTATGTGAGTGCGCCTGTGTCATGCAATGCTGTGGAAGTCACAAGAGGGCTTTAGATTCCCCTGTAACTGGAGTTAAGGTCGGTTCATAGCCACCATGTGGGTACTGGGAATTGAAACTGGGTCCTCTGCAAGTGCAGTCAATGCTCTTAACCACTGAACCATCTCTCCAGTCCCCAGAATGTTTTACCTCTATTACTGAAAGAATTTTAGTAGTGTGATACATGGGTTCTAAACTCTAAAAGGGGCCTAACAGTTAGTTTGAACCAATGAGGGTAAAGAGTAAGCTCACACAGGTTTAATCATAAAAGCTAATGCATTTGATCATAGAATAGTTCA
>NW_008354010.1:1785-2769 GCF_000622305.1 Nannospalax galili
AACAGCTGAATAATATTCCATAGTGTGTATCAAGTTTCAATATCTAAATCAAGCTGTTAACTGATTTGAAAGCTTCATCCCTACTGACTATCTTTCACAGTGCAGAAAGGTGTTATATATACTACGAGAGGAGAAAAGTAATCATCAGTCTTACCCAGTTGTGAACGCTTTGATAACCAGCAGCTGAGCAAGATGTGCCCACTGGTGCAATAGTAGTATGAATATCGTGGGAGTGCATGCAAATCCCACCTCAAGATGGGACCCCTACCTAACAATGTTATGGGGCTCAAGGGCCTGTGACTGGACAGGTTACAGGCAGTAGGGGAGAACCTACTGCTATAATTATAAGTGTAATGACTCCTAATGACGTATCTTTATACCCATAGACCAGTGCATCTTTCAGCTCTTGTTAGAGAAGCTTCTTTTTGCAATAGATAGTGATTAACAAAGACACCCACAAGTGGACAAGGTGCAGAGAATAAGATACTGTGGTGTGCGCAGTCCTAAATTGGACATCTATATCTCATTCTCCCCACCACATACACAAAGCTCAGGGATTAGAACAGGATGGGTGGGCAGGATGATTGTAAGAGTCAGAGGTGGTCAGATGAATATAAGGAAACAGTGTTTTCTGGGCACAACAGGGCAGTTGCACATATGAACTCACAGTAGTTGTGGCATCTACTGTGTAGTTTTAAGACCTGTGGAAGCTCAAGCCAGATGAAATGTCAACATGGAGAAGAGGGGAGGGCACAAAGTCCCACCCCTAGCTTATGAGTTAATGGCAACAGACAGCTGCTGGCAGAGGGAGAGTCAGTCAGTTTTGTTTAAGGATGTGATGAGGCCCTGGTTTGACCACTTTCCAGTGCATGGCTCCACACCTGAAAGTATACAGGCTCAATGGGTTTAAAAATGTTAACGATATAAAGTTGTGGGGGAAGGGTGGTGGTGGTGGATTTTGGAGAAGTTGGGGCAGAGGACAGA
>NW_008354010.1:2805-51140 GCF_000622305.1 Nannospalax galili
AGAAAGGAGGGATGGAATAGATTAATTAAAACTAAGGATGTATAGGGCTGGAGAGATGGCTCAGAGGTTAAGAGCACTGGCTGCACTTCCTGAGGACCCTGGTTCTATTCCCAGTCCCCACAAGGTGGCTAACAAATGTATATAACTCCAGTTCCAGGGGATCCAACACGCTCCTCTGGCTTCTGTGGGCATTGTACAACATAGGTGTGCTTACATGCATGCAAACACGATACTCATACACATACAATTTTAAAAATGACATATGAAGAAGTCTTATGAAATCCACCAGTTTGCAAGATAATTAATCTAACTTAAAAAACATTAGTCAATACATTACTGTTCCTAGAAGACATGGGTTACTAAACGAAAATCTTAGTGCTAGCCCTATGTTACCTCTGAAACAATTGTTTGGAAGACTTCAGAAGCACTCAGTACAAAATAAGATAATGCCATTGCCCCGGTTTCCCACCATAACTAGATGGTAAGGCTTTACGGAAACCAAGTAATTTGCTATAGGATATAGAAAATTCAACTTTGAACTGACAGGAGACCCTTTACTTTTTGGGTTACTTTCACAGTGTTAAGAAGGTGCAATGAGGGCTGCTGGGGGAGGAAATTCATCAGTGATCTTATCTAGTCCTGGACTCCGTATGCTACAGTGCAACCTGTCAAGCAAGAGATGCCCACTGGTGTACTAGTGGCAAGATTGTTTAAGGGAGTAACCAACTATTCTCTTGATTTGAGGCCTGTTTCAAAGGACGGAATTCATGCCTGATAGTGTAAGCATGGTCAAAACTCAGGAATAGGGAAGTCATAGGCCTTAGGGGGAGAACCTATTGATATCAGTTTGCTGAATGTTCATGTTGTCAAGCTGCCTTCTAAACATTTGTTCATATCATAAATTTCTGCTGTTCTCAATCCTGACCAGAGAAGCTTTTTATTGTTGAGGATAATGGTAATGATAATTGTTTAAAGTGCTGAGAATAAAGGTCTATGGTCAGCATAGATGGAACATCTGTGTCAACACCCTCCCCCAGGGTTCAGGGAATATTGTGGAACAGGTGCTAGAAAGAATGTAAGAGCCAGGATATAGGAGAAGAGGACTGGGAGAAGAGGCGGCCTGTGGATATGACATTGCTGTTTACACAAAAACTCACAGCAGTGAGTGGGTGTCTTGTGGGTACCTACACAAGATCTGTTCAAGATCAAGCCAATTAAAAATTACAGCATGGAGAAGAGAGGGGTTCTTGAGGCCCCACCCCTAGAGTAGCAACTATTTGTAGATGATGGCTACTAGGAGAAGGTGAGTCACTTTTCCTTGGGGAGGGGGTGATATCTGATAGGTTGCCTATGCCCCAGTGAATGATCCTATGCTCACATGCACCTGGGCAGCATTAATTGGATTCAGTGGGTTGGTTATAAAAAGAGAAAATGTAGTTGGGAGGGATATGTGTTGCAGGAGAGGTCAGGAAGAACTAGAGGGAGGGATTAGGCAATAGATGCAATTGAGATAAATTATATACATGTGTAAAACTATCAAAGAATAAAAAAGAAAAACAAAATTAAGCAAAAGTACAGACTGTTTTAAGGGTATACTTTAAGTTCAAAATTCTGGCCAATTGAATTAGGTAAAATGGATTATTGGTGCTCACGGGATTTAAAGAATGAAGAGATAACACTACAATGAGCAAAATAAGAAAATTTAGCTGAGTTAAATTATATAAACTCACTGTAGTGAACCTATCACAAATTTCGTGTTCTTGATCATGGTGACTCTCTAGGCCCTGGTTCTTTTTTGTTTTGAGGTTTGACTCATTATACTTTTTTAAATCTTAGCAACACTGGTAAAGGAATGACTGTGCATGCCTCTAACATGCTGTGTAGCTGCCTCCAGGCTGACAACCTGGCTTAGTTTCTACATTTTTCTATTTGAACATAAAACATTGTTGGACTCCCAATAGTGTCTATTAATTCCTCACCCAAATGTATGGCATCTGTGAAATACTAAATGGCATGCTTGTAAATCTGTTACTGATTATTCCTTTTATTTAACTTTACCCAGTTAGGTTTACTTTCCCCCCAAACACTTAGAAGAGCAATTTTGTGGTTTGTAAATACTAGGTGATAGATTTGTACATAGCTTTAAAAATTCCAAATTCTGTGGAAGTTACAGATATTTGGAGATTGAAGAACACGGCACCGTTTCATTAAATAAATTCATTCTATGGCATTTTCATACACATATAAAATACATCCTAGTTACTCTTACCTCATACACTCATTCCTCCAAACAAATCCCTATCCTACATTCATCTTTTTGTTTGTTTATGGCCTACTGTATTTAAACAAGGTTATCTGTGTGATCATGAAGGCTATCCAATGGACCTTGATAAGCTCACCAGGATGTTCAAAACTGAAGACAATGGCTATCCCTCTCTCAGAATCTTTCAGTAGTCAATAGTTCAAAAGGGAGGGGTAGGACGCCACGAGTCACCCCACAGCTATAACTGATTGTTGACAGTCTTTTGTAGGCCAAGGGATGGTAAGAACAGCTGCTGTGAGTTCATGCCCATGACTGTGTCATGCCCAAAAGATACCATTTTACAGCCCTTCTCTCTATGTTCCAGCTCTTACATTTTTTTCTGTCCCTTTTCTGAGACACCTCTTATCCATAGAGGGGTGATATAAATGTCTTCTTTAGAGTTGAGCACTCACCATCACTTATTCTTTAATCCTTTGAGGAATCACGAGTCTCTGCATTCACTTCTGTTTACTGCAAGCCTTTCAAGGCTGAGAATAGCAATCGTCAATGGGTATAAACATACTTAGGAGGCAGCTGGACAATATCAATTTAACTGTGAAACAGCACTAAGCTCCTCACTAGGATCTATGACTTCCACAGCCATACATTTTTGACTGGGTTTATATTACCAGGCGTGGGTTCTGTCCTGTGGAACAGGTCTCCAATCCAATCACAAAGAGTTTGATTACCCCTTAACAGTTGTGCCACTATTGTGCAAGTGGGTACATCTTATCTAGAAGCTATGTAGTGAAATTTATAGGGTGAACCTATATATCTTTGTGTGGCATTTTCTTTGTATAAACCACATTTTGTCTTTCTCTGAGGCTGGCCATCTAGCAGTGCAAGATCAGTTAGAAGAGACTGCTGTAAAGCAGATTAATCATCAGATCTGAAGAAGAAGCTCAGTAACACTTTTCTTTACGATACCAAAAGCTGCCATAACTGTTTTAAAGCAAACAATCTATTATTAATTACAAAGGTCATATATATAATTAAAAACCAATTCACTTGCTTAATATTTCAAATAACTAGTTTCTAGAGTAAGATATTTTCCTACAATAAAATAGACACTATTTCACATAAATATAAACAAATACACAAGTAGATATTTATAAAAATAAGCATATTATTCTTCCTGTGTGAAGTCATCCAGATTATAGTTTCTTGATTATATAAACTACAAGAGGAAAATAGAAATATAAAATATCCAGGTCATTATAAAAGAATACCCAGTAGAGAATGAAAACTGGTTAAATGGTTTTCTAGTAGCTAACTCTGCAAGTTCTATAGAAAGGAATCAGATGTTACTGGAAATAAGACTTTGTAAAGTTCTTTTCTTTCTATAATGAAACTTCTGTTCATATTTGAACCTTATGGAAAATATATGGTATATTTATTCTCTGAATTTATTGATAGATTAAAATTTCAAAAATCAATCTGTAATTTGCCATGTTTGCCAAACAAAGTTGAATATGCTGTGATCACTGTAATCTTTGCAGAAAAGGTATTTGGTTAAATTCAACATCTTTCCATGACTGAAGTTCTTAGCAAATTAGGAGTACAAGGAAACTTTAATTTTCCAAAAGGTGTCAACAGAAACCTATACCAAACACCTTAGTTAGTGGCTAAATATTGAACCTTTTCTTTTGAAACAATTGAGATAAGATGATATTATCACTCCTAATCAACATTGTTCTGGATATCTTGGCCCAAAGACAAAGGGTCCAAATAAGTAAATAGAAAAGTATAAGAGGAGAAGGAAAAAAATCATTATTTGCATGCAATATGAAACTCAAACTGATTTCTAAATATATCCAAAATATAGAAATAAAACTTTTTCAGCTACTTAGAAAATAAATCAAGACCTAGTAATATTAATGAATCTCATGAAAGTATACAATATTTTCAAAACAAAATGACTAGGCATGAGAGAAATTAAGACTAACTGGAGAATGTGCTGTATTTATGGGATGGATGATCCAGGATTGTAATGATGCCCAATATACTGTAATTGATCTACACATTCTATAGAATGCCAACCAGACGCTCCCATCAATTTTGGTAGTAATTGGTGAGCTAAATCTAATTGTATATGATAAATTAAAAGACCAAGAAGAGAAAAGAAAGCTGAATCATGCATGAAAAATAACAAAGTGGAGAATCTCATAAAGTGGAGAGAGGCAGGGAAGGCTGGATAACAAAGCAGCACCTGGGGTCCAGATGCACTTACTTGAATCATGATAAAGTTCTGCTCCAGCACTATTGCAAAATAGGTGTCTCCAAGTCAAGTGGATATCCATATGAAAAAACGCTAATCTTCAGCCCTATCTAAAATCTTTAGAAATTGTGTCTCTGTGGATTGAAAATCTAAGTGGACTAGTAAAGCAATACATCTTCTGAAAGATAACAAAAGACACTGCCTCCATGATTTGAGGGGTGATAAATACTTCTTAAATGGGATACCAAAACCCTTGAGAGAAAATAAAAAGACTTCACCAGTGAATTTTATTAAAATTGATTGTTTCTATTCACATAAACTCACTTATAAGGAGCAAAGATAAGTGCTGGAGTGGGAGATCAGGCCAGCACCATATGCACCTGAGAAGTAACTCAACTTAGGTTTTGCAAATGACTTCTTTCAGTCCTTAGGAAGCATATAATCAACTCATTGCTTTTCAAAGTGGAAAATCTTTGAATGGGACCTTCACAATATAAAATACTCAAATATTCAAAATACATAGACAAGGTTTCTCAATGTATTTAGTCATTAGAGTAATTAAAGTTAAAACTAAAATGAGGTAATATTAATAATGAAGCAGGGACTGGGGAGTCAGTCCTCACAACCTATGTAAAATAGCCCATCATGTTGTAATCCTAGTGCTGGGAGGAGGAGAAGACAGAAGGACCTCCACACATGTATGCACAAATATGAATGAAACAGAATGAATAAACTTAAAATGTTAAAATGAAGGTTACATTTTTAAAAGGCTGAAAATGAAAGTTTTAGATAAGAACATTAAGTAAATGGAATTCTTATAGGCAGTTGATGATTTTGTTAAATGAGCCAACCGTGTTGGAAGACTGCTTCACTGTATTTACTAAAGCTGAATGCTCACAAATTCTATGATCCAGTCATTCTACCACAGACATAGACTTAACAGAAATGAAAAGCTTTGCGGACCAAATGGCACACACAAGGTTGTCTACGGCAATAGTCTAAAACGATATGACCAGGTAAAATATATAAACTCATATAAAATGATAGTTTTCAGTAATTTAAGTCAAGATACCATTGCTGCTTGCAGAATCAAGGGTGAGTTCACATGCTGAGCAAAGGAAAATCCAGCATGGGCCAAAGAAGGAAGTCCATGTGACTCCTTTCCGGGAGGACACCAGTGAACTTGAAGTCCTTTCCGGGAGGACACCAGTGAACTTGAAGTAGACAAGCACGTTTCTATGTTACCACGGCTGTACCATGTATTCATCAGGGTCCTGAGTGCATAAGCTATTTGTTTTGTGAAAATTTCCCCAAGTCATAATTAGACCTGGCAAATATTATACAGAATCGACTTCAAAAAAAGTTTAAATGATACTGGGGACTGGAGAGATGGCTCAGCAGTTAAGAGCACTGCCCGCTCTTTCACAGGACCCAAGTTTGGTTCCCAGAACCCACATGGTGGCTAACAACCCTCATAATGTTGTAACTCCAGTTCCAGGGTATCTGATGCCTTCTTCTGACTTCCACAGGTGTTGCATGACACAGGTGCACTAACATGCATGCAGGCAATGCATGAATACACATAAAATAAAAATAATAAAATATTAAAAAAGAAAATGTTGGTAAGAAATCACTAGGGATAACAAAGAGAATAAGGTTGCAAAGACCATCATATCCTTAAACCATCTCAAAGAAAATACATATTTCTAACCAGGTTTGGCCTCCAACTATACATTAGATTTTATGGACAAAATTATGTAAATTATTTGATGCATACCTAGAATCTTTAATTTGTTCACTGTAGAGGAATTTCTTTCTGTAGTGCCAGAAACATTTGTTGTTGTTGTTGTTCACAGAATCTCAAATGAAATTATAAATGAGGCAGGCAGTCTTTTTTATCCTTATGATAGGCAGATAGGAAAGAACACAGAATAGTTAAAGCCTTATAGCATTCTCAGTCAGAAATTTTGCAAGCGAGTCACCTCTCGTTTTAATTCATATTAGCCATATTATGTCAAGCTCTAACTTAAAAGAAAGTGATAAGCACCAGGTAATTTCCCCAAATATAAGAGGAATGCTCTTAAAGATACTTGTGATTCATAAATTAACAATATTTTCGGGAAGCATTTCTTAATTTCAGAATAAGGTCATGTGACATTCCGTCTCAAGGAGCACTGTTGCAGGGGCCCTCTCCTTGACCAGTGCGTGTGCTTAGTGTGTTATGCTGTTCCATGCTGTGCTTTATGTGGCTCTAACTATTATTGTTTATGATAATGGTGTTTTAATTGAGATGTAGTACCCTGAGCATCTCAGTGAAATTTCATAATTAGAATTATTGTTATAATAGTTCTCGAAAGGTATAGATAGAGCCATGGATCCTTAGAGCAGAATTCTTGTAGAAGCTAATTGCACCAAAAATCAACATATTTCCTCTGGGGCAGTAGGAGGAAAAATTAAAAAGCACATCTTTTACTATTCCCAGACCTCATCACTGTTATCATTGCCTTTGTGACTAACAAAGCTTACCTCTTACAAAATAATTTCTATTTGGTTAATGTCAAATTGTCAGCTATGATAGTCCCCTAATCTCAAAGCATTATCTCAGCCTTTGAAATGGGACATATGCACATTGTTGGGGATAGTGCATTATTGATGGTCATTTTAGTGTTATGTAATGTCAATTACTACTTATTATTATGAAAGCACTTGTGTACAGTTGAGCATTTCTATTCATTGTGGTTTTTCTTAAATTATTATTTTGCTATTGTGTCCTAGTGGAAATAGCATAGATTTATTGCTATGAAAGCGATTTTAGTGGTCCTTTTTCTGTCTTTGAAAGGCAATGGTTTATTGATGCTTTTTGCTCATGGTGTCCTGGGAGATAGGTCAATGTTAGGTGATTATGTCCTTTCAAATGGTTTCCTGTGTTTTCTGAAAAAGTGCATGTATTACTTCTAGATTTCAAATACTTCATTTGGCTATAATGGACAGATGATATTTATGTTCCTTTTATTACTAAATTAATGGTTATGCATTGGGTGTAATAATATAGAGATCAAAACCACTGTTTTTTTTTATTAGATCTTATAATTTATCTTAGAATGAAGACAATCTCTACTTCCAACCTAATAGCTTACTTCAGTTCTTGTGAAAGAAGAATATGAACTATTCTAACATCTATTTTCATAGGTTTCATGAATAGAATTCCACATTTTTTAGAAATTTCCTACTATAAATAATTATATCATTATAAGCTGGATAATTCTATTAATATTTTAGTACATTTTCTAATTTTAATTTTTGTATGTTATCTGTATGAAAGATGGAGAAAATCTCTAAATTTAAGGCCATTCCTCAGATAGTCTTCTTTTTCCCTCTTTTTTTATTTATCATTTTTTATTTTATGTGTATGAATGTTATGTCTGCATGTATGTAAGTGTACTAGTGTCATGCAGTGCCTGTGGAGGACAGAAGAGGGCATCAGATCCCCTGGAACTGGAAATATAGACAGTTGTTAGTTGTTAGCTGCCATGTGGTGCTGGGATTCGAACTCAGGTTTTCTGCAAGACCAGTCAGGGCTCTTTAACCACTGAACCATCTCTCCAGCCCCTTTATCTTTTCAAAAAATTTTTCTTGAGACAGTCTCTTCGAAGCTAGCCTTTGGTACTTGCTACATAGCACAGGCTGGCCTCAATCTCCCAGAAATTCTTTCACCTTAGCCTCTTTTGTGGTGGGATTACAGGCATGTGCCACCATACATGGATAATCTTTGCATATTGTAAAATTAATAATAAGTTATACTGATGATACTCTGAAAACAAAAACTACTACAAAATATAATTTTTAGAACTTGCACATGAAAATCACCAAAACCTTTTTGATAGAAATTATTAGTAATTACTCCGATAGTGCTACAACTTTATCCTGATTTTTCTAAGGTTTGAAATGAGGAGAGGCAGCACAAAGTTGTGTTTTTACCAAGAATATCTACATAGTTTTTAAATTTCTTACTAATGGCATTATTATTAAAGTGCTCATTCTTAGAAGAACAGCAGTTAAGGAGAATGGAATGCAAAAATAGCTCTCCTGAACCTAATCCTAGCATGTAAAAAAGTATGAAATGTATAAGTTTAAATGGTTTACTTCTAACATGGGATGGACATTACTATGTGTTGTTAAACAGACTGGCTTTACTAGATTCTGAGACAAGAGACACAAAAGCAAGAAGCCAGGGAGTTTGCAGAAGAGGAGCTAGAAAGTGAATACTTTTATTTTCCCACTTAAGGTCAACATTTTGCAAGTTACAAATTCACTGTTTGCTTCTGGATATGAAGAAGAGGAGGGTTCTAAAGAGCTCATTGGATAGCCTTGTCTGTATGTCATGCTGTGTGTTCAGAATTTAATGACATTCGTTGCATATTATATTCATTGATCGTTTACCTGGAATTTTTGAGCTGTAGAAATTGACTTTCTTCTTAAAGTACAGAGGGCTATCCCATTTTTTCTCTCCCTGCTCTTTTACAGTACATGTCACACTGTGCACACACACTAATTTATATATCTCTCCACTAGACTGTAATGTGAATAAACCATGTCTCCATATGCCTAGATGTTCACATTGCCTCATAAGTGTGTGCTCAATAAGTGGTTTTTAAATCATAAATGGATGAACAAATGCTTTTGTAAACCACACCTCATTGACCCAAAGATGTGTATATAACATCTTAGTGCCAATTTGAGACGCTATTTTCTAAGGCTATCCAAGAACTAAATATAATCAATTACTTCTGTTAGTTGGAATGCAACTCAGAAAGCAATCCTGTGGAAGTGATAAAAGTTACGAGAGCATGTTCACAGCATCCATTGCAAATTACCGAACTAGCATAGCTTTTGGCTTTGGGAGTATCAAATTAGGAGTAACTGTGTTTAAGGGATGCAGAGATTTAATAGATGCAGATTCTATATAAAGTCTGAAAAACTGAAAAATGACTGTCAGAAATACTAAAGCTTTGATGAAAAGATTATCACCACAAAGATAAGGAAATTTCCCCTGTGCTATGTATTGGGTTTGGTCATAGAGAATGACTGTATGGTCGGCACAAAGAACTGGAATATTTACACAGAAGAACATCTTTTGTTTGTTTTTGAGACAGAGTTGCCCAGCTGGCCTGGAACTTGCTATGTAGACCAGGGTGGCTCATCTCACAGACGTCTGCCTGCCTTTGCTTGGTGAGTGTTAGGATTAAATGCGTGTGCCACCATGCCTGGTCCATGAAGTGTCTTGATGGAAGTAAGATACAGGTATTTCTTAAAAACCTGAGAGTTTTATCATTTCCATAGGGCTAAGGTACCAGAAAAAATGTAAGAACTTCATACAAACAGTTTCCATTAGAGGTCTGACTAATTACCCTTTGGTATGGGAACCTTGATAAAAACATTGTGTTGAAGATGCAATTTTAATATTTTTTTCTGTACTAACTCATTTTTTTCTTCCAAAGCTCACTTGACGGCAAAAGGAACAACTCATTAGTGTAGTGGTTAGTAGCAGCAGAATCATAAATAACCATGCTGCTCTTTGGAAGTAGAGTTGGAACATATCAGAATAGGCACTAGATCAAGATTGCTGTGTACCAACCCTTAACGACTGCTTTGGGTCCACAGTGGTGAGACTGGGGCTGACTGTTCAGGCCATTTGGACATCTGCCTGTGCCTTGCACTGTCACTTTTTTGTCAAATGCTGCCAGAGCTGCCAAATACTTTCCAAGTTTACATCTGCACAGATAGAGCTCTGCTTTTGTTTTATGTATTCTATTCCTCTATGATGACACTTTGCACAAAGCCTTTCTTACAATTCTGCAACCTAAATTCTTTAGTGCCCACTCAAGAAGATCAGATTAAGGATACAACTCACTCCTACCTCTCTACCACATTCTTTAAATTATGAAACTGAGAGAGAGAGAGAAAGAGAGAGAGTGAGTGAGTGAGAGAGAACAAACTATGGCAAAGGGTAGGAATCACACGTCGTAGACAGATGAAACCAGACTTCCCCTAGTTCTCTGCGTTTGAGTATTTTTTCATTCTCATTTTTTGGAAGCTTTCCCTGCTTTTTCATTTCACGTTTGTACTTTGGCAAGCACACAAATTTAGCTACAGATTTTTTTTCCTTTGACCTTAAGAAGAATGAATCTCAAATTCCTATTCCTATAAAAGTAGAATCTCCAAATTTAGGACGGGGAGTCAGTTGTGAATTCATGAAGCGTAATGAAATAAAAGAAGAATAAAAATTATACAACCAGGGGAAAGGATTGAAAAATCAAAACAATTAATGAAACAAAATCCCCAAACAAATGATAGGTGACAATTAAGCTATGGTAGCATCGTAATTATAAGTGAGGTGAAATTTCTTCTCATCTCTATTAAGTCTTCACTGGTCCAGGGGACTCCTGTCATGGTGGTGAGCTGATTAAGAGTTCTGAAACCTCATCTGTCATTAAAGCCTTTCAGTGTATTACTAAGACAAGAAAATGACTTTTCCTCAAGGTAAACTGAATAAAACAAACTACAGCAATTTCATGCTGTGTCTACACAACAAAGAACAAAATGGAAATTTCTCTTTCTATGCTTTGATCCGTGAGCATAACTGAAGGAGAGAACTGGAAGCACATTTCACTCTGTGGTGCTCAGGTTTTTATTATTGATACAACTAGAAATTTAAGTGGCATTTGGGGGACTTGGTTTTGTCCTAAATGTATTTCGGAAGGTTTCAACTTTTCAATTTGGTTATCTGTTCTTCAGTGGGGTTTTTAAAATTACAGTACTTTACAAAATAGTAGGACAAAGGAAATTGTTTTGATGAAAGAAATGTAAAGAAATCAATGCAATTAAGAGGTTCTGACATTAATAGCCAATGAGATGGAAAAGAATTAGAAAGGGTCCTTTAGGAAATGGTCTATTTCTCACACCTTCATTATCCATTGATTCATCAAACATAGGTAATAAATAGCAGAATTCAAGGATTAGGAGGAGGAGGGGAGTGAGAGGGGGAACGGTTTCTTACATTGTAATTGGAATGAATAATAAATAGGGCATTGTAGGGTGAAGGAGGATACTTTGCAGGAGGCTTAGATATTGATTTCAGAGATTTCTTGTTAAGGTTAATAATTATAGTAGTGATAATTTCCTAGTCAGCATGTACCAGGCACTTGGTTAGGCTCTGAATGCATCAACTAATTTATTCCATAACAAATCATAAAGAGAGGTATTGTATGTCTGAGTGAATTGATTTCAGAGACCATTTCCCCAAAGCCTTTCAGTAGAAAACATATTTCAGTTTACAGCTGAGATTTCATGTTTTTTTTTAAGATGTGTTTTTTTTGAGAATTTTGTATATGAGTATGGTATTTGCATTATCCACTTCTCGTAGTCCCCCTCCATCTCCCCATATGTCCATTCCCCACTCCCTCTCAATTTCTTCTCTTCTTTTATTGTTGTTACTTGTACATATATACATCTATAAATACACATACACACACACACACATTGCACTGAGTCCATTTAGCTCATATGTACGTGTGTTTAGGGCTGTTCATTTGGGATTACCTCTCAGCCACACAGAAAGATGGGCAGTGAGAGTCATGGGACCCTCATTTGAGTAGACAGCTACTCCCCACAACTCCTGATGAACAATTTGGCCCTAATTGCATGTGGTCTGGGGGAAGTATATAGATTGGGGAGTTGAAGGGAGGGTCTCTCTCAGCATTTTGTTCAGCTATGGAAAAGGCATCATCTATGTCTTCACAGAGGACTTTGAGATGTGGCCTTAGAGGGGGCGCACTCAAACTCTTGTCAACAACTCTCACCCATTGCTCTGTAATGAAGTCCAACAAACTTATTGGTTTTCCAGAGAGAACTTTGGTGGAATCTTCCCTTGGTTTGTTGTTGTGATCAAAAGAGGAGGGGGAAACGTGTGGAGGAGTTTGGAGCATCTGTTAAAGTCACACTTTTTATTTGCTTCAAAATAAACATGTGCATATATGAAGCTGTGCATTCCTTTGTAAAACTGAGGAAAGACCAACTTATGTTGTTTCAATGAGAACAAAAATACATTCTGGAAAGTTTTCAACCATATTCCTGCCAAAAATGGTTTTCATTTTATTTCAAAACAAATATTGGTGTTGTGTTCTAGCAGGATTCTTTAAAAGGATAATGAAGTATAAATAGTTTCCTTTCATCAAAATGATGTGTCTCTTTGGAAGATAACTAGTTAGACTTTCTTAATTTCCCTGAGATTTTTGTAGCATTAAAAATACCATTTTTGATTAATGGGACTTTTTCTTAAAATTACTTCATCTAGGAGGGTAGAAGTGTGATGGCATTTACTGTCAGCCTGAATAAACTCTCCATATTACCCATCTTGTCAGTAGAGCTGAGCCATATTCAGATTGTTACTGCAGTGGAGCTTGGCTCACCAGTATCCTTGGTCTATGGTCTTTCTCAGGCTTTGCCAATCATTTTGTTCACATGCCTGGAGTAATCTCAGTAAGATTTGTGAGACTCATAAGCACCCTTGTAACTTTAGGAGATGATCCAGTTTCTGGAGTGACAAGTTAAAGACTGTGATTGGGGTGAGGAGAGGTTTACAGTCATCCAAACTTTCTGAAGTTTTAGCGAGTGAATGTTTGTTTCTTGATATTAAATCCATCACATTTTTGTAAAAAATTTAGTGTCTTTCTTTCAATTTATTTTCCAGAGTTTTAAAATTATTCCTTTTGTCAGATAATGTGAATATAAATAAATATGTATGTAAATAAATATTTTATCTATCTAGTTTTTTTTCTTTTTTCTATTTTTTTTTTAGTTTGTTTGAGACAGGGTCTCACTGTTTAGTTGTGGTTGTCCTGGAAGTAGCTACATAGATCAGGCTGGCCTCAAAATCACAGAGATCCACCTGCTTCTGCCTCCTGAGTGCTAGGATTAAAATTGAGTGCCACTATGCATATACCCCTGCCCTGCTAGTCTTGTCATTCAATGTAATTTTCTAGCTAGTCTTATCATTCAATGTAATTTTCTAACTAATCTTGCCATTTTATGTATTTATATTAGCAATGTAAAATGTGCTGGCAAAAACTTCAGTGGTTAAAGGCAGCTGATGCCAATCCTGACAACCTGAGTTCCATCCTTGGGTTCCACATGGTGGAACATGAAAAATGATTTCCTAAAGTTGTCTTATATTTCCACACCTGAGTTATGACACATGCACTCCTGCATGCTACATCCATTCATAAGCACAAATGAAAAAGCATAAATTAGAAAATTTAAAAGAGCATGCAGTGTTTTAATGGAATAAAACAGTTGGAATATTACATTAGTTATCTGATAAGTTCTTAACTATTTCTAGGCAACAAAAGGAAGAACTACTCTACCTAAAATATTTTTATATAATGAATAAAATAAGTCTGCTGATTTTGAAGTTTATAAAGTTCTTTCATATTCATTTTTATTTTTATCTTATAAACATATAAAATAGGTCAATTGCTTTTTTATTTTATTAAAGACAACTCATCATTCTGAAGATTATCAAACTTTCAAAATTAGGTGTCATTTTCCCCAAGATTGTAATATTTCTGATTAAGGAAAATCTATTTTTAAATTAAACCGTTGCTTTCCATATAGTGATGTTACTTGGAGCAAAACTCTTGGCTAACACCAATCTACAAAAAACTTTGTAGAGCAAGAGGCCCCTTTAAAAAATTTATTTATTATTTTTATTTTATATGTATGAGTGTTATGCCTGCATGTATGTAAGAGCACCTGTGTCTTACATTGCCCATGGGGGATAGAAGACGATGTCAGATCCCCTGGAACTGGAGTTACAGACAGTTGTTAGCTTCCATGTAGGTGCTGGGATTTGAACCCAGGTCTTCTGCAAGAATAGCCATTGTTCTTAACTGCTGAGCAATCTCTCCAGCCCCAAGAGGCTGGTTTTAGTTTTTTTATCACTGAGTGTGGACTTTTTCAGGTTACTATAACATCATTATTTTGCATGCAAGAGCACGTTTTTCCATCTTAGACAGTCTTATCATTTTGGAACCTATTTTAAACTTATATTTTTATAATCTAGTATGCAATGATTTTTCTAACATGCAAAAATGATTTTTCTTGGAAAACAAGGAAATTATGGAATAATGCAAGAAAAAATTTTACTATTCAAAAATTTTAAGTTAATATTTTAGTTTTATATTTGCAGATTTAAAATATAGTTTAAAATATGGTGCTAAATTATTTCAAATGATATCATATTATCAGTGCTTTCTAGGTCATCATTACCATCTTAAAATTGTATAATATTCCTAGTGTTCTTGCATCAAAATTATTTTATTAATTCTGTATTGCTCATCTCTTAAACTGCCTTCAGATTTTGCATTTAAGATCAGTATTACAATAAACATTAATTTTCATGACAACAATCAATATTCATTTATTTCTCCAGGTGTCAGATGTGTTTATTGCAAAGTGAATTCCTTAAAGCATGATTGCTGAAATAAACGTCTAGACTTTTAAAAAGTAATTTCAACATATGTGACCATGTTGTTTACCCAGAAAGACTTTTCTAATTTATACTATGAACAGCCAGTTTAAAAATTATTTTATGATAGTTTATTTTTTGAGACATGGCCTCACTGGGTTGCACAGGCTGTCCTTAATCTCTTGATTCTCTTGCTTTAATAGTGTGTTTGCAGGTTTACCACAGCTAAATATTCCAGTGGTTTGTAAGTTCCTGTCTCTTGTCACCCGCACCAACACCCCAACCGGTATGATCATTTATGGCAGTTTGAAGATCTGCCTGGTGGTAGAAATCTTAACTACCATGTTTGAGGACTGGGATTCAATCCTGAAACTTGCTAATATTTCAGTGGAATTTTGAGTAATATTTTTACTTCAATTATAATTCTTGGATTTGAACTGAGGTAGATTATATTATTGCTACCATGCCAAATTTCAGCTCTTTTCTTTATTAAAAAGTGTTTGCATAGCATTTCTCCACATACTGTATATTTTGTGTGTTTATAGACTTTCCCTAGGTTCTAGTTTGCTTCTGCATTGCTGCCAAAATATTCTGACCAATAACAGCTTGGGAAGGAAAGGGTTTATCTCCAAGGTCACAGTTTATCACTGAGGAAGCCCAAGGTAGGAACTCAGGACAGGAACCTGAAGTAGAGCCCATGGAGGAACGCTGCTCACTGGCTTGTTCTCCTGGCCCCTGCTCAACTGGCTTTCTTATACAATATTGGTCCATCTGCCCAGAGGTAGCACCACCCACAGTGGGCTGGGCCCTCCCACATCACTCAATAATCAAGAAGATGTTCTACAGACATGGCCCCGTAGGCTAGTCCGATGGCAGTCATTCACCAATTGAGGCTCCCTATACCCAGGTGTGCCAAGTTGACACTAAAGCTATCCAGCAGAATTGACCCCTTGTCAACTTGACACAAAAATACATTACTAAAGTCACAACCTTTCCATTTCTTGTCCCCAAGATATGACATTAACATTAATATCACAATATAAGATAGTACAACCTTAAAAAACCCACAGTCCTTAAAAAATCAAGTCACTGAAAAATTCACAGTCTTAAAAGTCTTTCAACCATGGGTTTCTGTAAAACCTAAAACAAGTACTGTCTTATTTCAAAGGGAAGAATTGGGCACACTTAAGCAAAACCTAAGTCCAGCAAAGTAGCTCAAGACTGGACATCTGGGATTCACTCATAATCTTCTGGGCTACAAAGGGTTCTGGCAGTTACACTGCTCTGACTCTGCGGTCTAGAGCACATACAGCTTGTCTCTCAGACCCAGGCTGGCTCCATTCCCCACCTGCTGCTGTCCTTGCTGGTCATCCCATGACCCTGCATCTCCAAAAAGCTGGGGTCTCTACAGAAACTGAGGCTACGCCTTCATGATAGCTTCTTGGGGTGCAAAACCTCAGATTCTTTCCATGACCTCTTAAATCCTGGGGTCTTCACTATAACTGAAGCTGCACTTTCACCTATGGCCTTTCCTGGCCTCTCAGAGTGACAAGCCTCAGTTGCTCTCTGTGGCTCCTTCACACTTCCAACACCAGAACCATGCAGGAGACTCTTACACATTACTAAGTCCTGCTTCCAGCTAGAGATGGAGGTTTGGGCCCTCTTTCAACCATAGCTTTTGTGCACTGACCACAAGGAAATACTTCCTAGAAGACTTTACCACAGTGATGCTGGTGTCTTGTTACTTACAGCTGAATTTTCAGCCCCAGCTAACCAGCCTCAACTGTCCCAGTAAAGCAAAGATTTTACTTCAGGTTCTGGTCTCAATCACAGCTGATTCTTCAGCCCCAGCTGACCAGAACTCACAGATTCTCAATTCAAAATACTACACAACAGCCTTGATAGCCTCTGCTTCCCTTTAAAGTTTCACAAGCCAGGACCCCATTGTCTACAACTCTTCAGCATAACTGTTCCAAGCTCCACAGCAACAAACTCTAAGCACTCAATGGCTTTTCCAGCCCAAAGTTCCAAATGCTTCCACAATCCTCCCTGAAATAGCAAGGTCAGGGCTGTCACAGCAATACCCTACTCTCTGGTAACAATTTCTGTTCTAGTTTTTCTCCATTGCTGGGATAAAATATTCTGACCAATACCAGCTTGGGGAAGAAAGGGTTTATTTGGCTTACATCCCCCAAGTCACAGTTCATCACTGAGGGAGCCCAAGGTAGGAACTCAGGGCAGGAACCTGGAGGCAAGAGCTGAAGCACAGGCCATGGAGGAATACTGCTTACTGGCTTGCTTCCCCGGCCCATGCTCAACATGCTTTCTTATACAACATAGGCCCACCTGCCCAGGGGTGGTATCATCCACAGTGGACTGGGTCCTCCCACATCACTCAATAATCAAAAGATTCCCCACAGACATGGACAGAGGCCAGTCCAATGAAGGAAGTTCACCAATTGAGGTTCCCTCTATCTAGGTGTCAAGTTGACACTAAAGCTATCCAGCATACCTTATTAGGATATAAACTTATTCTTTCAAAATAAGCAGATCAATATCTGATATATCATGAGTGGTCTGGCTGTATTTGAAGAATGTTTAGACCTTTTTGAGCTTGCTAATTAAGTGCTTATAGTCTTCATACATTAAAAAATTTCATTTTGGAGGGTTGGAGAGATGGCTCAGTGGTTAGGAGCACTGGTTGTTCTTGCAGAAGACTCAGGTTCAAATCCCAGCACCTACATCGCATTAACAACTGTCCATAACTCCAGTTCTGCTGGGGCATTGCACTCACATGCACACACCCACACATATGTATGATTAAAAATAAAATATGAGTTAATTTTTTTATTTTTAAAGAGCATTTTACTTTGAAGCCCAGGGTGGCCTAGAGCTCACTTTAAAGCCCATTCTAGTCTTGACGTCATGGTTAGCCTTTTTCCTCAGCCTCTTGAATGCTCAGATTATAGTTATGAGTCATCATACCTCAGTGTTCATGAACTATCCTTTGAGATATTTCTTCATGTGATATTGAATTATGAGAAAAGATCATACATTTTGATAATTATCTGTTGCATATATTTCTAAAAATTTAGTTTGTTTCTTACCAATAAGTTTATCTGTTTTAAATTAATAAGTTTAAAAAAGTTTGTGTTAAAGTAGATTTTTGTGATAATGTTGATCATGAATTAAATGAAATCACATGCAAGAGCTTGGGATTCCTTTCTATAAGTTATTTGTCAGGAAAGTGCTATTGGTTTCCAGAACAGCACAGTCTACTGCTTTTACTCTTGGTTACCCAGAAGAATTACATGGTAAGACTCTATTCCAGAAGACAGCACAACTTTGGCTATAGGACTAGAAAAATAAATCTCAAATCAATCAGCAGACCTCTTCCTTGATGGCTAGCTTTCATAGTGTTAGAAGGTACCATGCAGGTTGAGTGGTAAAAAGACATCAATGGTCTTATGCAGCTTTGGATCTTGCATGCTGCAGCACAGACCTACTGGGTAAGACATGGTGTAATTGTGATTGTTGTGGTGTAACTAAATGCTTTCTGATTAGATTTCAGGCCTTCTCCACAGGAGAGAATTCTGTACCTGGTACTGAAATTCTGGTCAAAAATCCCATGGAACAGATATCAGAGACTGTAGGGTAAAATCTGCTATTATTATTTTGCTAAGTGGTCATAGACTCAAATTGCCTTCTAATATTTATGTTTATATCATAGACCTGGACTTTTCCCAACCTCAGAGAGGCTTCTTTTTGCAGTGGGCCACAGTCAATGGAGTGATGCATAACTGGTCAAAGTGCTGAGAATCAAAGACTGAGTACTTAGTCCTCAATGGGACATCTATGTTAACCTCCCCTCCCCCAAGCTACAAATGTTCTCCTCAGATAGGCACACATGCAGACTATTTTGTAATGAATTTCAGCTGGTGATTTAGATGTACAGTGACCTTCATAGGCAGGACTCATGTGGTCCCTAGATGGAGGGTTGTTTTGGAAGGTTGTAGAACCTATGGGACTGAAGCCTGTACAGCAGAACCAGGTCACTGTGGGTGAGACTTGAAGATCAAATCTGCTTCAGGGTTGTGAAGTGAGCATCTGTACAAGTTCTTGCCACTATAGACCTAGCCACCCCAGTTACCATGCTTTCTATGTCATGATGGACTGTCCCCTCTAAACTGTGGAGCAAAGCAACCTCTTATCCCTTAAGTTGTTTCTGTCAGATGCTCCATCATAGCAATAAGAATAACTAATACACTCCTTCACTGATCAATGCTCTAGGTCCAGGTGTAGTTAAAATTCCTTCTGTGTAAACAACATCCACCTGCTTCTCCCTTGGTCCCAACAACAAACCAGGGTAGGATTTCACCAAACTGCAGCCTGGAAAACCAGTGAGTTTACTGGATTTACTTACAGGAGGATAGGTACTACCCCACTAAGGTCACACTGCAAAGTCTTCATCCAAGCACGGATGCGCTTCCCCACAGTCATAGAAAATGGTGAGAGAGGCTCCCCTAGGCTTCCTTAGCGTATATATCCTTAGCCCCTCCCCAAGATTGCATGTAATTAGGTCAACTGATTGGTTGGTGGGTATGACTGACTGTTCCTGCTCTTCCTTCCTCATGGTGCGTAACAGTCAAGAAACTTAGCCGTGATAATCCTTAGGAAAGCATGCGCAACCAAGCATGGAAAGATGGTGCCTGCCCATTGTCTGTCTGTCAGAGGACAGTCCTATGCAACAACAGGTGTGTCTAACCTGCTTCCCATGAGCAGCGTTTGTCTGTCCAAAGACAGCTAAGAATGTGGTCCAATATATTATATACCAATCTTAAAATGTTGAATACCCCTGAAGGGGATATATAAGATTTCCTACTTAAATTTGTTCCCAATCTACAGGGGTTTTATATTTAAATGGAAAAACAGAACCTCCGGAAGTAATACTACATTGCAGCACATTGATTTTAAACATAAAAACAGTATATAAGTGGGAGAGCACTGATAGGGTACATACTTACTTTACCTGGTAAATAATTTGTTCTTTGTTTTATTCTTTAACCTGCTATAGCATGTGTGATGATTAGTTTTGCATCTTAACATGACTGAGACATGAGATGCTCAGATATAACATTATTTCTTGATGTGTGAGATTTTTTTCAGGAGAGATTTTTTTGTTATCATTATCATCATCATCATCATCATCATCGTCATTATTTTGAGACATGGTCTCCCTGTAGCCCCAGCTGGCCTTGAACTTAACTATGTAGGCTGGCCTTGATCTCGTAGAGATCTGCCTGCTTCTGTCTTCTGAGTGTTGGGGCTGAGGATGTGCACTACTACAGCCAGTGTGTTTATTTGAACCAGTGAACTGAGTAAAGCAAATTATATTCTTTAAGGTGATGGACATCACTCAGTCCTTTGAGGAATTGTATTGGAAATAAAAGGAAAGTAGTGAGGAATTCACTTTGAGTGATGGATTGAATAGGAACATTAGTCCCCCGCACTTCACTGAGAATTAGACAATTAACATTTCCCTTTCAAGTAGTTAGAACTCTACTGCTAGCTTTGCTGGATTTTTAACTTGTAGGTGGATAATTTTATAGCACTTCTCAGCTTCCATGGTTATATGAGTCCATTCTTTACAATAAATCACAAATAGAATCACCAGTATGATGTATAAGTGTACATATTTACATATCTGTATGTACATATCTAATTTGTTCTATTTTGACTAATATGCAGTGACCTCTGCTCTTTTCATTCATATATATTTCTACCGGGCATGATATGGTCCTTGATTTGCAATTGCTTTCACCTTTCCAGACTTTTATTACTCTTCTTGCTGCTCTGATACCAATTTATATTATCAAGGACGAAAGCAACTTAAATATGGAAGGGTGGATTTTGGCCTACACTTTGAAGATCAGCTCATGATGGCAGAGAACTCACAGGAGCTTGCGACAACTGATCACATTACTCCTGCAGTCAAAAAGCAGAGGGCCAGGAGTGCTTGTGCTCAGCTCTCTCTCTCTCCTTTCTATTCAGCCCAAGATTCCTGCTCAGGAATGGTGTCACCCATAATGAGTAGGTCTTTGCACCTCCGGTAACCTAATCAAGATAATCTCCTACAGGAAAGCTCCAAGTTCCATTTTCTAGGTGATTCTAGATCACACCAAGTTGACAGTGGAGACCGACCACCCCATAATCCAGCCAGGATACAGAACAGAACTCTACAAAAATGAAACATGTAGTAGTTCTCTCAGGGTAGTTCCTGCTTAAGGACCTTGAGTAAAAGTCCAAAAATGGCTGTTGATTTTTGTACATGATTCCAGTCTCTAACAAGAGCCCAAACATGCACAAGGCAACTAAAAAAGACTTATGCATTTGACTCATATACAGAGCTTAAATCTAGCAAAGATTGCATTGAAAAGAGAAAAATTTCATGATACATCCCTTCCCTTCACAAAGGATTCAAAGCAAATTCACTCCTCACAGTATTTACTGAAAATCTTTATCTCTTTTCTCAAGCTGTGTCTATCCAACTGAAAAAGATTAGACTACATTATTAGGTACTGTACTAATGCCAGTGTGGCTTTCTTTATGGTCAATTAGATCATTTATTTGGATATTGGACATTATTACAAAATAATAAGAGACAAATGGAATCAATTGCTCTGTATTGACAAGATATATTGTCTTCTTTACAATCATTTGAAAAGGCAGATATTAATTTCTCTCAAGAGAGAACTTACTTCAGTTAGAAAAAGTCTTTATGTGCTACAAGTCTCCTCTCTGAAACATTTGCAATATTCAGAGTATAGTTTGTGAATAATGTGAAGATATTATTACACACAATGGAGAAACTCCGGTAATATAAAAAGAAAAAAATCTTGAAATAAAAATACTAAAAAGAAAACATGAAATGAGAATCTCAAATTACTTATAACGTAATTTTGGATATTTAAGTTTTTCTCATGTCTAGACATTTACTATTTTATTTGGGGACCTTATACTTGAGAAAAATTTAAAAACTGCCTAATGAGCTTCCATCAGTGTACAGGTACATTCATTGATGCAAACCTTTAGACACAGGTGTATATTACAAAAGACAAAAAGCTGTTACAGGAAGCTTAAAGGAAAGACTGGCACTTGCTGTGCATCTATGGAAATGATGCTGACATTAATGCAGTGCCATATGGAGAGTGATTAATTCTCACCAAAACAATTTAATATTTTAATTGTAATTAATTTAAAACTAAAGCATATGTTGCTTAAAAAATTTGCAGTCTTCCACAGTAGTCTAAGAAGATCTTCATATAATAATGAAACCAGTTGACATACCAAGGTGAATTCAAGAAATCTCAAGGTGTCCCACCTCAAGATGAAGAGCTGCAGGCAATCAATGTACTCTGAGGGAGGGAGAATCAGTTTTCTCCAGGGAGTTGCTACCTGATACTCCAGAAACTAGCTAATTCCAAGTTGGCAGCCCCAAACACAAGTACACAGGAGAACCACTAAATGAACTCAGTGTAACACACACACACGAACACACACACAAGCACACACACACACATGCATGCATGTATTTGTAACAATAATAAAGAACAGTACAGGGAACTGAGAGGGAGTGAGAGGCATGGGAAGAATTATACAGGGACTGGAGGGATGGAAATGGTACAAAGACTGTGTTGAATGTATGATGTTCACAAAAATTTTGCAGCCTTCCTAACCTGTACTTGCCCCTGTACCTGACCCACCAGATTCACAGTACATCATAAATAAAACAACTGAATTCAGAGATAATAAATTTAGCATAAATTAATTTATGTATCTTTGAATAATCCAAAGAGCAAGTCAAAATTAAACTGTAAAGGAAATATAGTGATTTTAGTAATGACAGATACAGAAAAATTTAAAAAGAGCTATTAACCTTAAAAGATACTGTACAAAGAGACTCATTTTCTTTGAATTTTGATTTACCTAAACACTTTAACTGAGTAATTTAATTAGCTGTCAAAGAAAGGATACTTTGTACTCCATATGTTAGGGTCAGAAACTTTTCACTAGCATATACTCTGGAGCCAGGGGTCAAGCCCAGGATTGAGAGGTGGGACACTTCTGAAAGGCAGTAGCCCTTGAGGAGCCACCAATAGCCTTAGATTTCTGATAACTTCCAGGCTTTCCCTAACCAGGACATTCTTTAAGGTCAGACCTGCATTAAGATCTGTCTGCCTTTCTGGTATGCTTCAGCTCCTTCTTCAGATTGTACCTCAGAATTTTTCCCCTAATGAAGTTTTGCAAATCTAATTATTTTGTTGTTGTTGTTGTTTTATGTAAATTAAAAAAAATATTTTATTATTTTTATATGCTGGGATTCAAACCCAGGTCTTCTGCAAGAACAGTCAGTGTTCTTAACCGCTGAGGTGTAAATTTTTATTGAATTTTTGTGTATTTCATTCAAAACATCTTAATCATCTTTATACCCCCTAAAACCTATGTTAGCCCTGAGTTTGCACTATTGCATAGTATGGGTACTCCATAGAGTCACCCTGAGCCATTCTATTAATGACATCATGCACATTTAAGGGAAGGCCATAGAAGGTTATATGTTGGAAACTGTCTTTTTTTTTTCTTTTTTTGAGACAGGATCCTATGTAGCTCTTAGCCCAAGTTTGCCTGGAATTCACTTTGAAGCCAAGTATAGCCTTGAAACTTGAACTTCCAATTTTTCTGCCTCTGTCTACCTACTGGGTTTGCCAGGTATGTGCCACATGTATGTTTTGTATGGTACTGGCAATTGGAACCAGGACTTTGTATAAGCTAGGCAAGTATTCTACCAATAGAACTACGACTGCAGCCCTATGTTGGAAACTTTGGAAGCAGATATGTACTGCAAAGCATAGAATGTATTCATATGAAAATGTCTGACAAGCCTATGGCTGTATCAGTGGTGAAAAGGTATAGAATGGAATTTATGAAAAACTGTAGTAGGAGACTGACCTCAGGGCTCTGTGATTCAGGAGCATGATCACGGCACAATGAATTAGGAAGATATGTACCTTTGAGCCTATGAGAACAGCTTCTGTGTTGTTGTGGGACACTTGTAGAAAGGCAATGTTAGGTCATAGAACTCTAAATGCCACGCATCTACCTGACCAATATGAACAGGATTTTGTTGGAATTATCAAATTATAAAGGTGTATATGCCCTTACTATGTGACAGATATGCTAATATAAAAACGGTACACTTGTGATCGTGCTGGTGTGGGGTCAGAGAGCATCAGAAAACCACAGACAAGGTAAGTCCTGTCACTATGTTGGTCACTAGGACTATACCAGTACTCTCTTCTGGCCCACTGTTAATGCTGTGCAGTGGGTTTGTGTTGCTAGTTGAAACAAGAGAGAAATGACCAGATTGCTTTATATTTGCACCATCTCACTTTCTAAATGCAAGCAAAAAATGAATTGCATTATCATTCTAGATACCGAAAAACACTGTGGAGGGAAAAAACCTTCCCAATGTGTAGAAAATGGAGTAACTGTATGTATGTATGCATATATATATATATATATATATATAGTAAAAAATTCACAGTGGACAATGGCCTGGCCACTTGGTTTGAATCTGGAAGGAAAACCACTGAACGCAAGAAACTAGGAGATTTACAGTAGAGGCTTATGGCTGAACATATGGGATTGAATTGAACACACATTGCCAAGATTTCTTGCTTTACACATAATGCATAACATACAACATATACTATTGATGGGGACTGAACAACCAAATAGACAAGTATAAATCAGTTAGTTGACATCAACCAGCCTTCATTATCAACTGCTCAAAGTTTGGCATGGCCATAGATAGCACAGAGACAGAGTCCAGGGCTCAAGAGCACGCAAGCAACCTCTACTTACTAAGAATAATTACACTCCTATTTACTCTGAATCTCTAACTTTCAAGTCAGAAACACTTCAGCTTAGACATTGCAGCATTATTCTATGGGGAGATCAATGAGTCACTTTCTGCCAAGTTGACTGTATTGAACCCTTTTTCTTGTGAAAGGGATGATCATTTGTTTTGTTATCAATATCAGAGACTTATTATGCAATAGGTTTGCATTTCCTTCCTCATAGTCTTAACTAACACTATCTATCATAAATATGGTGGGTCCCCAAGGGGAATAACAAACAGACTCAGGAATCATAGAGTAGTAACTTACCATAATTTTCAACAACTTTTCCCCTAGTATATTCTGCAACTCTAGTTTTCATAGAGTTGGACTTTCTGGAAGATGTCTAGGAACACTTGCCTAGGACAAAGGTACCCGATAAAAATGCATGTTCCCATTGCTTCATGGGTACATTGGGCCCTTTGTGCCTGGAGCACCAGGGCAGAAGAGAAGTCATCATGTTGCAAAGATAACTGACCCTTGATTAGCAAGAGGATATGATGCCACTTTCTCATTTTCAGTAGAGTGAGAAATCCAGGTGCTTCACCTGGGCACCTCTTAACTCTCACTAGCCCCATTGTAACTGTGAAAGCATGTGTGTGCTGACCTTTGCCTGAAGGGGGTATGATTATCAAAGTATAGGCCTCCTAAGGATGAAGGCTTGGCTCACACTAAAGGTGCATAAATAAGGTTATTAGTGAATATGAAAGGAATTTCCAAATTGCGTTTATAGGAGTAATTTATATATCATTTTCACTAAAACGACTTCTCCCTTAATAGTCGGAAAGAGAGGTGCTTGGAAGCAAAAATGATCTGCCCCACTGTCTCTGATGAGAAGATGTATGAGATGCAAGTGGTTGACTGTGGTGACCATCCAACTGTTACTCTAAATTTAATGGACAAGGACTATTCCAGCTGTTGAACAATGATGTATTTTGAGCTTTGAAATCCATCTCCACTATGTTGTTAAGGCATCCATTTCTAGCTGCTTTTCTCAACCAGTGATGAAGGTCATTTATGCAAGGCAGGGGCTTCCTCTGATGGACTACTTTGCTCAAGTTCTTCTCTTTGTCCATTCACCTTACTACATTTCTCTAAGAAAACCTTTTTCCACTAGACAGTTCTTCCTCTCTCATTTATAAGATTTAAATAAGCATTTTTGTCTGAAGGGATTTGAAGGTTGTTCTGCTTCCCTTCCATTTTTCCTCCTCTTGCTCATGTATAGCTGTCAGTTTTACGTCACTATATTCATAAGGAAATATTTGAGACTACTACTTTGTAATGAAAAGAGATTTAGGGGCCTGGAGAGAAGGCTCAGCAGTTAAGAATATTGGTTGTTCTTGCAGAAGAGCCGGGTTCTAATCCCAGCACCCACATGGCAGCTAACAACTGTCTGTAACTCCAGTTCTAGGGGATCTAACAGTCTCCTTTGTCCTCTGTGGGCATTGCACAACACGGGTGCACTTACATACATGCAGGCAACACACACATACACATAACATTAAAAAATAATGAACAAAATTTAAAAATAAAAAAAGAGATTTGAGCTCACTGTTTCGCAAGTTCCAGTTCAAGATGTGGTTTCTGGTGATTGTGACACATCCTGGTGGGAGCACAGGGCAGAGGAAACACATTATATTTGATGAGAGAGAGAGAGAGAGAGAGAGAGAGAGAGAGAGAGAGAGAGAGAAACTATGGTCCTACAATGTCCTTATTTCTTTGAGGCCATGACCTCAATGACCTAGAAAACAGTTTACATAACCTCACATTAGTGCCATCATGGGAAAAAAGCCTTTAACATACAGACCTCTGAGGAATATTCTCAGTATTTAAACTGTAGCACTATATAATCCTGTCTTTGCTTGTGCATCTTAGAACTTGTAGTAACATCTGTATTGACTGAAAATACAGGTCACTTCATAGAGTTAATTTAAGTAAACTGAACACTGAATCTAGACTAATTTGTAGTGATTCCAGAGAAAGTTTTTGCTTCTTGTATATTGACCCATTAGCTTTCTTTCATTCATCAATGCTTAATTCTGCTCCTAATCCACCTGGTAACTTTTCAATTCTTTGTTACTCAAAATAAGTCAAAAAGGGTTAACCAATAAGAGAATGGAATTTACAATTCCCCCGGAAAAATCACAAATGTATCTCAAAAACACCCGACTGACAACAGAATATTTCTGAGCCAGGGATCTATATTTAAAGTGAAGTAGAAATGTGTGTGGAGGAAAAAGAACAATGAAAGCCATTAGTCCCACTCACTTTAACGTTTGATATGTTCATTTTCCTTAGTCTTTTAGATGGGTTCAATTCTAAAAATTAGGAAACCCCAGAAAATGGTTTATAGATGAATACTAGTGATAGGATTATCGAGTACTTCATAAGTTTGTCAACCAGGAGGCATATATCTCATAATGTTAATCAATTACATAGACAAATAGATACTTGGATTGGATGGACTTATAAATTCATGTTTATAGTATCAACACCATTGTTAAATATTTCATAGCATCTGTTATATCAGCATTCACATAATTGATGCTTCCAGAAATATTCATTGATCTAAAATGAAAATATCTTTGAAGGATGGGTTTGTTTTGATGACTGCTTCAGAGGTGAAACAGATTCACCAGCTGAATGTGATAAACATACCAAAGCATCATCAGCTGATCCCCCCTTGGGGCTGTAAGAGAGCGAACATTATTGCACAAGTGGTTTCACTTATTGTAATTACAACTAATAGCCTAATGGTCTGAATGGACATCACACTGTGTAGTCACAGTGCTGTGGCATACTCAGGAAACAACCTGAGTGGGTGTGCTTCAGGAAGAATTTAGATGGCAGTCCTACACTCTGTGATTAGAAGTTCCAGTGAGGGAGAAGACATTCTGGATTTTGTATACATCTGACACTTGGAGAAAGAAAAAGTTCTCCAATTTTATCCTGTCCATGACAACTCATATATGTATATCCTGCAGGGGGCGGGGTAAAAGGAAGTTAGTTACTGGGCATTTTGAGTAAATGTGGGTATAGATAAAGCATAAAAGGGACATGATGGCATATGCCAAAATTAAGGAGACAAGAATCCTTTTTGGAATGTGTTCTGAAGACTCCAAAGAGTTTTGTGACATTTTAGACAGGAAAATTCATTTTTACACTGAAGTAATGTAGGGTTGTGCCAACCTTCATATCAGCTGATAAAGAAAAATATTACTTTCATAGGTTCACACACAAAGTTCAAGTATTTCATCGCAGCTTCGATTTTTAAGCCATTTTCCTGCAAACTGGCAAATTTCTGCCTCCAGCAAACTGATGAAAATTCATGGATGTTTTCATTCCTCCAGTTTAGGGTAGAATAGTAAAACTTTTGCCTTAGATCAAACTTTTGAATATTTGAGGGGAGGAAAAAAAAAACCCACATCACTTCTCAAATGTGAATACTCAAAGTGAAATGTGGCTGTTTCTTACATTTTTAGATGCTTGGAAGTTTTCCACCAACTTCTATAACAGTCACTCTGCAGGCTTCTGCTATAAATGTTTCAGGAACTATCTAGGGAAATATTCTATTGAGAGGGAAGGCAGGATTATCTAGCAGATAGAGCATGGAATTTGGACTTAGACAACCATCTGAGACCTGCACCTGCCTCTTTCATCGCCTTATGGTACAGCTCCATATAAATGATTCAGACTCATTTTGCTTATATTTTCCCCTGTGGCAATAGAGGAAATGGGTTAAGCATTAGCCCCTTCTCAACTCAGAGTATACCATAAAGGTAAACATGACATTGGGTGTAAAGTGCCGTGACCTCGAATACAGAAAAGTAGTACTTCTTTGTGAGGCTAGAGAGGTTGTATCAGCACTGTAGAATCCTAGCATGGAGACCTGTGCAGCCTGCCTTCATGTTTGTGTTTCTGCAGAAGTACCTAGGACACGCAATCAGCAATAGATATGACCAGCTGATAATTCTATCACACAAATCTTTCCTTCATCATCTGGAACACATTAACCTCTCTCTCATAAACCTAGTGAAGGAAGACAACAACCCATAACAACCAATCAACTTGCATTTGTTAATTGTCTGATAAGAAAAATGCATTGTGCTGAACTTTAGACCTCTAATGAGAATCTATTGGAACTATTAAGATTTTTTGTAATGCACATTCACGATTCCAAAAATATTTGTAATCATGATGTAATTATGAAGGAAAATGTCAGAATGATTAAAGATCATATAAGTGAGTCATACATGACAGTTGATAGCGATAACAATTCCAAGGAATTTAAAGGAAGAAATTCATGACTGAAGACAGAAAATTCTGTCTTTCAATATGAATTAATTGTGGAATTAGGACACACACGAATACAGAATATATATATATATGTATATATCCAAAAGCTTAAAATTATAAAATTACAACTATCTTAGTTCATTTAGTCTTACTATAAGAAAATCAGTGATGCAGGAGAACTCACACAATGCAGAGGTTTTTATAACTCATGATTGTTGGCTGGAGAATCTAAGTAACATGCCCTGGTGGTGGCTCCCTATAGTATAGGGTGGCTCCCTATACATTACAGTATAATATAGAGAGGGAACCTGCCCTGTGCAGAAGAAACCAGGTAGCAGAAAAGCTTCACTTTATAGTAACTTGCTCTCTGTCTAGAAGTACTGTACTTCTGTTGGATCCAAGCTGCTTTTGGAGACCAGCTTTAATCAATTCATGAATCCATGAGCCAATTACATTCCACATGTCATTATTTCCTAAAGCATCTAGCACCTCAGTACTTCCACACTGTAACCAAACTTGCAATGCAGCAGCAGATAAACCCTATCCAAACCATAGGGGCAACCACAGTGGCCATCACACTGTTAGTAGCTCTTTAGAGTCTCTCAATGCCATTACTTATTTCCCTGTTCCTATTGATGTTAAGCAGTTTTGACTCATCCTACTGTCTATTCCTTTCTATACATGGTTTTGAAATTTTGATGACTTATTTATAAACACCTGGATCACTAAATCAATGTGAATTTGTCCTATGAAATCATTTCCCAGTAAAGAAGGTATGGCACACAATGTTATGGAGAATGAGTATTGGTAAAGGAGCACTTTGATTAGCTCTGGGACCAGAAGCTCCTGATTTAACCCCCTCAGAGCATCTCATGTTTCATTTGCAGAAACAGATTTGTATGAGATTTTTAAATGCTCTGGGAAACAACTGCTCCTTAAAAGTTACATATTTCCTTTTGCTACTGAAAAGCTCTTCTTTCTCTCAGAATCTCTTAGAATCCATGATTATTTTTTGTCATTAAGATCAATATCTCAATTTTATAGGCCATGGATGCTGCAGTAGAAGAGAACCAGATGGCAATATGATGCTCTCAAAAACATGCTCGAACTGTAATTCTCAATTTAATCATAGATAAACTGGGCATCCCTAAGCTCTGTTAAATTTTGCTACTCAGCTCCATCTTGCCTGAAAGCACTGCAGTAGATGAATGGATTGGTTCTTGGTGTAGGAACTTGTATGGCAGTGAGCAGGGCATCTATTGAACCCAGCAAAGTGGATTGTCCTTGCTGGGACTTATTGGCAGTATTTGCTATTTGAAATAAATAAGCATTTATTCATATAGGCAGAAGGAGTAACAAAATCAAAACATGAAGTCAGTTCAGAGAAAATGGTAATTCATTTAAAAATATTGTATTATGTTATTGTATGAGTGTATTGCCTGCATATATTTAAGTGCATCCATGTCATGCAATGCCCATGGAGATGAGAAGAAGGTGTTGATCTCTTGGAACTGGAGTTACAATTTTTAGCCACTATGTGGGTTCTGGGAATAGAACCAGTGCTCTTTACCAGTGAGCAATCTCTTTAACCCCTAGCAATCCATTTTAAATAAAGTATAAATATGCCATTTGGTTTACTTGAAAAGTCACAAACTTTTATTTTCTTTGAATCAGGCATTTTTCTATTGTGTCTTGCAGATAGTGTATTTAGAACACTAAAATGAACTTGTGTTTCACTGTAAAAATTATGTGAACAGTATTAGTATACTGAAAAGTAGAAGGCAATTATTTTGAGCACAAGGAATATTTTAAACAATTTTAAACATGACTTTCAATAGCTAATGTTATGAGTATAGAATGAATGATTGTGGCAGGAAGTGGATGTTTTAACTGATGATGGAATATGCTACATTATTTATATGACGAACTTTATTGAATGTTACAACATGTTATGCATAGTTTAAATCAGTATTGTCCAAATCAAAAGTAAAAATTCAAATTTTGTAGTTTCTACACTCTACATAGTAAAGAAGACAGAAGAGAAACATCTTTAGAAATCAATTTAGTGCTGTACATACAAAGAACTGACACTTCAGCCTCAGTGTGCATTTTACTTACAGTGTAACTCAGCTCCGGTTGGTCACATTTCCAGTGTGGAATAGTCACATCTGGCTAATGACTATGCCTGCATCTGGATGCATATTAACAGTAAGCAGCACAGGAATAGCCACTGCTTTCTCTGTGTTTTCAATATCTTGTCCAAATCAAAAGTATGTAAATACATTGTAGAGCTTTAAGAAGTAAATAGTATTGCTGAACAAGTGCCCTGCATTAAAAATGTTCTTTTTATATGTGCTTCACCTAATATGCAGTCAATGTGGAAAGGATAACTGTGCAGTTTTTCAGGAAACACACTCTAAATCCACACAACCCATCACTCTTCTATCCTTCCTTCATCTTTGTGCTTTCCATTCTTCCATATAAGGGTCATATTGTAAATGTGAAGTTACATGTGATCCAGGAGTACAATAATCCTTTAATTCAGCTTTCTATTATTTGAAAATTAAAGTTGGATGATATGAAAGAAAAGTTATCAGAGAAAGCCTCATCTGTTTAAAAAAAGCTTAATATTTGTCCATGTGTCCTCTACATGGTTATTTCTGTGATTTCTACTGACATGTGTTTGAAAAGGTTTCTACTCAGAACTATAGACCTTTAGTTTTATTATAAAAATAGCTTATTTCTTATAACATTTTGCAATTATGCCCCGCTTATGTAAAAAAGTGGCATGCATATAGTACTCAGGTATGAAAATAAGAAGAGTATGATAAAACAATGAAAACATAATGAAAATAGTTTATATAAAAATAGTTATGTTTAAAGATGTGATCTAATTGATTTCATATAACTCGGGCTTAATTGTGAATGGTGCTGAGAATGGCTGTCTATTTATTGAGTTTTGAAAAATGCCAAAAAGCACAGATGAACTGAAAGTTTAGTTTTCACTGATTTAAATATATATATATATTCCTGTGTTCCTTCTTAAAATGAAATTTGCTATAGAATTTAAGATGTTGTGCAACATGATATAGAATGAAGAGTCACCATAAAATAATCCTCCATACACCAGGACTGCCTGATAGAGTTGGACTGTGCAGGGGGTCTAGGCAGCTCTTCTTCATTTGGAAAAGCAACCAACATAGAGTTGACATTGGCAGTGTTTGGGAGAAGGAAACAAATGGCTTTTTCTGGATACAGATTTGAAATTTAAAAAGCATTTGCTAAGGGAGTCCTAGAATATGATGTGCTACCAATACAGTTCTGAATCAGGGAAGTGCCATAACGAAAATGGCATTGTTTTAAAGTTTCATCTAGCAGAGGTGACAGGATTGATTTAAAGACACTGCAGGGAAATTTCAAGGAGGTTGAATTAAGAGACAAGATCCGATAATAGATTTGGAAGACTTAACAAGATTTTTAAATACAGGAGACTCATGATTTCTTGACAGAAGAGATGGGGATGAGTAAGAGAAGGCTGAAGAAACATGGAATAAATGCATTACTAAACTTGGATTGAGGAATGTTGTGGTGGAGTCAGGAGGAGGATATAAAATTAGGAAGGAAGACTGTACTGTAACAGTACCAGAAGAGACTGTGATATGACTGTGAAAGTGAGTTCTTTGAGTTTCTGCTGTCAACATAAAACACAGTGGAGTTACATTCTATACTTTAATTCTTAGGCCTCATTCCTCAAAGCAAAAGTAAATTGAAAGTTGGTTGAAAAATGACTGTGTGAACTACGGCAACTCTTCCATCTACTCTCTGAAAAGCATACATATTTTGGGTTGAATTATTTAGGAAGTTATGAAACAAAACAGGATTTATGCTTGCTTTATTTTGACATATGGTTTACATTTTGAAAACTTTGCTCTAGGATGACATTGCATGAAATTATGATGATAAAATTGAGCATAGCCCAAGGAAAATCACAAAATTCAGAACAGTAATAGACTTTATAAATCATGTAATTACACCAGTAGAAAAACAATAAATTTGTTTTGAGTAACTATCAGGGTCCAATTCTGTTGAAGAGCATTGGGTGTATAGATTATAAAAAGAGAACAAGAAAGAAGAGAAGCAAAATTATTAATGTAGATAATTTTATTTGGTGTAGGAAATGGTCATTAAACAAAGAAGTAGCATATATATAATCATAATTATTGACTGTAAAAGTACTTGTTATGATTAACATATTGTCCCTTAAACATTCATATACCCAAGTTCTAGTCCCTAGTGTCTCCAAACATGACTATTTGGAATTAGGGTCATGACAAATGTAAAGGTGTCAGAAAGGTCATCCTGCAGTACGATATATCCCTAATTTAATATGACTGATCTTCTTACGTAAAAGGAAATTTGGACATGCAAAAGGAGAGTATGATCAAAAATGAAGGCAGAGATCAGGATGATGCTTTTGTTAGCTGAGAAATGTCCAAGATTCCCAGCAAAGTAACAGAAACTATGAAAGAAACACTGAGCATCTCCTTCCTCGTCTCCTTAGCAGGAATCGATCCTGCTGACCTTCGATCTCAGATTAGCAGTCTTTAGAATGGTTAGACGATAAATTCTATTGTTTACATTTCTCAGGTTGTGATATTTTTACTACAGAAATTCTAACAAATTGATAAAGTGATAAAAAGGAAGATTATTGGGAATATTGGAAATATGGTGATAAAGGCCTATATTAGATCCAAGAGGTAGTTACCTTAGGCCGATGTCTACATAATAAGAAAGAACCAGCTGTGGGTTATAGGGAAGGAGGAATATGAAAAGACAAGAGGACATGCATGAGGCCCTGAGCTAGGAAAGTACTTGGCCTATGTATGGAATGGAGAAAATATCATACAATTGATGCACAGCCAATGAGGTTGAACATGAGCCTGGATAGATCTTGGAAAGTACCTTGTCTTTTATTCTATATGCAGTGAAGAGACTTTACTGAGTTTTCTGTATGTGGTAACATGATACAATTTACATTTGAAATGTATTCTACTTACTAGGCAGTGAATGAAGTGGAGTAAAGTAATTAGACAACATTAGCAATAGACCAGGTGATAAGACCCAAATTAGGTGAGATGAGTAGATTGCAGATGAGTTGTGTAAATATGTAACACTGAGAGTTAGGGGAAGTATGTTTAGTGTGTCGTAAGAAATAGTCTTTAGATTTTTGTCTTGAGCTCTGAGTAATTTTTTTCTGAGATATTTATTTAGAATCTGGAAGAGAAAGACATTATGGGAGGAATGGAAAGTAGAGGAATAACAATTAAAAAAGAATTTAGTTCTGAACAGAATTAAACAAAAGAATTTGGTGTATATATATGGTAGTCAAGTAAAGATTCAAAGTGTGGAATTTGTTGCTCCAGAGGAAGTTTTGAGGCAAAGGTGGAGTGATGGGAGTCAAGTGTGTGATTCAGTTACTGCAAGGAGTTACCAGCATAGCTTAGACTAGAGTGGAAGGCTCCAGATCACCGAATCAGTGTTTCTACAAATGCTCGTCATTGAATTCCTTCTTGGGTTGAATAGTAAGGCAATGCTTTCTTGAGTTACATTGACAATAAATTCCCAACTGTCTGTGTAGCAAATAGAAAGGCATAGATAGAACAGTGGCACAGTGTCAAGTGCACAGAAATACATTTAAAATGCTGGAGCCTACTCTTAGCTTTGCCAGTAATTAGTGTAATCATGTCTCAATATACGTATGATATGTCAGATGATCTCTAAGGTACCTACTAATTTTAAATTTTGATGCCTGTCTAGGAATTGTGTTCCTGGGTACATATCTAACAATTTTACTGTATTTGTGTACAAGAAGCATGCATAAATGTCCTTATTAAAACCTTGTTTATACAGAATTTAAGAGAGCTTAAGTGTCCATTGTAGGACTGACATAATCTGTACTAAGGACTTTTAATTAACTCCAGCAAAGCCATGGTCTTGGGTCTGATGACAGAGGCAACTCCTTGGCAACCTCTCAGTTTGGTACTCAACCCAAAAAGATAATGAATGAATGTGGGTATGCTTGAGAATTAACCTATCAAAGCAGGAGAAGCGGTTTACCCAAGATTGGGAACAGTGGAGTTTGGGAAGATCATGTGACCTTGGAGGAATCAGATACTAAGGATGAAAAGGCCTGATGGTCTGTGAGAATGAAGGGCAGAATTGACCTTGAATTTGTGTGTCCCAATGAAGGAATGAAGGTGCAGAAACCATTTTGAACAAATTATGGATGTGACTTGAGGAAGGGGTGTATGGGGTATGGTGTGGGGGAGAACATGACACAATGGGGGAAAGAGAGCTCCAGAATCAGTTGCATTAGCCCAGGGTGAGGACACAGATATCTCTATCTGCACAGGTTGAGGGAAAAAGAGACATCCACTGCACAGTTCTGGGAGAGAGACAAACAGTTCTAATAGACAGCTAGGGGGACTAGTATCCTGAATTCAAGCCCGCTTTTAAAAACTTACTTTAAGAGTCAGGATTTTATTTAGTTGTTATGTTGGCATAATAACAATGCTGAGTCCATCATTAGAATAAAAATGTGCTCTGTCTATATGATGTGCTTAAAACAACAAACAAAATCTATCCGTATAATGTCTGCTCTCATCTTTTGCTTTGTTTTTCTTGGTTCCAGTCACCTGTGACAAATCCAGGTTCGAAAATATTAATGGAATTTTTTTGGGAATAAAAACCCATAATTTATAGATTGTAATTCTTAGTAATTCTGAATAGAATGACAAAATCTCTTGATGTCCCATTTGATCTCATTGTCCAGAGTAGTATCCATTCTGTGTATGCTACCTGTCCTACTTGGGGGTGAGAGAGAGGAGAGGGGAGAGAGAGAGAGAGAGAGAGAGAGAGAGAATGTGCTGGGGATGTAACTGAGCGGTAGAGTGCTTACCTAGCATGCATGAGGCCTGGTGGAGGTTTAGGAGAGAGAGAGAGAGAAGGGGAGAGATAGAGGTCACATTCATCTAATTTTTTCACAGTATGTTATAATAATCATTCCATTTTATTAACACTATTTTTAATCTCCTTTGTGTAGTTTATGTATATTATACATGTGTATATAGAACAAATAGCATACAGATAGAGTTCAGTACCAGCAACAATTTCAGGCATCCATGGGAATCTTTTATCACATTCCCTAAGGACACAGGAAATTACTGTCTACATAAATATCACTAACACAAGATGTTGAATGACAAGAAAGTTAACTTAACATAGAATTAAACTTGAAATAATTCATATTTTATAAAGGCATGTATGTGTACAAATCTTAAAAATAGGAAAGATGAATTTCTGGTTAATTATTAGAATGGAGGACAAAATAAAGTTAGGGATGTGTCATAAATAAAGTTTAAAACAAGCTGGGCATGATGTCTCTTCCTGTAACCCAGCCCTTGTGATCTGAGTTAGGAGGAATGAGAGTTGAAGCCTGACTTTGACAACCTTGAAAGTTGCAGATAAGCATGAGTATGTAGTGAGAACCCATGTCAAGATAAGGTCCAAGCTAATAATGTTTTATAAAATATTACATTCAAGGGGTTAGACAGATGGTTCAGTGGCTGAGATGACTGGCTGCTTTTGCAGAGGACCCAGGATGAGTTCCCAGCACCCACATGGCAGCTAACAGCCATCATCTATAACTCCAGTTGCAAGAGATCCAACACCCTCTTCTGGCCTCCATGGGCATTTATACCCATGTGGTGTACTACATACCTGCAGGCAACACACTAATACACATGAAACTAAAAGTAAATAAATTAAATTCAAAGAAGATTTTAAAAAATTATGTTTGATCTCCATAGAGCAGGAATAAGCAGGGGCTTAATATATTATTCCTTGTATGTTTATACTTATATTAATTTTATTTATCCATCAATGAGTTAAAGCTTACTATTTTTCATTTCAAATTGTGGAGATAAAAAGATTTTCATTTCAACATTATAAATATTTTAATACCACAGCACTCCTAAGGCTGGAGGCAGCATGGTGTTCCGTAACTTTATTTTTTCCTTTTCCTTTTAAATGTTCCCTTCAGCTCATTCAACTGAATTTAGCACATGTATTTCAATTGTACTGGCCAGTCTCACATTCATATTTATTTTGGATGAACAACTTTCTAAAGGTGGTAACTGGCCTTTAAACTTTGCCCAAGGTCATAGGTCACAGGGATTGTCAATAGAAGAGATGTGGAGCTGTAACTTGATTGCTCCACTTGAGGCCATGTTCCTGCCACTCCATGACTGGTGTACATGTCTGCATAAATTCTACTTAAACCCAATTTTCAAGCTTTCTTATAAAGTAGGAGATTCATTCAATGACCATAGAGTCTAAATACAGAATGTAGTATCATATATCATATACAAATGATATGAAAATTTTAGAAATACATAGTACGTGCAGGAACTGTATAACTTTAGGGGCTAGGGAGATGTTCCAGTGGGTAAATACACTTGCTGTGCAAACTTGGTAACTTGAGTTTAGATCTCCAGAGCCTATGCAAAAGCCAGATACAGTTGCCAAAGTGTTGTTCCATTGTGCCAATATTTGGACAGGAGGGACAGAGGCAGGAGACTCTCCAGAAGCTCATGTGCTATTTAGCCTGGCCCACCCTGCAGTCAAAAGACCCTCTCTCAAAGTGGAAAGGCAGGGACAACAGCCTATGGTTATCCTCCGATCTTCATATGCACGTTGGCACACACTAGGAGTGTGCCTACTGTCCCCACCATGGAAAAGCGCACCCGCACACACATGCACAAATGTACACACAGAACAATAGTAGGAGTTGCATTTGTTTCAAAGTCATCGAAAAGCAACTTCTTATATTGATGCTTGGGTTCTGTTTTTCTGAGTATCTTCCTAGCTATTAAAATTTTGTTCTCGGGCTGGATAAATGGCTCAGCAGTTAAGAACACTGAGTGTTCTTGCAGAAGAACCCCAGCACCTACATGGCAGCTAACAACTGTCCTTAACTCCAGTTCCAGGGGATCTGACAGCTTCTTCTGTCCTTCATGGGCATTGCATGACATGAGTGCACTTACCTACATGCAGGCAATAACACTCATACACATAAAATAAAAATGATAAATAAAATTAAAAAAATTTGTTCTCTTCAGAAGTTTAAGAATGTGTTTCTGCTTTCAGTGTTAAAATGGACAACATTTTTTCTCTATTTATGAATAAACTTTCACTATTATGGGATGTGGAAGTCATTGGTCTGTTTTCTAAAGAAGCAAAAGTATAAGACAACTTCAAGGAAAGCACTCCATTTCTAACAAGAAGCTCATAAATGTAACTTTATTATCATTAAATGTTTGCATCAATCTTTCTTGTTTTCTCAAGTCTACTGTCCCTGTTCCTCACCTTAAAATTTTGTGCTATATTTGTATGATGAGCTCAAAGCATGGAAAGCTGTTGTTTTCAACCTTCTTTAATGTTTCCCAACTCATCTTCCTGTTTGCCTGCTGACAACCTGCCAAAATCACCCTCTAGAGAATTGTAACAAGATTGGGGTAGCAATCACAGGACCCAAAATGTGTTGTAGATAATTAGTAGATCAGATCTTTGTCACAGCAGATACTTGCTACGCATGTCTCTATTTTTAAGCCTTGTGTGTCATACAATGTGCATGCATTGTCTGTTTTGGTGTGAGGAGCATAACTTTGCATTCTATATAATACTTTCAAGCTGAATGAGAAATTCCAGTATTATTTTATCATTTTACATTGTGACTGATTAATAATATATAAGGTCTCAATATCATTTAAGTAACTGAAACCACCCTTGGCTTTTAAATAACACTGAAAAGAAGAGGAATTTCTCATTTTTCTACCTAGTGAAATAACTTAGCCACCATAGAATTTGGTTTTTAATAAAGGCAGGAAACAAAAATCTCCATAGAGGATCACATTTGTTTTCATGCTAATTAGTTCTGGCTAATTTGATTGGCAAGAATAGCAGGTCAGGAGATTAGATCTTGAGTGGAACAAAATAGGAAAGCTTTTCCAGCGTAAGATAGAAAGTGATAAGTTGAGGTAGAAAATAAAATTAGATTTTAAGACGTTGAAAATGCTAAGGTTATCTTTTAATAGGTTTTCAAAGAAATAAACCAGAGACTTAGAGGTAGAAAATTATTATCTGGTAATCTATTCCTTTAAAAAAAAAACACCTAATGCTGCAGCTTCTTCTCATCTTTGTAAGCACATATACATATATGCGTATATGTGTATGCACATGTATATATGTGTATGTTTGTACGTTTATGTGTGTATATGTATGTCTGTATGAGAGTATTATACACCTCTGTGTATGTATGTGCATGTATGTGTCTATGTGTGTGTATATGTATGTGTATATATGGATATGTTTGTGTATGTTTCTGTGTGTTATGTGTATTAATAGATGCACTAAATACTTGCCTTTCTTCATTCTTCCATCAATTTCTCAACACACAGAGAAAAGACATAAGAAGTCAGACTATCCAAATGCTAAGGGGTATTTTAGTAAGAAAGGAAATTTACTACTTTAAGGACTATCAACTAGTGTGGTGGTACATACCTGTAATTTCAACACTTAGGTGATAAAAACTGAAGACAGAAGAATCAGAAATTCAGGTCATCCTCAGCGACATAGTGAGCTGGGGTCAGCCTGGGGTATATGAGACCTTATATAAAAAAATCCAAAATAATTTTAGTGGCTGTAGTTTCAAATGTGTGAGCATCATGTAGATGTGACACAGTGGACTGATGCTGTAATACTGGAAGCAGAGATGACATGTTTAAAAGACTGGCAATGTCAATCTTAAAGATAGAAAAAGTGAGAAAAACCATGCTTCTCATATCTAAAAAGGTCAGCGTAAAGAAAGCAGACATCCTCTAAAGATGTAGATTCTTAACCATACAATGAGCATAAGCTACCCTACAGGACTACAATTTTTAAAATTTATTTTTATTTTATGTGTATGAACATTTTTGTTTGCATGTAAGGAGACTGCATGTGTACAATGCTGTGGAGGCAAGAAAAGGGCATCACATCTCCTGGAACTGGAGTTTTATGGTTCCTGGGAACTGAACCTAGGTCCTCTGGAAGACCAGCCAGTGCGCTTACCTACTGAACCATCTCTCCAAATTTTGTGTAAGATATTATTGATTACTAATTATTGACACTGAGGGAAAGAAGGCACATCTTAAATCATATTTCATTCATTTATTAAATATGAATAGGTACCAGTATGTTCAACATGTAAGGTTTTAGGGTTTTGGTAAATTAGCAATAAACAAAATAATAATTCTGCATTAGGTTGTCCCCTATGCCCTGTGTGCCCTGTCTAGCCTCAGGTTCCTAGGCCTGACATTAGTATCAGATATGGACTCCATCCTATGAAGTGGACCTTGAATCCAATTAGAAAGTAATTGGTTAGTCTTGTAATATTCATGCCAATATTGCACCAGTGGGCATTTCTTGACAAGGCAGTTATTGCAGCTTCCAGGATTCATAGCTGGGTAAAATTGATGGTTAATTTTCTCTTCTGGTATCAAGAATAACACCTTCCAGGACTCTGAAAGCTAGTCAGTAGAGATGAGGGTTTGAAATCAACACCAGCTTGATTTCTCCATGTATGTTCTACAGCTCATATATTTAGAGTCTTCAGCAATAGGGTCTTACCATCCAGTTCCGGTGGGTAACCCAGAGCAAGGGAATGGCCAGTATTGTTTGAGAGTCTATGGGATCACTGATCAACAGCTTCCAGAGACAGAGACTATTCCTAGGATTGGAATTTTATTTTGCTAGACTATGGTGTCTAGTAGGAACAACGTCCCCTTGTTTTAAGGTAACTCATTTTAATCTCTTTTCATAATATATATGTACATACTTTAAGAAGCATCTGTATTGGATGGTTTCCATATGATTTTTTCTAACCATCTTTACTGTTGGCTATACCACCTCACACACATATCAAACGTCTGCCTTCCAAGATCAAAGGATCATTGCAGAAGAGGGGGCAGAAAGATTCTAAGAGCAGAGGTGGTAGATGATCACAAGGAAATACAGTTTTCCAGACAGTGGTCAGTTACTCATAAGAACTCACAACAATGGCGACAGCACACACAAGTCCCATGTAAACTCAAACCTGACAAAATCCTAGCATAGACACGAGGAAGTAGGTAAGAAACCCCAAGCTTACCTAAAGAACTATTGGCATGGCTGCTGGGAAGGGGATAGTGAATCTCTTTCAAGGATGTTACTCTTAGTAGGTTAACCAAGCCAGTGGATTTAATCACACTGAAGAACATTTGGAAATACAAATCACACTCTATTTATCATATATATATATATGTACATTAAATTGGGCAGGGGTAGTAATGGGGGGTGTGGGGCGTAAGGGAGGGGAATCTAAATACAATAAAAATATATTGTAATAAAATCACAAAAATTAAGTTAAAAAAAGAAGTGAAACAAAAAAGTAAACATTGTAGGCATTTTTTGGTCATATGAGAATGTAAACACAATACATTAATTATAAAGGATCCAAATACTTGCATTTTAAAGATTTTAATTTATTGATATTATTGTATTTTTGAGATAGGGTCTCCCGTTAGCCCCAGCTGTCCTGGAACTCACCATGTAGACCAGGCTGGCCTCGAACTCACAAAGATACACCTGCCTCTGCCTCCTGACTGCTGGGATTAAAGGCGTATGCCACCATGCCCAGCTCATATTATTTTTAAAAAATGTGCTTTAAAACTATGGATCATATGAAGAATAACTTGAAAGAGACAAATTGTCTACAAGAAGAGTAATGGCTACATTGTGTGTTGGAATGCTAGTGTAGACAACATACTAATTTTTGGCTAAATAGTCTTTCATCACTCAATCAGAGCCATAGCCATCATTTTCCCATATTTCTCAGTAAATACAAACAAGTGGTATGACAGTTTAAAATTCCTTCTACCTTCCAGATTTTGTATTTGGTATAAAAAAACTTTTAAATTCATTCATCCCATCTCTCTTTTATTTGACAAGAACAAGAAAATTAAATATAACAAAAGTATAACAAAAGTGAATTAAGTATACATATTTTTAAGGTAATCTGATTGTGTGCAATAAAAATATGCCCCAGATTTTAGAAAGGTGAACAATCTTTTGTCTAAAATAATGTAATGCACTTGAAAGTTATAAAGAAGAGAATGTTAATTTAGGCTCGTTCACACATACAAACTGAATATACCCAATTTTAGCAAGGATCTTAAGAAAAGGGATCTGCAGACAAAAGCTTGGGTGGTGCAGCTGTCATCAGGCAGTATTATCCTGAGATAGCAGGAGATGAAAACAGAAGTGAGGCAGGGAAGCTGAATGCATTTCTCACTGAACTCGGAATCACAGGCGTGAGACTTGCTCCTGTCCTCCGGAGACTTCAGATACTCTCTGAGGATTTCTGAGCTTCCTTGAGTCTATGTATGGGGTGGGTGTGGAGTAATGAAGACGTTCCCATCTCCTATTTACCTTTCCAAGGAAGCCCTTTTGTATTCTGCAAAAATTAAGTCACCAGAGGCGGAGACAGTAGCAGTCTTGACTTCAAGTTTTGGTCTTACTAGCTCTGCATGGCTTTTCACACCTACCTAATCACAGCCTTCATCCCATGGGCATAGAGCAGGAAGTGAGTCAAGGTAGTTGTCTGGCTGCCTAGGAAGTCCCTTAGATCTCATCTTTCTTCGTAAGAGGGAAGGCCCAAGGTATGTAGCTGCTGAGTGGTCTGGTAGGAAATAAGGGGCTGTGTCCATGACAGATCAACCCGCGAACTAAAGATTATTTCATACCTGGCCTGTGGAACAGAGGAAGAATAAAAACGTTGCTCCTACCTGATGACACTGGATCTCAGTGAAACATATGAAAATCATCTATCCTCCAGTGTGAGCCTTCAGGAAAGTACTGCATGCCACGTTCTCTTGGTTATCAAGAGGGGAGGGTGAAGGTGGACATTGTCCTAAATATGATTGAACCCAAACTATGGCCAGTCAAATCTGGGGTCATAAAATTATTTACAACCTAGTTCACGTATAGTAAGTTAAATTGTGAAGAAAGAAAATTTTAACGGCATTGAAAATCTATAAAACACAAAATAAAAGATGAAGCTGTGTTTTTTAAAAAATTTTTATTACATTTATTTTATGTGTATGCGTGTATTGCCTGCATGTAGGTAAGTGCATCCGTGTCATACAATGCCTGCAGAGAACAGAAGAGACTGTCAGATTCCCTAGAACAGTTGTTAGCTGCCATGTGGGTGCTGGGATTTGAACCCAGATCTTCTGCAAGAACAGTGTTCTTAACCACTTAGCAATTTCTCCAGCCCCCAAAGATGAAGTTTTCTTAATAAAAGTCTAAAACTGATGTTAAGGAAAATCATTGTGTTCTATTTTGTTTTGTAGGAGGAGCAGATTTCCCTCAAATGCTAATAATTACATCAGTTGATTCAGTTTTTCTGAAATGTATTCTATTGTCTGAGACTGTTCACTACTACAGAGTGGTGGGAATTCTGTCATACAAACATACTAATGCACACAAGCAACCACTGTGAATTTGAGCAAATCACATGTTTTTCAGAAAGGGTAACCACAGTTAACTTAGATATTTTTGGATCCTAAGTTCCTAATGGGAGCACACAACCACCAATTCCTACTCCAGGGCCCTCCAGACTGTGAAAATCCTTTTGTTGCATACTGAGCTGTTTTATGCATCTGTAAATCAGAAATGCAGGCTAAATTTGGATGCCACTGTCTGTACTAGAAGCACATTTTTATTGACGCACTGACACACATTTGTTTATGTGTTATCTATAGCTAATTTTCAGACCTAAGTAATTACAACAGAGGCTGTATGACCTGTAAAGTCTAAAACATTTATTATCTGACTCTTTGCCGGAAAGTTTGTCAACATTATTTTATACTATGGTTGCCTGGAAAATTCATGAACAAAATATACTTTTAGCAAAGTGTGTCTGTAGACATTTGAAATATTCCTGAGTTTCAAAGCATTAGCAAGGTTCTATTCTCCCAAGAATGCGTCAGTTTTCAAAACTACTTTCACAGAAATTTCATTTCCACACAAATCTCCTCCTGACTATAATTAAAAACTATTTTTACTTGTTCATCTTAACTAAGGACCAATCAAATATCTAATTTCGACTCCCACATACACATTTAAGGGGAAATATATAAAATGTGCTTTATTCCAGAAAATTCATCTCTATAAGTGGAATTATGCATAAAAGGTATGTAGAGTTTTACTTTAAGATATTTTATATTCATATGCTATTTATATAAGGGACATAAAAACAATTTACAGTGTCCAAAGACTAATAAATTCTATTGCCTTTATGGTATAATTATTGTGAAGTAAGGGGCATAGCATGTAAAAATGACAAAATTGTTTAATATAAGTATAAAGAAGACAATCACATTTAAAACCATTGTATTTTATACAACATAATCTTTGGAAATATAGTTGATGTCCCTTTTTTGTTCTCAATAACTACATTGAGCATTGCAGCACTTAAGACCATGAGAGAAGGTGGACACTGATTTAGGAGGAGAATGGAAGAATCATCTGAGAACACAGACATCTAATTCTTCATTCAGCTTTTATCAACGGTTTATGACTTTTATAACTGATAATTTGCAAGTCAAAGTATGTTTGGTACATAAGAAGCAGGAATTGATGGTAGAATTCTTGTGCAGAATTACTGAATATTTTCTCTTTGTAGTTGGTTGAATCCAAAGATGCAGATCACTTGGACAGTGGGGGCTAACTGTATGCACCTCACTGAGGGAGTTTGGAGGGAGCAGAACACAGTCAGATGTCCTGTTTGTCTGGGAAACCACTTATAGCATTGAGTAGAAGGATTACTCAAACTAGGATCTCAATAGCAATTGAACACATGCCAACTTGACAACTTAACATTCGAACAGCAGCAAGATCCACGGGAGACATTCCTGTGTTGATGCCTGTGACAAGAGCAGCACAGAAGCAGATCCATCAAAAAGAGACACTCACACACAAACACTGCTGAGACCTCCAAGCTGAGCCTCCCACAGTGTCCCCAGCTATGCCAAGAAGAGAAAGCAAAGGAACTTTGAAATACCAATGAGCACAGATGACTAAGTTAGCTGAGAATTACTTCAGTCACCTTAAAATGGAACATTCAAGTTTATGTTCCATTACAAGTGTTTGTGATCAAGCCCAGTAATAACGAAGTAAATTCACATTTGCACTTTTAACAGATTACATTTTAAATCGCATACATTTTTTATACATATGAGAAAGCAAGTACGTTCACACAAATGTGAAGTTCAGTAGTCTTAGGTGGTGAGCTTATGGATGACTCCTATTTCATTCTTTAATCCTCATCTGTTCTCTAAATGTGCTCGAATGGATGTGTATCCGTTTTGCAATGAGGAGGGAAATTTAATGTTAGGACACATGCATTTCTGCCTTTGCTCATTCTGTGCTCACTGAAGTGTGTTAATCTAAAAACTGTTCCACCTTCAAGTGTTAATGAGCTAATGTCATTTCGGGGTGAGCGACTTTTCAAAACTGCTGAAGTCACACCTCAACTGTGCTTATCCATTGGGAGGGAGGGTCTCATTATCTCTGCTGTAACCTAAGAAATGGCATAATATATGCTTGTTATCTGCACAGATTCTCTTAATAGTTTGTCAATAGAAATATTCTCATATTAATAAATTAACTGCTCTTTTTATCCACTGATTTTTCTATGTGAGAATTTGATAGAGCATAGATTAGTCTTTTATAAAGTCATGACAGAGTTTGAAATTACCTCCATCCACTTCCAGAAAAATTTTCAGATATCACTATACAGCTTTAAATCTACTTAATCAAGTGGAATTTGAAAATGGTCAGTACAAGCTTAGCTGTGAACTGCCCATAAGAAACTATAGAAACTATGAACATAATAATTATATAATCATTATAATGAATGTATCAAGTTCCTGTAACACAAAGTTCATACCTAATCATGATGTTAGGAATTACATACTAGGTATGCAAAATTCTAATTATTGTGAAATTTAGATTTTTAAATGATTACACAGTGGTGACTTACACACTGGTGGTACATATGCATATGCAAAGGCATGCACATACATATACCCGACACCTCCCAAAAGAATAAGAACATGGTGAAAGAGAAGAGTAACTTAATATTGTGTTTTCCTCTTAAACTTGTTTTTAAACTCTCATTTGGGATTATCTGAAAAACCTTGTTCCCTTGTTCACTATCTTATTTCTTCTTTGATAATTGTTGCAAGATATTTTTTCATTTTTACTAAACCCTTCCATTAAGTATTGGCTCTAAAATGGATAATGCTATTTTATGATAATCACATATATAAAATGAAGTTAATGATCATTAAAATCATGAAACAGTTCTAGGGTTAACATATCAAATCATTAAGAAATGCTACATCTTTTAGAGATGACAAACATGTTGTACATAAAATGGTTTGTGTTGCAAATAGTGAAACCTCAACTTAACCTTGTTATGATAGTTGATTTTATGCGGCAACATGGCTGGACCATGGTAAACTAGGTATTCATTATATCTGTAACCTGGGTTGGAATGTGAGGATGTTTTGGATGAGATTAGAATTTGAATGCATAGGCAGTGTAAAAAATGTAAAACAGATTGTCTTCCCTGTTCTTGTAGGCCTCATTCAGCACACTAAAAAGAAGGAATACTGATAGAACAAAGATTGAAACATGGGAAATTCAGTCTTCCTGAAGACCTTTGAGCTAGAAATTTTCTTCTGCCTTTAGACTCACATTCAGTCTAGAACTTAACCCATTCAGTCTCTCTCTTCCTTTTCAGGTTTTTGAACTGAGTGAACCTATATTATCACTTCTCTTGCTTCTCCAGATTGAATGTCATGTCCTTTATCTTCTGCAATTGAATGTGTTAATTCCTTATAATCAGTATCTCTGTATCTTGCTGTCATTGCTATCATCTATTTGTCTGTATATCATCTATCTATCTATCTATCTATCTATCTATCTATCTATCTATCTATCATCTATCATCTGTCTGTCTGTCTGATCTGTCTGATCCATCTGTCTGTCTGTCTGTCTGTCTGATCCATCCATCATCTATTGTCTACTTATGTATCTACTTATTGCTTCTGTTTCTCTGACCAATTTTGGCCAATACATTAGCAAAACAATTTGTTGACTGTTTCTTCTGAAATACAAGAAAGATCAAATCAGAATGAAGGTTTCTTGATTCAGTGGCCTGTTAGTCCAACAATGATCTTAATAAAATGAAAGAATATATCAATAATTAAGTTAGTTGAATTCAAAGTTGATTTTTTTTCTAAAATGGAAAATAAAGCAAGTCAAAAACAAATAAGTAAATCTCTGACCCACTAAAATGTTTTTAAGGAAATATGGGTTTTAGCTCCATCATGAAAAGATCTTGGAAGGCCTAACTCCTGTTGCTATAGAAACCAAAAAAGTTGAAAAGTTGAAACTTTGTTTGAGCTCCTCTATTCCTGTCCCTGAGAGGACTGAGGCCACAGGACAAACATCTAACCTGAAATATGGAGGAATAAACAAATTTAAAGCCAACTCTCACAGGAAGCATACAGCACTGGCGCTACGGATTCTGACAAATGACTGCATCTTGTGTGGACAAGATGTGGAGTGAAAGACATAGGAGGTGCACTCTTTTTATTTTTAATTTTTTAAAATTTAATGACCACATGATTAGAAGAAGCATTTCATTACAGCTTTAACATATTCAGTAACACATTCCAGAGCAAGGATACAACTCTTTCAAAAGTGGCTGTAAATTTTTAGGAAATCTACCTGATGACTTTATATCCATTACTCAGGCACTAAGGATCTGAATGTAATCGAATGTGACTAGTAATAATCAGATACATAGAGATTAAAGACACATGTGCA
>NW_008354010.1:51526-52038 GCF_000622305.1 Nannospalax galili
TTGGCATCTAAGAATGGATATAAAGTCATCAGGTAGATTTCAATGGTAATGTTTTTCACATCTACTAATTATTAAGGAGCAAATTTTTATGCTCTGAAGAATTTTTTTTATACACCCACTTCCAAGGTAGCACCTGCCCTCCCATAGCCTCCCTTCCCCCCACTAGAGCCCTTATACTCTGATATCCCTGCTACTGTCTGCTGTGTTGTCGGCACCCCCAGCCATTCCCCACTACTTGCCCTTCTGGTGAATCTAGTCAGCCTATCTAGAGGTCTTTGTTTTAGGAGGGTCAGCTGTTCCTCATCTAGCAGCAATCAGTTGTCTATGATCCTTTGGATAATCTTGGGGTCTGCTGTTCAATTTCCCAGTTCTATGCTGGGTTACTATCTGGGAATCCCTTTGGCCACTCAAAAGCCTTTGGCCACTCAAAAGAAGGTATCCTGTATGGCATTGTTGCTTGTTATAGCCTTTAGCTATACATATGGACTCTTATGAAATTATATTGGCCCCTT
>NW_008354010.1:52317-62972 GCF_000622305.1 Nannospalax galili
GTCCATCTGGTGGGGTATCCTTGGCCTCCTTGATCAAGAGGACAGGCGACCCACCACCATTATAGGACATTTTGAGAGATGCTCATAGTCTCCTGGAACTAGATGACCTAGGAGGGCAAGGACCAAAAAGTGTCCTTTATGACCCTCTGACCAAATTATGACAGACCTCAAAGTATGCGTATTTTAAAATGAAATGGAGATCTTCTTTAAAGGGAGGTACACTCTTAAGAGGAGTCCCATACTCCTGTGGGTTTCATCACTGAGCCCTACCAGGTTCTCAGGCTAAGGTTCATGAAAATTTTTCTCAGGTGCTTGTGGAGGAAGGGAAGAATCACCACTAGGAAATACACCCATTGCTTTGTCCACTACAAGTTACCTACTCTCCAGGGAAATGTCTTTTATGAAATCCTTACCTCATCTGTATTAAGCTCATTTGTCAAACTTCTAGTTTAGCAGCTCTTTCTGGTTTGCCTGTGTCTTAAAATGATGGAAGAAAGGCTCAAAACAAAACAAAACAAAAACCCAAAGAACAAAAACAAAAAAATGGAATTCATGGCCAGGAACACAAACCCATAAAACATTGAATTTTTAGTGTATGATTATAGAATGCTGTCTCTTTGCAATAATTTGTAGCTATATCAACAGGAATCCAGTATAATGGCAGAAAATTACAGTTGAAATACCTGCAGGCTCTCCTTGAGATAAATCCAAAATCAAGAAGGAAGAAAAATGGGAAGAAAAACAGAAGAGAGACCCATGGCTATACAAGATATTGAGAATAAGAGATGGCTCAGCTCTAAGTATCACCTGTATATCACCCCTTAAGGTTCAAGGATCATCATGGAAGAGAGGGAGGAAAGAACTTAAGAGCAAAATCTATGAGAAGAGCTGACTTATGAATATTTATAAATTTATAAATATAGGTCATCTTCCAACAAAGCACAGTATTAGCAATCATGAACTCATAGCAGCTATGCCTGTTGGCACTGGGCCTCCATAAAATTGGCCTGGTCAACTGGTCAACAGTCAGCTATGGGTGGTGGAGGGGCTAACATGGCCATGCTACTTCTGAACTATTGGCAAATTTTTGAGAGAAAGATAGTCACAGTACCCAGTTGTGTAACCACTGGTGAGCCCACCAGGTTCCTATGGTTAGTTCCAAACCTGGAATCACATAATCACATAAATGATAGATGACCCTCCTTAAACTCAGTGGGGGGGGGAGAGAGAGAGAGAGAGAGAGAGAGAGAGAGAGAGAGAGAGCGCGAGAGAGAGAGAGAGAGAGAGAGAGAGAGAGAGAGAGAGAGAGATTGAGATTGATTCGAGGGGGGTGGGAGAGATTATAAAACTAGTGACTAGACTGCATTACACACACACACACACACACACACACACACACACATGTATATATGAAACTGTGAAAGAACAAAATATATTCATAACAAAAGAAACATTTTGTCCCCCATGCATCCCAATCAAAATAGAAATGTAGTCCAACATATTCGTAGATGACAGTGTCATATTGCAATGTCAAAATGTTGGTCTTGATTTATAATTAATGAACATAAAATCTCATATGAAAGACCTACTTTTATTTCCTAATATCCAATATATTATGCCCAGCATTTGACAAAAAAAACACCCCCCATCCCCAAGATAGTCTAAGAAAGCATAAAAAAAGAATAAAACAAAGGCAGGAGCTAAAAAAGATAAGAAAAGATATGATGTCATGTCAAGCTGGAGTTATTCAATAGGAAATTAAAGTATCTGTGATTTTACATGTGAAGGACTCTAGAAGTCAAAGCAAGTCACACACAATAACATCTGTTGTTACATAATGTGGAAACATGGAAATTAAGGAAAAAATAAAAACACTAAGTCCCCAAACATAAAATAAATAAAGCACACTTCTGAAATCACTCATTATTAGGCTGCAAAGGAAGACTCATAAACTTGATCAGTAACAACTTCCCAAAAAATATAAACAGAAAAATAAATAAAAACCAAAGAGGAAGAAAAACAGGCTAGAATATTCAGGAATTGTTATTTGAAGGTTGAGTTAGATTTATTAAAAATGAGTACCACAAATTTTAGGGTAACAACTAAAATTTCCAAAAGCCCAATAATTCTCATCCTACAATGGAAAGAAGGGTAAATGTAATCACATGAAAATGATCAGGTAAAAGAAGGAAAGGCAAATAAGTAAATGTAACTATGAGAAAATATACACGTGATTGGTATGAAACTACATCATAATTGATTTAAAACTAAAAATGGAAACATATCAATCAAAATAAAACTATTGTTAGAGTGAAAAGAATTGTCAGCATGAATAAAGACATTCAGTTACACATTGCATGTATAAAGCCAATTTATAATAAATTTTAATTTTTTTCATACATGAGTGTTACGCTTACATCATTTCTACTCTCCCTTTCCAAGTTCAGCTCCTTTTGTGACCTCCATATTCCCTCTCAAGTTCATGACCTCTTCTGTAATAACTTTTTTGACATACATACACATATATAAAACTTACTGAGTCTATTTAGTGTTGCTCTTATGTACACACATGTGTTTAGGGCTGACCACTTGGGATTGGATAGCTACCAGGGTGTAGTTGAAAGAAACAGATTCTCGCTCTCTCATTGGTTGTCTTGCTTCCTTTAGGAGTGGGGACATATGAAACTTCCCCATCCACATTGCCCTGTCAACTTCAGTTGTGATTGTTAGTCTTATAACTATACAACCATATTGTTGAGATTTTATGGAGGAAGCATGGTCTTTCTGGCTCTTACAGTCTTTCTGCCTCCTCGTCTCTGATTTTCCCTGAGCCATAAGTGTAGGGATCACACTGTAGCTGTTCCAACTGGGGCTAGGTATACCATGGTCAATTATTTTCTGCATTTTGAACAGCTGTGGATCTCTGTGATATATAATTTTATATCTGAAAAATCACAAAAAATGATGAAAGCATCAAAAACTTCCTGGCACTAAAAAATAAGTACGTAAAGACTGCACGATACTAAATAATAAGTAAATAAATAAATAAATAAGTAAAAGTAAATTATAAAAACAAGTCTAGGATACAAAGCTCAAGATAAAAACAAGCAGCTGGATATAAGAAATATGGAATGAACAACGGGAATTGAAAATGGAAGATTTTTGCAAGCGCACTGAAATGCCATGTAGCTGTCAGTTTAACAATGTGCATAAGATCTTTATGTGGAAAACTACAAAACTGATTAAAGGAGTCAAAGAAAATTTAAATAGAAAGTCAGCATATGCAGGAGTTAGTATTCAAATTATTCCAAAGTAATCTTAATCAAAATCTAACCAATAACTTCGCACACATTCTAACTTACATTCTGAAGGTTATATACAAAGGCAAAAGATTAAAAAAATAAAATAATGTTGCAGAAAAACAAATTGGAAAACATTTTTCTCCTAATTTAAAATTACTATAAAGCTGAAATCAAGATAGTGGTTGACAATGAAGTGGACAAACTGTTCAGAGTAAAACCATGGTCATATGAAGAAAGGAAATTCATGGAGAAAGGAAAATCTTTCCACTAAGAATGATGGAAATTACAATATTGTTATGTAGAAATACTTACCAACATTTAGAACATATACTTTACACAAAAGTTAAATCAAGTGAGTCATAGACCTAAATATGTAGCACGAATCTACAAAATATCCAGGAGCAAATATGGGGAAAAAAAATCAACAAAATTTCACTTGTCAATGAGTTTTTAGGCATAGTACTAAAAGCATACTCAACAAAAATAAAATTGGTGATGTAGATTTTATTGAAATTAATTTTGCACTGTGAAGTACATATGGACGTGAACAGTGAGGACTGTGCTCCTGAGGGTTCACTGTGAACTGGGCCAGAGGCCATTCTTGGTACATTTGAGGCAAGGAACCTTTCCACATTTCTCCTGTGACTTGAATGTGAGGCTGAGTTTAAAGGTAACACACCAATCAATCTGGTAGAAGAAACTTCAAGGCAGCCTAGCATTCAGGTTGCTGCAATTATTGCTGACTGATTTTATTCAGGTTTTTAACTGGGTTTAGAATTGGAAACAAGTCCTTTATCGAGCATGCATTTTGGAAATATTCTATCATAGTTTGCATTTTGCTTTTTCATTCTCTTACTTTGTTAGGTTTCTCCACTGTAACTTTATTGTTATATTTTCTGTATCCTGACTGTCCCTTTTACCATGTGTAGTCCACAGTTGGGGAGTGGGGAGTTATGTTCACCTTCTGAGGGAGGGATACCTAGAGGTAGTCATTTAAAATAGCAGTTGTTTTGGTATGCTTAAGCTTTCTGAACCAGTGTATAGATTTAATCATATGTATTAAATCTTAAGGGTTATGAACAGCAGAAAATAAAAAGGAAAGGACATGTAGCTTGCAAATAATAGGAGTGATGTGAAACTACAACAAAGGCAGAAAACTACTAAACAGATCAATCAGATGAAGACTGAGAAAGAAAGTGCATTTTAAAGACATATAAAAAATAAAGTACAAAAAACGAAATCACACAGATAACCTGCAAGCATTCATTAATCAAAAATATTGAGTTAAATTCGGTCTTAAAATGCAGATATCCTTAGAAGTTCTTGAAAATTCCGGAAACATGTAACATTACTATATCAAAACCACACTTCAAATGAAAATACACAGAGCATATTGAATGTAAAGGGTAAAATAATGTATAACCTGCAAATATTAATCAAAAGAAAGAAATTGAAGAATTGTTATTATCTGGAATTCAAAGCAAATGCTTTCTATTAGGAAAAGAAATAGTTGACATTGATGAAAAATAATAGCGTATCAAGGTGCTATAGCAGGCATGAACTTTTATAGGCATTCAGCTACAATACATATAGGAAAACGTTTGTCAAAATCAAGGAGAAATCAACAAGTCATGAATAATATCAAATGATTTTCTATCTGTTAGAAACTAGAACAATGGGTGGAGGTTGTGGTAGAATATGAAAAACATTGGGCTCAATCACCAGGACTGAAAAAAAAAAACAACAAAAACAAGCAAGCAAGCAAGAAGCAATCAGTAAGAGCAGTAAGCCAAAACAGAAATATCTACACTAATATTACAGAAATAGACACACACTAAAGTATAACAATTGAAAATTATATTTTACAAGCTTCTATGTGTGTATGTGTGTTTGTATGTCATATATATATATATACGTGTATCTTCACAAAATAATTAACAGTTCTTTTCAAACATACATATGCAGAAATATTCACTGTGCGTTAAAATAGAAGACAATTCTGGCTGCAAATCCATGCTCTCCCTACCATTTCTTTCTTTCTTTCTGGCTAAATAAGAATAATGGGAGTTTTTCACCTCAAAGGAGGTAAAAGGAATTTTTAAAAGTGGAGCCATTGTAGAAAACACTTTCTATGATGACAGAACAGAAAACTAATCCAATAGTTTGGAGACGGTATGAGGTTAGGGAAGCTGCTTCTTTATGTTGAAAGATCATGCATGGATGAAAGTTAGATGAGGTGAAACCCACAAGCCTGGAAATAAGATAAAGCTGTTTAATCAACCTCTTTGAGGAGCAACATAGTGAGATCTCCATAGGCTAAGAGGATGTGGGGCTTCTGATAGAAAGAAAAACACTTAAATGACCAGACAGCCTACAGGACTGGAGGAAATTAATTTCCAGGATATATAAACAACTTAAGAAAAGTAAACATCAAAAAATTCTAATCAACAAATGGCAAATGAATTATACAGACCATTCTCAGAAGATGTATACATGGTTGGTAAATATGTGAAAAATGTGTAACATATTAAACTATTAAGTAGAATGCAAATCAAAACCCAGTGGTTCCGGGCAGCCAGAATGGCTACCACCAAGAAAACAAGCAACAAGTGTTGGTGAGGCTGTTGGAAGGAAGGAATCATTTATACACTGTTGGAAATGTCACCTAATGTAGCCACCTTGGAAAACAGTATGAGGGTTCCTCCAAAAAAATAAAAATAAAAATATCCTGCTTGGTAGAGAGTTTCATGTTATGCAGGGCTGCATAATACCCTGTTCAATACATAAGCAAGCAAACCACCAAAAAAAAAAAAAAAAATTAACACACAATCAAACTCTGCCACTCCTGGGTATAAGCAAAGGAATCTAAGACAGATACAATAGAGATACTTGAACATCCATGTTTATTGTCACACTACAATAGACTCAAGCAATGCCATGAATCTAAGTGTCCAGTAATGAACGGATGGGAAAAATATTTTGGTCTATTACTTAGTCAAAAAGGACAAAATTATTTCATTTACAGAAAAATGGGTAGAACTGGAAATTATCATGTTAAGTTTAATAAATCAGACTCAGAAAGTCCAATAATGCATGCTTTTTCTTATATGTGATATCTAACATCAAAAGAGAAATAAGACATGAATGTAGATGGGAGACTATTTAAGGAGACGGGAGGACAAGTGAGGAGGCAGCACACAAGAGGGGAAGAGAAAGTGATGGAGAGAGTGAGTATCATTAAAGTACATTATACACACAAATGAAAGTATAATGAAACTCATAATTATGCACAATTCATGCATGCTGATTAAAAAGAAAACAGAGACTCTTTTATTGAAATACGGGTTGTATAATATATCATTTCTCTCAAATTGTTGAATGGAGACCCCAGTTGAAGCAGCTTTGTGGCAACGTTGAAATGTTGGAAAGTTGGAAGCTTATTCATTAGAAAAAAAATGAAGATTTTAAGTAATTTTTCGGAGTCAAGTGACTTATGACAGATCTTATTTTCCATTATAAAATTTCATTTACTTATTTGTTAAATATTATCTATGCTTTTTTATGATATGTTTGTGGTCAACAATGAATCATTTAGCAGATATTGTGAAAACATTGTCAGAAGTGAACAAAATACTTTGGTGTAGTTAACTAGGGAATAATAATAATGACAATGAGCTAATGGTTTTCAAAACGCATTTTGCTAAAGACTGTCTCTAGGATCTTTGTGAGTTCAAGGCCAGCCTGGTCTACATAGTGAGTTCCAAGACAGCATGGGCTACAAGGAGACCCTGTCTCAAAAAGACAAAAAGGAAAATAAAAAAAAGTAAAATGTAGGTATAGTTCATGTAGGGCCAAATAAATTAGACATTGTTTACAACTTAAATCTTGAGGATTATGGAAATAGAATTCTGATTCTGTTTTGAAACAACACTTCATTCAAACGGGCAGGAAAACAAATGGGATTGGCTCTCTCCTGGCCCCAGACTTCTTTGATACGTTTTCTTTCCAATTTGAAGAGAGGTAAACTGTGGTGAGAATGATTGTGAACAAAATATGCAGAAAGATGAATTTTATGCTTCATCGTTGGTAGCTGTTGTAGTTTGATTTCTCTGTTGCTGTGATAAACACCACAAGGAAAGCAACTAGGTGAGGAAAGGGTTTATTTGGCTGACAGTTCCCAATCACTGTTCTCCATGAAGGGAAGCCAGGGCAGGAGCTCAAGGCAGGAAGGTAGAGATTGAAGGAGAGATCTTGGAGAACACTGCTTGCTGGCCTGCTTCCCCTGGCTTGCTTAGCTACCCTTCTAATACATCCTAATCTTACCTGCCTAGGGATGGCACCATCCACAACAGGAGGGCTCTCCTATATCAGTTAGCAATCAAGAAAGTGCCTCACAGACAGGTTGATCAGATGGGGCGATTTTTCATTTCCAAGATTGCCTCCTCTCTGTGTTGTGTCAATTTGACAAAGCACTAACCAACGCAGCAGCTTGCTTCACGTTTCTCTTTTTCCTCTCCACCTCCCTCCTCCCTCTCTTTGTTCTCCTTTAAAGCCCAAGAATTAATAAAATGCTAGACCTGGTATTATCTGAAATGTACCCAGTTCTGTTGACCTGGGCAGCTTGAGTTTATACTGAATTACTTTTTGGGAGATGGAAAAAGAGAAATATAAATGTTGGGGCAGGGGAAAGGAGAGAAGAGGAGAAAGAAGAGGAGAAAGAGGGGGAGGGGAAGGGGAAGGAATAAAGGAGGAGAAAGTGGAGATCAGTGTAGTGAAAGTGAAATCTTCTACAGCAGTTCTACCTGACCAAGCTCTGATTTATGAAATCTCACAGTGATGACACTCTTTGCAGAAGTTGCCTAACAAGGCCTACCCAAATCTGTGGAATGAAGCATCACATGGGGCATCCTTCTGTTAAGCTTTACATTGCCTGATTTTTCTCTTCTGTAAAAGTTCTCAATTTGTTGGTCACACACACACAAAATCTTTGAATCTTGCTACTTTGAAATAGAATAAAGTTTAAGGAGCTGACAAGATTCTCCTTCTGCATTCAACTGAGTAATGTTAAAATGATCCCAAAGCTAAAGTTAGGTTTCTTTTGAAGTCCTTCAGAGATGGACAATAAAGTCAAAAGTGCAGAAAAGGGAGAATTCAGGGACAACAGAGGCAGGATTTGAATGGAATGTATGTTCAGATCTAAATAGCTAGCTGTGGAGACACTGCCACAGCCACCCTCTGAGATAGCGCATGGTAGTCACAGGGACCTTGACCATACAAATGAGGAAAACCACATAAGACAGCTGTGACAGCAAGGATACGGGTGCCCCAGAAAAGACTCAGGGATTTCATGGAGCTATTTTACATTGTACACGTGTTAATAAAAATTAAAAATCAGTTTCTTTTTCTGTTATGGGTCTGTTTAAGCTGTTAATCTCTTCTTGGTTTAGTTTTGGTAGTTCCCATGCCTTTAGATATCCATCCATTTCTTTTAGGTTTTCAAATTTAGTGGCATATGGGTTTTTAAAGTATTCCCCTAAAATGTTCTGTATCTTTCTGCTGTCTGTTATGATGTTTCCCCTTTCATCTCTGATTTTGTTGATTTGGAGGTGCTCTTTCTTTCTTTTGGTTAACTGGGCTAGTGGTCTGTCAATCTTGTTTATCTTGCAAAGAACCATCTCTTGGAATTGTTGATTCTTTGTATTGTTTTCTTTCTTTGACTTTCATTAATTTCTGCCCTGATTTTTGTTATTTCTTCTTGTCTGTTTGGGTTCGGCTTTCATTTGCTGTTGCTTTTCAAGTGTGTTGAGTTGCAATGTTAAGTCATTTATTAGTGTTCTTTCCGATTTTTTGATGTAGGCACTTAGAGCTATAAACTTCCCTCTAATGACCACTTTCAGCGTGTCCCAGAGGTTTGGTCGTGTTGTGTTGTCCTTTTCATTTAATTCCAGGAATACTTTTATTTCTTTCTTAATTTCTCTCTTGATCCATTCATCACTGAGGAGTGTGTTGTTTAATCTCCATGTGTTCATGTGGTGATTAGGGCTTCTTAGAGTGTGGATTGTAAGCTTTATTGCATTGTGGTCTGATAGAATGCATGGAATGATTTCAATCTTTTTGCATTTGTTTAGGTTTGTTTTGTGCCACAGTATATGGTCTATTTGGAGAAGTTTCCATGGGGTGATGAGTAGAAAGAATGTCCTTTGGTGCTTGGGTGGAATACTCGGTAGATGACTGTTAGGTCCATTTGATATATGGTATTGTTTAATTTAGACATCTCTCTGTTAACTCTCTGCCCTGTTGACCTATCTAATGGAGACAGTGGGGTATTGAAGTCCCCTACTGTTAATGAGTTGGGGTTAAACTGGGTCTTAAAGTCCTGTAGTATTGTTTTGGTGAAGTTAGGTGCACCAGAGTTTGGTGAATATCTGTTCATGATTGTAATATCTTCTTGATTAATTGTTCCTTTAATCAGAATGAAATAGCCCTTTTGTCTCTTCTAGTTAGTTTCAGTTTAAAATCTATTTTGTCAGATATTAGGATTGCTACACATGCTTTTTTCTTGGTGCCATTTGCTTGGTATAATTTATCCTTTCACTTTGAGATAGTGTCTGTTCTTGAAAGTGAGATGAGTTTCTTTCAGGCAACAAAAAGATGGGTTTTATTTCTTAGTCCATTCACAAAGTCTGTGTCTTTCAAATGGGGAATTCAGTCCACTAATATTTAAAGTTATTAATGAAAGATGAGTATTGAATCCTGTAATTTTTATTTCTGTTTATATTCTTGATATAGCTGCACATTTCCACATTTATACCTTCATTGAATTTCTTTCCGTAATCCCTTGGGTATAATCTGAAGGGCTGGTTTTGTGGGCATGAATTCCTTCGGCCTATTTATGTCATGGAAGATTTTTCTTTCCCCTTTGACTATAATAGACATATTGGCTTGGTATAGTAATCTGGGTTGACATCTGTGGTCATTTAAAACTGGGAATACTTTGGTCCAGGCTCTTCTGGCTTTCATAGTTTAAACTAGAAAACATTGGCAAAAACCTAAAAGATAGGTGTAGGAAAGGACTTTCTAAACCGGACACCAATAGCCCAGGAAACAAGGGCAAGAATTAACAAGTGGGACATTAAACTAAAAAAAACTTCTGTACATCAAAGGAGACAATCAAGGAGGCAACCCAGAAAATGCACAGAATGGGAGAAAATCTTCACCAGTGAAACATCTGACAGAGTTTTAATAACCAGAATATGTAACGAACTCAAAAAACAGAGAACCAAGACAAGAAGCAACCCAATTAAAAGGTGGGCTAAGGAGCTGAACAGAGAGTTCTCAAAAGAAGTAAAGATG
>NW_008354010.1:63225-65165 GCF_000622305.1 Nannospalax galili
GGGGCTGCAAACTGGTTCAGCCCCTATGGAAAGCAGTGTGGAGAACTCTTAAAAAACTACAAAAGAACCTACCAGTTGACCCAATTATACCACTCCTTGGCATATACCCAAAGAACTTGTCTTATTGCAGAGTCACTTGTATATCCATGTTTGTTGCTGCTCTTTTCACAATAGCTAAGAGATGGAAGCAACCTAGGTATCCCTCAATTGATGAGTGGATAATGAAATTGTGGTTCACATATACGATGGAGTTTTACTCAGCAGTAAAGAAAGATGAAATCATGAAATTTGCAGGTGAATGGATGGAACTAGAAACTGTTATACTAAGAGAATTAACACAGACTCAGAAAAAAATTGACAGATATTCTCCCTCATATGTGGATCCTAGAACCAGACTCTGATAAATAATATGCAACCAGACATAACTACAGGAACCAGGATAATGGAAAGGAAACAGGGAGGTAAAGGAAAAGAACCTGAAAGAGAACAGTAGGAAACAGGCTTTAATATGGGAGATATGGATAAAAATTGGGTTAGTTTAAGGCAGCGGGGAGGGAAGGATATAGGAGGAACCTAGGGGATAAAGGAAAAGAAGGAGCTCAAGAGAGGCAGGGCCATAGGAAAAGGGTATTAGTAAAGGAGAAAGGGGGGAAATGGGAGCACCTTAAGTGGGAAAACCATGATGGAGGTGTGAAACAATGCAAGAGATAAACAGAGCCTAGTTAGTTTTGAAAACCAGAGGGAACCATATTACTCCTACACCCTACTGACAAACTATACATAGCAGATCAAGAAAATTATGTCTAGGTAAGGTTTATCTGAGAACAACTGGTCTTTTCACAAGATTTTTCTGCATGACACACGGTAATTAAAAATACCAAACCGGTGGAACTAACCTTCTTGGGTGTTTAACAGACATACTTTGAGGCCTGTAATAATTTGGTCAGAGGGACAAAAAGGACACTTTTTGCTCCTAGCCCTCCTAGGTCGACTAGTTCCAGGGAACTATGAGCATCTCTCAAAATGTCCTATAATGGTGGTGGGTCACCTGTCCTCTTGATCAAGGAGGCTGAGGAGACCCCACCAGATGGACTTGAACCAGTGTCCAGTCTATAAAATGAGGGTCAACACAGAAAAATCATTTCCTCCATGCTTCCAAGCAGAGCCAACCATGGTTGAGCATGACCTTTGACGAATCTTCATATAGGCGGAACTGGTAAAAGAAAGTAGCCAGGGTCTCCTACCAAGCCCATGTGACCTCTGAGGAACAGATCTTCAAATGACCTTAAGAGTAAAACTAAACTGATTTATCTGGTCCAACTGTATGGCCTTAAACACCCAAAAGGAAAGTATAACCAAAGATTAAAGGGGCCAATATAATTTCATAAGAGTCCGTATGTATAGCTAAAGGCTACATAACAAGCAACAATGCCAGACAGGCAATACCTTCTTTTGAGTTGTTGGCCAGGGTGGCCAAAAGGACTCCCAGATTGTAACCCAGCATAGAACTGGGAAAATGAACTGAAGGCCCCAATCTTATCCAAAGGAATATTGACAACTGATTACCAGTAAATGAGGAACAGCTGACCCTCCTAAAAGAAAGACCTGTAGATAGGCTGACTAGATTCACCAGAAGGGCAAGTAGTGCCGAATGGCTGGGGGTGCCAACAACACAGCAGACAGCAGCAGGGATATCAGAGTATAAGGGCTCTAGTGAGGGGAGGGAGGCTATGGGAGGGTGCTATCTTGGAAGTGGGTGTAAAAAAAATTTGAAAAAAGTCGGCAAAGCATAAAAATTGGCTCCTTAATACTTAGTAGATGTGAAAAACATTACAATTGAAATCTACCTGATGACTTTATATCTATGCTCAGATGCCAAGGAGCTCAGAAAGTAACCGACTGTGACTAGTAATAATCAGATATACAGAGATTAGAAATGC
>NW_008354010.1:65261-66704 GCF_000622305.1 Nannospalax galili
ACTGAGTACAATATTGTATAACTGTAATAATTCAACTGTAAACCTAAAAATTTACAGCCAGTTTTGAAAGAGATGCATCTTAGCTCTGGAAATTGTTATTGAATATGTCAATGCTATTGTAATGAAATGCTTCTTCTGATTTTGTGGTTATTAAATAAATAATTTTTAAAAAGTTACAAAAATTAAAAATCAGTACCATAATTACAGTGCAAAGGATAAAGTGCTGGGAGATATCAAAATGCAGAAAGGAGGTTGAAAATGCACTAAGACATAAAAACTGCTCAGCCGGTGCGCTAGATCATCTGATGAGAGAAGTGGTAAGCATGCTTGGAATCTGCTTGACAAGTATTTGCAAAGAAAGCAAGCATGTGCATTCTCAATGCAATTCTAAATTACAATGCACGAAGTGGTATTTAGCTATTTTTTCTATTTCCATATATATATATTTAATATCTTATTTACTATTTTTATTTTATGTACATGAATGTATAGCCTGCATGTATCTGAGTGCACCCACGTCGTGCAGTGTCGCGGGGTCAGAAGAGGGCTTCAAATTCCCCTGGAACTGGAGTTAAGGACGGTTCGTAGCTGCCATGTGGGTGCTGGGAATTGAACCTGGGTTCTCTGCAAAAGCAATCAGTGATTTTAACTGCTGAGCCATATCTCCAGCCTTATTTCCCTATATATTTGAAGCTCACTACAAGAGAACTTTAAGAATTTGATGAAAAATATCATGGGACAATCACAGTTTTTCCTATTATATGATTTCAAATTCTTTTAGTGTGGTCTCACTTTGTGTGTAAAGCTGCAAATGTGTGAAATAAAGTCATTTAAGGTCTTGATGTAAGACTATTCCATCTTGTACTTTTGAAGGATAAACCTACCTGAAAATGCTGATTGACTCACTCCAGGATCTCACTAAGGTGAAGTGAGGATTCAAGAGGTTGGACCCTGAAGTTCAGAGCAGCTGCAGCTTATCGAGGCCGGATTCCTCACACTGATGTTTCCTGAATGACTCCCTTCTGAACCTGACCGTGAAAATCAACTTCACTTACTGAATTAGAACAATTGGAATAAATAAGTAGACGCTTAACAATGTATTTTACTGAACTATAGGTACGAGCACTGTTTAATTCATGATGGAAATAAGGAACCACTTGAGAGTTAAAGAGGCACTAAGATTACTTAAAGTCACATGAATTATCGGTCAGTGAATTCATTCTATTTACTTGGTGAAACTAAAAAAAATTCAAATATAAATAGAAGATTCAAAATAAAAAAATAGGGAATGTATTTGTACTTTGAAGCAAAAATTTTAAGACATGGTTTCAGATTGAATCCCAAAACATACCTTATTAACATAAGCAAAAGAATTTTATTTGGTGAAATCTTCATTCTTTTTTCTGTTTTAAATTATACCTTTTTCTAATAAGTTGTAACCTT
>NW_008354010.1:66793-93744 GCF_000622305.1 Nannospalax galili
CTCTGATAATAACATTATGAGTTAACAGATAGGCTACAGTTACTAAAGTTCCCTATAAATTTATGGATTATGCACTAAAATGTTACTGCGGATATATTTTTATTTAACTATGCAAGTGTTTTAATTTGAAATAAGTTCACTTTGTTTATCTTTTTCTTCCTAAGGAACTCCTTGAAATCAAATCATTGTTTCAAATAAATTCTCACTTTTAGGATTCTTTTACTATTTTTAAACTTAGTAATTTTTTTATGTGTATGTATTTGCCTATTCTTATGTAAATATACCATGTGTATATCTAGGGCTGTGGAAGCCAGGAAAGGGCATCAGATTCCCTGTAACTAGCGTTACAGGTGGCAGTGAGTCCTCCTGCAACCACTGAGCCATCCCTGTAGCTCCAGTTTTAGGCTCTTCGTTTTATATGTCAAAATTTATGTCAGAGACTAAAACAAATGACATTCTTCAACTGTTTTACTCATATTCAGATTATCAAATTATTCACTTAAAATTACTCTAAAGAATAGAAAACACAGAAAGTGTGAGGAGAGGGAGAGGGGAGAAAGGGGAAATGAGAGAGAGGGAAGAAAGAGAGGAGAGAGAGGTAACTAAATGTGCATATCCCTATTTGAGTAACAATTGTAGCTCCTTGGGAACAATTATAGATGACATCATATCTACCCAAACTGATCTCAGTAGCATCCTTACTACATATAGTTCTTAGTCTAGAAAAACTCATGGTTTTATCTGGATATTTTATCCCATCAATATTTACAGTATTTTTGCTAGCAAAATATAATAACAACAAGTTCAACAGTGATCATCAATTTTTAAACTCAGTTTACAATAGCATTCATGATAATGCCAAGTGCTCATCTTCAGGTGAGTATGTTTTCAAATATTTACATTCCATGGAATGAAATACTGAAAACACTTTTGAATTGAATGATTTTCTATTTAAAACATCTTTGCCATTGATAAAAACAATCTATCATCCTTCAACTTGTTACAGAATTCTCATGCCAATAGAACAAATCCAGTATGGTTACAATTTTATTTTTACTATAAGACCGTTGTACATAGAGGGATACATAGAATAAGATTTATTTGATATAAATGAAAAGTTACGTTTTCAGTACACAATGACAAGTAGAAACATTAAAACCCCTGCATATTAAATTGCTGGTTTTCATCCTAGACTTGTTAAACAAAATAGGCACGATGTTTTGAAGACAGTTATTTAGTGCATTTGTGTACCTTGGTTTTTATATTCCTGTAGCACAATGAACCTGAGAGGAGAGGGTAAATGTCAATAAACATTCTTGTTAATGTTTCATGTTCATAATGATATTTCACGAAAAGCAGAAATTTTGTACTTGAGTTTTGAATTTGTACTTTCATTTTTTAGGTCTCATTGCCAAACCTCATTAAAACTCATTACATTCCATTCCAAAATTAAAATGAGCGCTCAAAAAGTAACAAAGATTTATGCCATCTAATAAATGAAAAGGAAATTGTAACACTAGGGTTCAGAATTCTTTCCACGGTATGTACAAAGGGTCTATTTGTGCTTGATTGGCTACATATATTTCATGTGCTACTGGGGAATAAATTATCACCTCTTCCCCAATCAGCTGTGACCCTGATAGCTCAGGCACTCTTTAGGCCAGTGCTTTTCCACTAGCACCTGAAACTTGAATGTGGTTGTAGCCTCAGGCTATTCAGGTCCTAAGTAACTCCATTTCACCAGAATTCTGCACTATGACTTAAATGTTGGTATTGTTTGTGCCTGGAAAGGAGCAAGCAATAAGACCTGATATTTTATTATCCTTTTTTCATATAAAATAACATGTTAACATGAGACAACTTATCAAAACAAAATGCAGTTAAAATTCTGAAGGATTTACAAAGAAAAAGTGTTAGGGAAAACTAACATGAGAGATTATTTAGAATGAAGATTACAAATGTTATGATTAAGTGTTCGAGAAAGAATGTAAAATATTTCCCTGAATGTAAAAAGTAGAATTGAAATAAAACATTAAGAAAGACAGAAAGACATTTTTTTATACAAAATGTTCCCTAGCACAATGATTTGTATTGCATCTCCATACATTACAGGGCGCAGCTTCAAAATAAATTTTAAAGGTGGTAGTAATAATAATAAAATAACCTGAAACACTGAAAAAAAATGAAATTACTTCTCAAGTCTTAAAAACTAGGTTGACAAGGTGTAGGGGAGATGGCTCAACAGGTAAAAGCTCTTGCCTTGCGAACCTGATCACATGAGCTCCATTTGACAGGCATCTGGAATTCCAGGATTTCTACGATGAGGTGATGAGGTGGGAAGTGGAGAGGGGCCTAATGGCCAGAAGCTCTCAGGATAAGTAGGCTGGAGTATGCAGTGTAGCAGCAGAAACAAGAGATCCTGTGTCAACAAGGTGGAAGGAAGAACTGAGTCTCCAAAGTTATCTTCTAATCTGCACACACACACACACACACACACACACACACACACATACACAGAGTGTTGTGTGCCTGCACTAAAACACAAATACACACACACACAGAGGCACAAATACAGTTTTATTATTTTATTTTTTAAAATAATTTATTGAGAATTTCATACATGCATATAAAATGATTTGTCAAATCCATGCCCTCTCCCTCCCCTCCAACTCCTCCCATATCTTCCCATCACCTTTTTCTGATAACTTCATGTACTCTTTCTTCTTCTTTTCTTTTTTTTTATGGGGCTTTTGGCTACTTAATATTCCCCCCTCTGAAGAGGTAACCTTAAAATCTTTTAAGGATTAGATAAAAGCTCCCAAATACTTTTGACATTTTTGGCTGTTGGAAAGGAGTATGTTGCTAAGCGGAGCAAGGACATTGTGACTTTTAGCCATGAAACTGACTACTTTTCTTGGGGGTCTTTTTACTCTAACTGCCTAGCCAATTCCTACAATCCCATTCTATTCTTATCACACCATCCTCTGAAAAGTTTATCCAACTTGAAGACAGGGAATCGGGATGCAGACCGCTCTGGCTTCTTCCATGCCATGCTGAACAGGGACGCAAGGTGAGGCAATTGAGGTACCCCTTCAGTGGGTCTATCTAAAAGCCTTCCAAATCGCATAACTCTTTGTTTCTTTGTGAAGGATAAGGTAAGAGTAATTAGCATTACAAGTTCTAGAAAAGGAACTAGAAAAAAGCCAGAAGAGGGAAATTTTCAAATGTTCATATGAAAGTCCATTGGAATTTCTTGACAAGAGCTACCAAAAGAATCCCTCTATTGGATCCTCCTCATTTTTCTTTTGTCTGCCAAGTCTGGACTCGAGAGTGATGGATTCAGGATTTGCTTTCAGGTATTTTGATAGCTGTTGGAGTGGTTAGAATCAGTGTCAGTTCCCTCTCAAATGTTTCTAGATAGGGGGAGAAAACAAATTTATCCATCATTTTAGAACAATATCCCTTAGCTACAGGGGGGCACTACAGTATTGCAGACCAAGATTTGAAATCTTACGCTTGAGCAGCACTTTGTGATTAGGAACAAAATCATCAATGAGAAATAATTGTCTAAATAACTTTTTATATGGATTTAAGCCTAACGTCTGGTAAGTGTAATCCTTTGAAGTCTTATAGAAGCGTACTGATGACTTTACTCTTTGGTTATACTTTCCTTTTGGGTGTTTAAGACCATAAAGTTGACCCAGATACATCACTTTATTTTTACATTTAAGGTCATTTGAAAATCTGTTCCTTAGGGGTTATATGGGTTTTGGAGGAGCCCCTGACTCCTTTCTTTTACCAGTTCCATCTATGTTAAAGGTAAGTCAAAGGTCCTGCTTGACCATGGCTGGCTTCACTTGGAAGCATGGATGAGGTTTTTCCTCTGAGTTGACCCTCTGCTTTGTAGAGTGGGCACTGGTCCAAGTCTACCTCGTGGGGTCTCCATGGCCTCCCTGAAGAAGAAGACGTGTGATTCATCACAGTTACAGGAAATTTTGAGAGATGTTCCATAGTTCCCTGGAACTTAGTTGACCTTGGAGGGCAAGGTGCAAAAACTGTCCTTTAAGTCCTTCTGACCAGATTAGTATAGACCTCAAAGTATGGCTGGTAAGCATCAAATAAGGTTAGTTCCACCAGTCTGGTATTTTTAATTGTCATGTGCTGTGTAGATAAAGCTTGGGTAAAAAACCAAATGTTCTCAGATAAACCTTGAGTAGATATATATTCTGTTCATTAATCTAGTTGGCTAAACTATGACCTTAGAAATTTTAAGATTGTGTGTATATTATTTTTGTCTCATCCTTTATATATCTTAAGAAACCAACACAGACTTTCATCACTTGCTTAGGTGTTCTCATTTTTTTTCTATTTTGGAAAATATCCGTTCCCATATCCTTTTAATATCTTTTACATTCTCATTTTCTTTCCTTTTTAAAAAAAATAATTATGAGGCATAATAGCATTATCAAATATATTTTTCATCTGTTTTGAGAATTATTTTCCTGGGGATACTGAGCAATGCTTATTCCCTTTTAAAGTTCTAGTGTCAAGCCAATGTTTGATTAAAGTTTTACTGGGGAACCCATGAATTTATTGAGCTTACTTACCGAGATAACTGAGGTGCTGCTGAGGTGTATATACAACCTGAGGGTATGCACCCTGGAAAGCCTTTACCCAGCATGGGTCATGCCTTCTCTTCCTAGCCTTCCTCAGATTGTATACTTTAGCCCTTTGCAAATCCATGAGACCATGTGTGATGATGTTCAAATTACATACAGTACTCTGGGAAGAGTGGATGAATACTCTGGTGAAGATCCAATGACCCTGCTTGGTCCTCCTTTAATGAATGAGCACAACCATCAACAAGCCCAATTGTGATGATGTTTAGTGATCAGGTACAGTTGAAGTCATGATGATGGGAGTTATTTCATACAGAAGTGACTGCTATATACCATCATCTTATTAAAAGGACCTGGAATTTAAAAGGATTTGGTGCTAGGAGCCACATATGTGGGAGAACATAACGTCGTTTGTTTTCTGAGTTTGTGTTACTTCACTTAGTATAACAGTTTCTGGATCCATCCAGTTACCTGCAAATTTCATTATTTTATCTTTCTTTACTGCTGAATAGAACTCCCATATAAATAAACCACATTTTCATTATCCACTCGTCAATTGAGGGAAGTTGAGGGGCACTTAGGTTGCTTCCATCTCTTAGATATTGTGAAAAGAGCAGCAATAAACATGGTTGCACAAGTGTCTCTACAATAGAATGAGTCCTTTGGGTATATGCCAAGGAGTGGTATAACCAGGTCATATGGTAGGTGTAGGAGGAAGTGTGGCCTGAACAACCTGCGCATGCACGCTGCAAACGTGCCAAAAACATCTGTCTGAATCTAACCTGTATTCTGCCAAAGGATATGGAGATGGCTGATGCAAGATGGCCCCATGGAGAGGGCCAATGAGGATCAGACACGATCGAGAAAGTCTACTGGGGTCAATGGGACACCGGGAGGGGGGATATAAGGGAGTCCCATATCTGCAATAAACGAGTCTGCAGCTGCTTGCACTGCCTGCTTCTCACCTGACTCCCAGAGTCTGCAATGTGACTCCACGCCAACTCTACCCCCTCCTGGAGGGCCCCAGGACACCTGCAACATCTGGCACCCAGCAGGGGTTCCCCATGCTGGCATGGGCATTGACCTTCCTTGGGTTCTGGCCATCCTTGTGGTAGCTGCTTTTCTCTTCTGGACCGTGTTCTTTGCACTTTTCTGCTGGCCCTGCATTGACCACTCTGGAGCTCAGCCTTAGTTTTGCTTTCTCCACCTGCAACCACCTGGGCACCTCTCCCCCAATTTCTTCAGTGTTGCGAGACACTCCCTGCCTGAAATTTCAGTAAGTTGGCCCCTACATGTTACATGTGCCTTTGGTTCTCCCGTGGGTGAGCGTGATAACCCCCACCTTCCCTTTTCCCTCATCCATCTGTCCATTAGGGAGGTACACATTTTGCTTTCGGTTCGCCTGGTGCATCCATATAAAGGCTTACCCCCTAGAAGGTGGAACCCAGGATAGGGCCCCGACCACCGCTCCCCATCCAGACACACCGTGTGGGCATATGGCTGTGGCCTAACGAACCACGGAAGTCCCCCACTGAGCACAAGATATCTGGGTCCAAAACATTCTTTTTATTTGTCTTAGAATTAACATGGGTAATCTGCCCCCCAGCTGTAGGGAACCCCAAATCAGGGCATTAAAATCCCTCCTTGTCATCCGAGGTCTTAAAGTTAAAACCAATGACCTAGATGCTTTCTGGAACGAGGCTACCATCCTCTCATCATGGGTCATCCCCAAGAACATGTGGGACCCTGGCCTCTGGATGTCCATTCTTTTCCTTGCTAGGAAACACCAGATCTCCTTAGGTGTTGTCCCACCTGACTCATTTGTCCCCATTCTCCTGGTCATCATAGCTAGCCTAATTCCTTTGTTCCTACTCATCTTTGTCAAGTGTCTCTTTCAGCATGCCTGACAGCAAAAAGGCATCAACAAAGCCACGCTCCAGGTTCTCTTGGCACTTAAACACACAGGCCGCGATCCTCCCCACGAGGTCCTATAGGCCTGGCTCATGGGGAAATCAATGAGGCCTCTGTATAATTGCCTTCCCCAATCACCCAGGTGGGCTTGTACCCAGGGAGGTCACCCTTTGAGGGCCGGTAGTCAATGATGGGTAAGAGCTTGCTAAACAAGCCAACCTAAGACAGGCACAGTCCATAAAACTGGGGACCCCCTGAGGTGGGGCCAACAATGCCAAGGTGAAGAATCTTGGCTCCCACTAGAGCTTCACAAGAAAAAAAAGGGTGGATATGTAGGAGGAAGTGTAGCCTGAACCACCTGTGCATGTGCACTGCAAACACATCAAAAATATCTGGCTGAGTCTACCCTGTATTCTGCCAAAGGACATGGAGACAGCTGATGCAAGATGGCTCCACGGGGAGAGAGCTAATGAGGATCAGACACGATCCAAGAAAGCCTACTGGGGCCAATGGGACACCAGGAGGGGGGATAAAAGGGAGCCCCATATCTATAATAAGTGAGCCGGCAGCACCTCACCTAGTGCTTGCTTCTACCTGACTCCTGGTGTCTCTGTGTTGACTCCATGCCTCTTGTCCCCCCTAATTGGCAGGGGACCCAATCCAGGTCAGGGTCTTCGCAGCTGGCCTGAGGAGAACCCGCAACACCAGTAGGTTCATTTTTAGTGTTTTAAGAGTTCTCCACACTGTTTTCCATAGGGGTTACATGAGTTTACAATCCTACTAGCAGTGAATGAGCATTCCCCTTTCTCTATAGCCTCACCAGCATTTGGTATCATTTGGTCTCTTGATCCTAGTCAGTCTGATTGGGGTAAGGTGATACCTTAGGTTGGTTTTAATTTGCATTTCACTAACTACTAACTATGTCGTTGAGTCCATTTATATGATTAATGTTGAACACTTCTTGAGATGTTTCTTAGCCATATTTATTTCTTCATTTGACAATTCTCTGTTTAGATCTTTAACTCATCCTTTAATTGGGTCATTTGGTTTCTAGCTTGTTTTTTGAGTTCTTTATATATTCTGGCTGTTAAACCTCTGTCAGATGTGTCATTGGTGAAGATTTTTTTTCCCCATTCTGTGGGTTTTCTCTTAACTTTTTTGATTGTTTCTTTTGCTGTACAGAAGCCTTTTATTTTTATGAGATCCCACTTGTTTATTGCTGACCTTAATTCCTGAGCAACTTCTGTCTGATTTAGAAAAACCTTTCCTACACCTATATCTTGTAAGTTACTGCCAATATTTTCTTCTAAAAGTTTCAGGGTTTCCAGTTTCATGTTGAGGTCTTTGATCCATTTTGAGTTGACTTTTGTGCAAGGTGAAAGATAAGGATCTAGTTTCATTCTACAGGTGGAGATCCAGTTTTTCCAGCACCATTTGTTGAAGATGCTGTCTTTCCTCCATTGTGTGTTCTTGGCACCTTTGTCAAATATCAAGTGGGTGAAATTGCATGTACTTGGGTTTAGGTCTTCAGTGATGTTCCATTTATCTATGTGTCTATTTTTGTGCCAGTATCATGCTGTTTTTATGACTATAGCTCTGTATTATACTTTGAGATTTGGCAAGTAATCCCCTCAGCATTGCTCTTTGTGCTCAAGTTTGCTTTGGCTATCCGGTTTGCTTTTGTGCTTCCATACCAATTTAAGGATTTTTTTTTCTAATTCTGTGAAGTACGTCATGGGCATTTTGATTGGGATTGCATTGAATCTATATATTGCTTTTGGTATGATTGTCATTTCTCACAATGTTAATTCTTCTAGTCCCTGAGCATGGGAAGTCCCTCCATCTTCTGGTGTCTTCCTCATTCTCTTTCTTTAATGATGTAAAAATTTCATTGTAGAGATCTTTGGTGTCTTTGGTCAGATTTATTCCAAGATACTTTATTTATTTTTTTGCAGCAGTTGTGAATGGGTACATTTCCCTGTATTCTTTCTCCCAATTGCTTGTTATTGGTATACAGAAAGGCTACTGATTTTTTTTAGATTGATTTTATAACCTGCCACTATATTGAAAGTGTCGATCCATTCTAGGACTTTTCTGGTGGAACTTTTGGGATCTCTTAGGTATAGTACCATAACATGTGCAAAAGGTGATAATTTGACCTCTTCTTTTCCAGTTAGTGCTCCTTTAATTTCCTTCTCCTGTCTTATATCTTTAGCAAGAGTTTCAAGCACTATGTTGAAAAGGAGTGGATATAGTGGACGTCCTTGTCTGGTTCCTGATTTTAATGTGGATGCTTCCAGTTTTTCTCCATTTAGAATGATGTTGGGTGTGGCTTTGTTGTATATGGCTTTAATTATTTTGAGATAAATTCCCTCCAGTCCAATTCCCTCTTGGACTTTGAGCATAAATGCATGCTGAATTTTGTCAAAAGCATTTTCTGAATCTATTGAGATGACAGTGTGGTTTTTGTCTTTGAGTGCATTTATATGATTAATGACGTTTATTGACTTGAGTATATTGAACCAGCCCTGCATCTCCAGAATAAAGCCTAATTGATCATGGTGACTGATCTTTTTGATGGGTGTCTGTACGTGCTTTGCAAGTATTTTGTTGAGAATTTTTGTATCTATGTTATTTAAGGATATGGGTCTATAGTTTTCCTTTTTTGGTTGTGTCTTTACCCGGTTTGGGTATTAGAGTGATGCTGGCTTCACAAAGGAATTCAGGAGTTTTCCCTCTGTTTCTATGATTTTGAATAATTTAAGCAGTATTGGTTGGAGGTCTTCTTTAGAGGTCTAGTAGAATTCTGCTGTAAATCCATCTGGGCCTGGGCTTTACTTAGTTGGGAGCTTTGTATTACTGTTTCAATTTCCTTCTATGTTATGGGTCTGATGGGCTTTCCTTTATATGTGACTTATTGTTTTTCTTTTGCTGCTTTCAGTATTCTCTCTTTATTCTGTACATTTAGTGTTTTTACTATGATATATTGTGGGAAGTTTCTTTTCTGATCTTGTCTATTTGGTGTTCTATGTGCTTCCTGTATTTGTATGGGGATGTCTTTCCTTAATTTTGGGAAACTCTTCTACAATCCTGTTTAAGATCTGGTCAATAGCATTAACTTGAAATTCTTTCCCTTCCTATATTCCTATGATGCATAGATTTGGTCTTTTCATGGCATCTCACATCTCTTGCATAGCCCATTCTTGTGTTTTTTAAAATTTTCCATATCTTTGCTTGAGTGGTCCAATTCTTTAACTTTATCCTCCAGTGTTTATATTGTTTTCCATTTCATTCATTCTAGCAGTGAGTCTTTCCCCTGTTGTTTCAAATTGGCTTATTGAGTTGTGCACTTCCTTCTTCATTTCTACCTGAGTTTTCTTTAATGTTTCTATATCTTTTGTGAATTCATTAAGAAGTTTATGCCTTTCTTCTTTTAGTTCTTTGATTTGTTTGTGTGCTTTTTTAATTCATTGAATTCCTTGATCATGTTTATGACTGTTCTTTTAAATTCAGGACTGGTTGGTTTGGCTTTCCATTTTATTATTCTTTCATTATAATTTTGGCAAGTGAATTTCTTTTGTTGTTTATGATTCTGAAATGAGAATCAAGTTGAAGTATGCTTCCATTTGTATTATCAGGGTGCCTAGGTCCTTTCCTTATTGGTTATGTAAAGCTGGTTGGTACAGGGTTCAGTTTCTCTCAGGTTTTATTTTGGAGGGAATTGATGGCTTCATATCAGCTACTCAGGAGCACTTACAGAAGCCCAAGTCATGTTCCAGTCAGGTACACTCAGGCTTCTTTCTAGGGTTTGGACCTCTATTAGTCAAGCTCAGAGAAAATAGGGGAGGCCAGAACCTGGCTCTCTCTGTTAGTGTGCTGAGATCACAGCTGCCACACCGATGGAGGTCAGAGCCCACCCTCTCAGGCTTTCTACTAGGATCTCAGCCTTAGCCTACCAAAGTCAGGTCTGCCCTGGGGCCTTGGGAGGTGCCTCACAAAATCCCAGGTAGGGTAATGGTATGGCACAGTTAGGGGAAGTACGCCATCATGTGGAGGCAGGATCTGGGTGCTCTCAGGCAATTCCCTGCATTCTCAGCCCCTATGCCAGAGGTAGGCCAGAACCCAGCAGTCTCTGGTGGTCTGCTGCTACATCCATCCCAGATACAGTTTTAAAAAAGAAAAACATCTAAGTTGAAAAATGTTCCAGTTTCCTTTCGGTTGCTGTAGTAAACACGGTAATCAAAAGTAACTCAGAGGAGGAAAGGATTTATTTCAGTTTATAATGCCACATCACACTTCATCATTGAGTAAAGTGAGGTCAGGACCTCCAGCAGAAATCATGGAAGAATGCTGCTTATTGGCTTGTTCTCTGGTCCATGCTCAGCTACCTTTCCTTTCTAATTTTTATTTATTTATTTTAAAAATATTTTATCATTTGTATTTTATGTGTATGAGTGTATTGCCTGCATGAGTGTCATATCACACTACAGAGGTCAGAAGAGGGCTTCAGATTCCCCTGGAACTGGAGTTAAGGATGGTTCATAGCCACCGTGTGGGTGCTGGGAATCGAACCTGGGTCATCTGCAAGAACAGTCAGTGCTCTTAACAGCTGAGCCATGTCTCCAGCCCTCCTTTTTTATTTTTAAGATTTAGCTATTTTTATTTTATGGGTATGAGGATTTTGCCTGCCTAGATGAATATGAACCACATGCATAAAGTGCCCAGGGAGGCTTGAAGAGACCTTGAGATTCCTGGAACTGCACTTAGAGACAATTGAAAGGCTGGATGTGGATGCTGGGGGAAGAACCCTGGTCCTCTGTAAGATCTTAACTGCTGAGTCATCTGTCCAGTGTTCAGCTAGCTTTTGTATATAGCCCAGGCCTACTTGCCTGGGGATTGTGTCAGGGGCTTCACACATCAATTATCAATCAAGACAGTCTCTCACAGAATGGCCACAGCCCAGTCTGATTGAGGAAGGTCTTCAGTTGATATTCCTTCTTCCTAGGTAACTCTAACTCTAAGTTGTGTCAAATTGATAATAAAAACTAACATGGACAACAAATATTTTTGCATATACAATATTAGGAGAATGGTAATAGTCTAAAATGGTCATTAATTATTGAGCTACTATAGATTCCTAACTTTCAATGATAGTTAATGTTTATGATATTGAGAAAGGCAATATAATTATAGACACTTACATAATTGTATAGAACTGTATCAAATTATCATTAAATATTTCAAAGAAAATATTAAATTACTTGGCAATTTGGTTAGCAATTAGGTGATTAAATTTTTCTTCTCTGTTTTCCATTTGTTACAAGGTAGTAAATAATACCCATAATAAAATTAAACACTAGAATACCATTTTTCTTTCTTTTACAATATATTTTATTTATTATTTTTATTTTTATGTGTATGAGTATATTACCCTGCATGTATGTAAGAGCACCCATGTTGCACAACACCCATGGAGGTCAGAAGAGAGCATCGCATCCTCTGGGATTGGAATTATGGACTGTTGTTAGTCACCATGTGGGTGATGGAACTGAACCTGGGTTCTCTGCAAGGGTAGCCAGTGTTCTTAACTGCTAAGCCATCTCTCCAGTCCCCCATTTTCCTTTTAAATAAAAAGAATCACACAACTCTTTTGATAAACATAGGCAGAAATAATATACCCAAGTTCACATTACCTGTATTGTACATTGGTTATAAAAAATGGATACAATTCTCCATATCTCCACCAACATACTCCACAATCTCTTTGAAGACCTGCCCATAAGAGGTCTTATTTCTTTACCTTACATCATTTAGGTTGGCTTGGATAATGTTTTTAGCAAACATAAGAGATATATTGTTTCCAAACCCAGGCTCAAGAAACCTTGCATGCTTCTGTTACCCTGCCCTTAACTTGGGTTTGGCATCATAGTGAAAACATGCCTGATATTTGAAGAATGTGTAAGTCACATGGAGAATGAAAGTTAATCATCAACTAATCCTGCAGATTTGAGAGACAGCAGTCAAAGATCCTAACCCACAGCTCACAGCAGCTTGACAGGGAATATGGTCAAGAGAAGAGGAGCTACCCAACTTCTCCAAAGTTTTGTGAGCAATCATAGAACTTTGTGATGCTAAACCATTGAGTTTGGAGTGACAACAGATCCCTAGACAGCAAGTGACACTAGATACAGGGTGCTGTCACAGTCTTCTTTTTTGTCTGTTTAGAACTTGAATTTTGTGGAATTGGCTTTGTGGTTGATAGCCTGTGGGGTTTGGAAGATGTTTCAAACTGTTAACTAGGACTAGAAGCAGGATAAATAAACTGTAATTGGGGCCTGAAATAATGATGACACATATAACGTCATCACAAAATAATTGCCCAAATCATTGCCTGCAGTAACTTGGAAGATGGAAAATGTATCTAATGAACTTTGGAATTTGCTTAGGGAGATCTCTAGGCAGAATGTCTAGAGAGTCAGCTAGATTTTCCTAATTGTGTCAAGTGTGGAAAGAAAGTGATGAATTAATGAAAAAGCTGGTCAATTTCTAACAAGACTTTAAAGGGTCTGCGAGAAGGCCAGACTTATGGACTGAAAAATACAATAGCTACTATTTTCAGTCCCTCAAGTCAAAATAAAACTGTCAAAATCAAGTATAGCCCAGGAACATTGATTGAAATTGCTGTGGATTTATACTTTTTGTTAAAACTTCTGGTGGAATTAAATTTTAACTCACCCTCTCAGGCAGAGAAAAGGACTTATAGAAATCAGAGTTGTCTTTCATGGAGGTTTGATATGGTCTAAATGAATATGATTTAAAAGAATTTGTGCAGTAGATTGGGTATAAACCAAATTAGTGACAAAAGTTTTAAGGATGATACAAAGATAGCATCATCTTGCTACCAATAGGATTGGGATTGTGTAAAGTACTAACGGCATCAGTGTTGTATCCTGCCATGAACCAAATGTTTGCTGAGGGAAATATTCACTGGATGCAATTTCCTTGACCCTTCAAAATAGAGCAGGAGAGAGGTGGAAAACAAAGACTGTGTCAGAAGGTGGACATTTAGAAAACAACCGATGGAAGCTTGATCTACAGAGCAGAACTGAGGCCAAGCATGGACACATTCTTTTCTTCCAGAAGCAGGACAATCAATAACAGAATTCATAAGATAGGGAGAACTTAGCCTGTCTCCCATTTTTATCCATTAGAATGAAAGTCCTGTTTAATGCAATTTCCTCTCCTTAGCTCACCTTTGTATCTTGGGTAGTGATATCAGGATACAAATAACTTCTCTGTTGGTTAGTTTCTTAGCCAAAATTGCTGCATATGAAGGGCTTTATATAGATGTGTGGTTCACAACATGGTGGGCTTTGAGGGCAATACGATAATCGAGAGGGACTTTCATGTACCTTTCAGAAGGTGAGTGTAAAATGTATGCGGACATTGTATTAATTGGGACAGAATGGTGGATTGGTAGTGTAGCGCATTTATTGTAAACATGCTACCCATACCTTCAGCTCTTATGGAACTGTATTTTCTTTTATTTATTTATTTTTATTGAATTTTATCAGTATACCCATAAAACCCCCCTAGGAAGGCGGGTTATGCTAAATAGATGGGTGGAATACCTAGTGCGTAAATGAGATGGTGAGTTTTTCCTGCCTGGAACCCTGCTTACTGGTGTAGAACTTGTGGACTAGCTATAAGTCATGTAGTCCATGAGTTTGTAAGCTTTCCTGAGTTCTTCAGGGAAGCATAATTTCTCCTTTTCTTTAGGGCTCTCCTTTCTTACTAAACATGCTTTCTTTAAGGCTTTTGGCCGTCCCTAGCATCTTCTATTTCATTACTTTCTCTAAAGCTTCCTTCTCTTAGCCATGTGGCTGCCAGTCAGCCATGTGTCTGACTTTCCATGCAGGCCCTAAACCAGCATGGCTTCACAGCTTTCTTTCTTTCTTCCCACCATTCACCTCTTTAAAGCAACTGCTAAGATTATCAGCTCACCTGCCCTGTGGATTTCTTTTTCTTTAAAATTCTAATAAAATTGTAAGAGCTTAATTTGGCTGATTCAGAACTTTTTGAGTCTGGATAGTCTTTCCTGACGGTCCTGAACTGCGTAACAGCAGCCAGTGCTCTTAACCATTGAGCCAACTCTCCAGGCCAGGACTGTATTTTCTGATGTGACTCTGAGTTCCTTTCATTGAGAGAACAATTTTATTGTTGCTTGAATTTTAGTGAATGTTGTGGCATGGATGGTATAATCTGAAATGTAGCCTAAATCACTGAGTCCATTTTTAGCATAGCAACAAACAGTCTCTCTCTCTCTCTCTCTCTCTCTCTCTCTCCTTTCCCACCCATTTTACCACATGCATACTCCAGGATGGATGGATATGGGCATACGTAGAGAAGCACTAGCTTGACTAATTCCTCTTGCCTACCATATTTTTGATCTATCAAATTAAAAAAATGAAAATGATTTGTCAGCTGTAGCTGATAATAGGTTCATGAATGTGGTCAGCAGAAGTTAGAAAAGGTAGTCTTGGTATGTTCAGGCTGCTATAACAAATTATCATAGACTAGGTTGTTTGCTCATAATAGAAATCTTTTTCTCATAGTTCAGTATAGAAACTCAAATATGAAGGTATTCAGTATCTTGTGAGGGCTGAATTTCACATGCATAGTCTTTTCTTGGAGTCATCACATAGTGAAACAGGCCAAGTACCCTTTAAAACCCATTTTACAAAAATTTAATCCTATTTAGGGTACTTCATTTTCATGCCCTAGTCATTTAACAAAGGTCTTCCTTCTGTTAACGCTATTATTTTGGGTGTTAAAAATTTAAGGTACATATTGGGATGATAGAGCTTAAACATTGTATATAGCTGCCTTTGACACACAGACCCGTGGCTACTATTAGATTCTTATTGCTTTATGGATCCAAGTTTGGTTAGATACATAGCATTAATGTAACAATTGTTAATCCATAACTGATATAACATGCTCTAGTAAGTCTTGGAGAATCACATTAACTAGTACTGAAAATTTAAGTTTATTGTTCATTAAAGGAGGAAAAGGAAATTGAATACATTACTTTAAAGCAAGAAAGAATTAGTCTCCCTTGATCATAAAATTACAGCACCTATTGTTGTGGAGTTGCAGATGACATTGACTGTTCCTTCTATTCTGAATTCTGTTGATTTGCTTGGAAGTGAGAATAGAAGAGGGGTAGATGCCACCAGGGAATCGCACAAGAAGTCAAGCAGAAAGACAGGGAGGTGGCAGACAGCTGTGATGGAAAGGAAAGGGACTTCAGAGCACTGACACTGTTTTTAAGACCAGGAGAGTGCAGTGATTTCATTCATTCTTTAATAAAAAGAACAAGAGAATTAGGAGTTAGAGCAACTTTTTGCAAAGAGGAATTTTCATCTTTGTCATTTGTGAAGAGATTTTTGTTTGTTTGTTGTTATTTCTGTTGTTGTTTATGAGACAGGGCCTCTTTGTAGCTCCAAGTGGCATAGGAATTTACTTTGTAGACCAGGCTGGCCTTGAACTCACAGAGATCCACCTGCCTCTGCCTCTCAAGGGTTGGGATTAAAGGCCTGTGCCACCATGCCTAGTTAAGAAGAGTTCTTTATTCAGATAGATCTGGAAAACATGGGGTAAAAAAGGTAAAATACTTATTTTCTTTTTCTGCAGCATTTTCAAAACTCTTTACTATACTATTTGTATTGTGAATCCCCTGAAGGATCATAAGGTTTGCAATATCCCTTGAGTTGATTTGACCCTAAGATTCTTTATTTTTCTGCCCCCACAGAGCATTTTGGAGGATTGTATTTTCACCAAGCACACCTTGGGGAATGCTGAGTTCATGGTTTGTGAAGTGTGTAATTTCTACTTCCAGCTTTAAAATTTTAAATTTTTCTTGAAAGATAACCTTTCACCAGTATGTTTTACCATTCATATTTAATTGAGTTTAAAGAAAAAGGTAACCTAGTGAAAAATCAAGGCATTATTTAGGTATTAAAATTAGTTTCTGGTCAAAGATTCTATCAATGATACCACGTCTTTTAACACTAGTCTGTTATTATAGGTCAAATTTAATGATAGTAGCTTTTATAAACATTCACATATTTAAAAATTACCATCTGCCAGGCATTGCAGAAATCATATTATTATGTCATCACAATCACTCATCAAAAAACTCTATGAGTTCAGCGCACTTAAACTATTAAAAATGATGGCTATACTATTAGCACAGCATACTACATATGGCACAACTATTAGTATACTATAACAATTATGGTATTTAAAAGAGATGAAATTGAAACTTGAAGTATGGCCAAGCTGTTTATCAACTTATTTTAAGTGACAGTACTGTGACACACTTACAGTTTTATTTGAGGTCTAACCTATTCATTTAATGGCTATACAGAACAGGAAGGCATGCTGTTCTGTGTTAGATAGAGGAACACAGCTTTGATTACCTAAACACATGTGTTATTAAATAGCTGTCTCCAGATGAGTGTGGTGGGGTATAGACAGATTGTGACTTTTTAGCCTAAATGGAGGAAATAGAGCCTCCAGCTCCGGGCTTTTAAGGGGATTTTGAAATCTCCTTCCACTGCTGTTGCATGCTCCCAGCCATGATGTTCTGCCACACGACAGGCAAGTTGCTGTGGGTCCAAAGGACAGTACACTGACAATTCTGAAACCATGAGCCAAAATAAACAATCTCTCCTTTTGATTAGTTAGCCTGAGGTATTGTATCATAGTAATGAAATCTTGAATAGCACATAGTGCTTCACGAACTAGACTGTTTTTGAAAAAACAGAATTTAAAATAAATTGTTTTAGATTTAGAACTTTTTAATTGAATTTTTGTATATTTCATACAGGACATCTTAGTCATCTTTATATCCCCTTCCACACTGGCACCCTCCCATAGCGCCGCCCACTGAAATTCATGCATTCTGTCATTTGTGTTAAGGCTTATTGAGTCAAATTAGTGTTCCCAGATGTTCCTCAGTGCAAGTTAATCCACTGAAGTCTAGTTAGCCTATCTAGAGTCCCTCCTTTTAAGAAGATCAGCTCTTCCTTAATTAGCAGTAATCAGCTGCCAACGGTTTTTCAGCTAAGATTGGGGCCTCTTGCCCATTTCCACAGCTCTATGATGGTTTTTCTGTTTGCTTGAGTTTGTGTGGGTCTTGTGCACGCTGACACCGATATTGTAGGTTTTTATGAGCAGGGTCCCAGGAGCCTGTTATACTTTATTTCCATATAGTCATGCATCTCCTCCCTGGCTCTTACTATTTTCTGCCCCCTCTTCTGCACTGGTCCCTGAACCCTGGGTGGGTGCAGTTTATTCTAGGAGTCCTGAGCCCATTTGTTTTTGACACCTTGATTTTTCTGTAATTGATATAAAATAAGTTTGGCATCTGAACACTTTATTGTGCTTTATATACATTTCAGTCCATAGTCTCTTCTCTATAATCATAATAATCAACATACGGCTTCTTAAGCATTTCTGTTAATGGTTCAGTTCACCGAAGAAATTTTTACTTGATTTTGATATTCATATATATATATATATATATATATATATGGATACACTGGCAATGGATTACTGCAAGGTGAGGGAAAGTAGATCTTCTTTACGGAAGTGACTCTAGGTGGGCTGACTAGACTTCAGTGAATGAACTTGCATTAAGAGACATCTGTGTATGAATGCGTGAATGGATAGGACATAACATATATATATATATAATGTATATATGTACGTATGCATATAAAATAGGAAAATAAACCATTTTTAATAATAAAATTATTTTAAGATAAATCTTTACTACATCGGTTTTTCATTTAGTAACACCAAAATCAAATTTACAAACTTAAAAAGATGCATACAGATCCTAAAGTAAGAGAATGAATTATTGAAGCTGACGAAGTAAAACAAGACTGAAAACATATCAAAACTCAGCAAGATTTACCTAACCTAGACTGACCATGAGTATTAAGATAGGAGCTTATACAAGCATGTACGAAAAACATCAAATCTATTATGCCAATGTAGTAGATTACTTACATTTTTTGTGACTCGTTTTTCACAAGTGAAAGTTAGGGTTTAGATATGAATTCTGAAAACATGTTTAGGTATAAGCAGATCATATGGTAGACTCAGTTTTCGTTTAAGATTTCTCCACACTGCTTTCCATAGTGGTTGCGTGAATTTGCAATCCCACCAGCAGTGAATGAGTTTCCGTTTCTCCACAGCTTCAGCAGCATTTGTTTTATTTTGTTTTCTTGATATTAGCCTGTCTAATTGGGGTAAGATAAAAATCTTAAAGTGGTTTTAATTTGCATTTCTCTAATAACTAAGGATGTTGAGCACCTTTTAAGGTGTTCTTTAACTAGGCCAAGTTTTAGAGAGTAAGACTGCAGTGTGTCTGGATAGGACTCCTATATTCCTATATTAAACCTCACCCACTCATGGCTCAGGGACCATTGTGGAAGGAGGGACAGACAGATTGTAAGACCCAGGGTTGGTGTATGAACATAAGGAAACAGAGGCTTTCTGGCCCCTGGGAATTTGCTCATATGACCTTGTAACAATGGTGACAGCATGCACAAGACTCATGCTGACCCAATCAGACAAAAACCCAGCATAAAGCTGATGAAATGGGCAGCAGGCTCCAACCCTAGTCAAGGAACATTGGCAATGGATTAGTGTGAGATGAGGGAAAGTAGATCTTTAAGGAAGTGACTCTAGATAGAATGACTAGACTCCAGTGGATGAACTTTCATTAAAAGACATCTGTGTACGAATGCTTGAATGGATAGGACATAACATATATGACAGAATGCAAGAAATCTGGTGCTATGGGTGGGGCATGAGCATGTAGATGGGGGGGTCTAAATTTGATTAATATCTATTATATGAAATGCACAAAATCTCAATTAAATATACATAAAAGCATGCTTACGTTAACCATGTTGTAATGAACACATTGTCAGCAATTAATACTGAGTAAACTTTGTCAGAGAAGCAAAGAAATATTTGACTTGCAAGGAAAGAAAATAGTTGTTATGTATGTATAAAATGTTTTGGCAGATGTGAGGACTAGTTGACATGTCCCATAATACATGACAAATTAGAAACATTTTAACAGCTTTACTGACATAATTATGCAACATGAGAAACTGCACATATTTGTAGTAAACAGCTTGGTAAGTCTTAGGTGCATTCACCAATGAAACGGTCATCATAATAAAAATAATAAGCAAAACTATCAATCCAAAACCTTCCCTCATGCTGTTTTCTTACTCCTCTCTGCCACTTTACTCTATTCCACAAGTAATGAGTAACCACTAACCTGCTGCTATTTTGGACTATTTTATATAGTTCAAAAATTTACATAAATATAACCTTAGAGCAAATGTCCTTATTTCTTCACTCAGGATCTTTACTTTGAAATTAATCTATATTGTTTAACATATTAAACAATACATTGATAATTTCCATTGGTTGCTTATTGATAAATTCCATTATGTGAATATTCTAATTTATTGATTTATCTATTTAGTTCTTTCTTCATATGTAACTGTTACAAACAAGCGTGTAATGAAAATTAGGGTCATGTTTGGGCATGATGGTATGTGGTTGTAGTACCATCACTGGGAGGCTGAGGTTCAGGACACTGAATTCCAGGCCAGCCTGGAATATGCACCAAAATTGCTTCCAAAGCAGAAGTCAACACTATCAAAAGAAAATCAGAGTCTTTCATCAAAATATGTTTTAATTTCTCTGTTATGTTTTGTTTGAAGTACAATGGCAAGATGATATGATACATATGTGTTTATGATAGATGATTATGTATATGATTAGATTTTTAGGAGGCTGAAGATCAGTTTCCAAGCTGGTTTTTCTTCTTTACCTTCCTACCAGCAGGTGAGAGAGCTCCCTACATACTATTGCCAATGTATGGGAAGGTCTGGGTTTCTAATTTTTGCCATTCTATCACACATCTAGTTCTTTGCATTTTTCCTAAAATGGTAGGCATTTTAATGTGCATATTGCTATCCATATGTCATTCATGAAAAATTGTTTCTTCAGATCTTTGGCCACTGTTTTAATGGAGCTAATGATTTTCTTGTTAAATGCTGAGAGTTCAGAATAATCAGAACAAAATATGTTCATATAAATGGAATAAAATGCCTTTATCAGATATATAATATTCAAGTATTTTCTTCCAGTCTACGACTGTAAATTTAGATCTTGTTAGACATTTTGAGAAATGGAAATTTTTATTTCTATGAAGTATATTTTGTTAGATTGTTATTTTATGGTCTGTTCTAATTGTTCTTTTTCAAAGTTAATATGGGCTTCTTTAGGTCCTATGTACCTGAATGTAGAATCGATAATCACTTTGTCAATTTTCATAGAAATATTGTGATTATTGTGAAAGGGATTTTGCTGAATTTGTAGATGAATTAGTTTCAATTATAATGGCAAATATTTTACATATTCTAATCCATGAACATAGCATATCTTTTGACTGATTTAATCTTTTAAGTTTCTCTTAGCAATGTTACAGTTTGTGTGTGTGTGTATGTGTGTGTGTGTGTGTGTGTGTGTGTGTGAGGGTCTCCTTGTAGCTTCAGCTGTCTTGGAGCTTGCTAGATAGACCAGGCTAGCCTAATTCTCACAAAGATCTGCCTGCTTTTGTCTCCCAAGTGTTGAGATTAAGGACTTGCACTACAACGCATAGCTTCCATGTAGTAGATTTTAATATTCAGAATTTTTACATACTTGGGAAAAGCATTTAAGTTTAGCATATGTAAGCATGTGTGTGTGCATGTGCACATGTACATGTATGTGAGCATGCATGCATGCATATATTGTGTAATGTGACTTTAAAACCTAGAAGTTTTGGGGTTAGAAAGTAGAGGGAAGAAAATTTACATATAAGAGATGCTGCACTACAAACCACTTCAGTATCTTAATAAGATTGTTTTTACTACATAAATGAAAAATGATCATTTGTAAATAGCAGATGGTAGAGTAGTGGGCATACTGATTAGCAGGTGATTTGAGGTAAATGTTGCTCAACTACATTATTCCACAGAAAATGCGTACACCAATAGATTAAAAACCAGAATCTGCCTTTGACAGCACAGTGAAGAATAGCCTGTCTTAGCATTAAGGAGAACATTGACTATATGACAAGAAGAAAGTGGTATAGGGCAGAAAATAGAAAATCACCTAGTGAGGAAAAGGTGTAATTTATATGATTCAAGAGTTGTGTATCTTCACCCAGCATATATGCTTATAATGTAAAGTTCTTCAGTGTGTGCATTTCAAAACTGCCATAGCTTCCTACTACAGAAGTGGTTTGTTTTATATGTACACACATATGTATATATGTACACATATAAAGCAATGTTTCTGTTTTATGTCCAACATATATGTGTATTTAACTTTTATATACTAACCATTTGAAAGCTGTATCATCTATAAAACTGTTGAAATAAAGATTGTGTAACAGTGTATTCTTGGAGAATATTTCTTTGTTTTACTATTTTGACTTATCTAAAGATTCTAAATATTATCAATTCAAAAAATTTTATAGTTTTCTTAATATATCAAGCATGCTGGTGGTTATTTGACACTTCAATGTGTGTTTTGAATAATACTGCTCTTAGATCATGCATTTTACAATGTTAGAGACTATAAATTATGAAATTTATATATTTAAATAGTTGTTCTAATATGTTGACTTATGCCACATTTAAAGTTGTATTGTTTCTTTAGGCTTGGTAGGATTTTCAGCTAAAAACAGAAGAATGGTTTATTGACATTATCATATTTACTTTGGAGAAGCTAGTGCTTGCTGGCTGATTCCTTGTGAAAAAGATAGTTGTAGTTGACTCTGTCTTCTCTCTAGTTCACAGTAGTCAGTGATCATGATGAAGGCATATGTTTATGTGTGCGTGTATGCAGGTGTGTATGCACATGTGTATGTATGCATCTTGTGTGTTTGTATGTGCATATGTATGTGTATGCATGGGTGAGTGTGTGTGTGCATATGTACTTACGTGTGTGTTATGTGTAGTAGTGTGGGACATTAATATTCTTTCTTTTTCTTCCCATTTAGTTCTCAGTATCACCTGTGTTTGACTCTAAAGCTTGCACTGAAGCTACCTTCTGCTGTCATTTTCTGTTTCTTCCCTTGGCTCTCATGTCTTGAGGTTTGCGGCACGACATTGTGTGGTTGCACCGTTGTTGATGCTGAATCCCAGGTTCCTTTCTCCTTGCTGCTTCTGTTCTTCTTATTCATTCTACAGCCATTGAAAAAGGAAAATTATGTTTCAGCTTTAGTTTTCTATCATTATTCCCAAATCTGGGCCTGCTTCTGAAATAAGCATTACATTTTTCAAACAACTTAAACCTTGATTTGAATGTAATAGCACATAAGTTTTCAAAAAATAGAAATATTCCCTTGATTATTTTTCTCAGTAAGCAGTTCTCAAGTCCAGAAGAGGGAAAAAGAGAAAAAGAACTAAACTTCCTGTCACTATACTGTGACATTTAAGTGCATATGTCATATATTTATTCAATCAAACAATCAAGCAATCAATCAATCATCAATCAAGGAAGTAGAAAAATCAGACTGCCAGCAGCAAATTCAATTAATTAAATGAATACCTACATATAAGACATAATACTTATTAAAATGAGTTGTATTTTACCACCATTTTATACATGAAATATAAAGCCAAATTAAGAAACTTTTGGAAAGGAGACACTTTACACACGTCAGCGAAAAAGATGGGAATGAATTCCAAGTGCTGTTTGTCTCCTCAGGGAGCTGCATCAGCCAAGGGTTATCTTTTCTTTGGAAAGCTTCCTAACTTTGGGTTGGAGTTCAGCATTGTTTCACGGGACAATTTACTAAATGTCACCATGAAGACTAAATGAATTCAGTCAGAGATTAAGAAATAAGTAATAATAGAGAAGAAAAATAGTGAAGAGTGTTGGTAGGATTTACATGTCAAATATCTATGAAAATCTCCTCTTTTAAGATGCATGTATTTAAATGTGTATTGAAAATGCATTTTGTATAGAACTGTGCTTTATTAAATTTCTCGCTATATTTTATATGTAAAATAATTTATTAATTTGTAACTATTATAAAATTTGAAAAGTTTGTGTGGCTATGATAAGAGGATGTTTCAATTAAACTTCTTGCTGCTGATGAAGTTTATTTCTCCTCTGTTTCTGCTATTAAATTGTGCATATAAATTTTAGTACTACCAAAGAAAATAAATTCTTAGTTTCCATTGGCAACTCTCAGAATTATATATATTCTTTTATTTTTTTCAGAATTTTTTTTCATATTCTTAGATATGGGTTTGGGTTTGTCTTTTCAATCAATTACATAATAATTGACTAGATATCTATTGATTATTGTTTTCAAGAATTTGTGGGACATTATGGAAATGGTTGGTAGTCATGTATAGTGAAAAATGATTATATTTATATAAAGATATTTGACTGAACCTAGTGCTAAAACTCTTTCCCTGTGGTAGATGTAAACAACGTTCACCCCTTTCCAAGGTCTCAAGGACAAACTGAGGTACAATTATGCCTATGTTCACCTTGGGGAACAAATGACTTTATTGGGGTTATTTCCTGAGCAAGGGGTCAGGGGCTATTTACAGGAGTTGGGTGATTCTCCCTAAGGCCACACTTGAAACTCTTCACCCACCATGGGTGAAGCACTTAGTCTTCCCCAGCATATATACTCTATCCCTGCCCCCAGGCCACATGCAATTAGCACCAAATTTCCCTATGGGATGGGAGGCTTCTCTGGATACTCAGGTGAGGGTCCTGTGACTCTTCCTGCCCCTCCTTCTATGCAGGGGCATCAACAGTCAACAAGCACAGCTGTGAGGATACTTGGCAAGTAGTCATAGATGAGCTCCAGAAAATGGTGCAGCCTGCCTCAAAGGACAGTACTGTACAACAGCGCAAGAAGAGGACATTTTTAGAGCGGGAAGTGGTCACTGTGGGGTGGAGCACTCTGGGAAATCCTTGAGAGAAAGAAGAGGCCAGAATGCAGGAACCCAAAGAATGACAACGTCTGGAGTTGCTCAGTGGAAGTGACAACTCCAGCTGATGGAAGGGAAAAAGTGGCGTTGGAAAACAGTCAAAGACACTAAGTTCCAAAAAATACCATATGTTAAGAGGTTGGGTGGGTGGGGGGTGTATTACTCTCATTATAGTAGATGAGACTTTAAGGTGATTGACAAGCAGTATGGAGTGACAGCTAATTTCCAGCTACAGAGTTTCAGATGGAAGCAGTGGTCAACGAAGAATAAAGAAGCGTTGAGATAAAAGTCTGAAAGGAGAAAGCACTTCAGAGTAATTTGGAGAGAATTTAGAAGGTAAAAAGTTAACTGAAGCTCGTCAGGGGGATCATGGTTTAAATATTTATCCTGTCAGCAAAAACTTTCATTCATGGGTAGGTGAGGGGGGTCAGGAAATATTTAGAATCTGCTGGATCCCCAACAGATCACTAGGATACTTCTGATCATTAAGTAAGAAACAATGGAGAAAAAATAGGAGCAAAGACCTGATTTCCCAATATTTGCAAAACAAATATTCTTATGAATTTTGAAACTTTAGTGGTTGACTAGAAAAAATCATTATTGTCTAGATACTCTATAAATCATTTATATTATTTAAGTTTGAACTAGGACCAGAAAGATAGCATAGTGGCTAAAGGTGCTTGCCACCAAATCTGATGACCTGAATTTGATCCTTGGAACCCACATGGTGGAAGGAGAGAATCAACTTTCTCAAGTTGTCTTCTAATCTCCACACACATGCACCATATCCAAAAAATGTAATAAAAAATAAAACCAAAGTGGTTTCCTAGCATCTTTATATTATCAAACATGACTATTTTCAAAGAGTTTTAAGTAGGTATTTTTCCACTTTTATTTAAGTGGTTAGTAAATTGTCTCAAAACCACTTATATTATCCATTCATTGTCTTCAAATCAAAATGCTGTTGATATGCTTTAACTTATACCAAATAATCCTCTGTTCATATGTAATTTCTGAAATTCTCATCTTGTTCCTCTGATTTAAGTTTGTGTTCCGTCTCTCTATTCAGTTATGTCCTGTATTAGTTACTTTTCTCTTGTGATAAAACACCATAACTAAGGCAACTTACAGAAGGAAGAGTTTGTTTGATCTTTAGGGTTACAGAGAGAGAGGAATCTATCATGGTGGGAGAGGGCAATGGTGGACAGAGCAGAAAGGTGAGCATTCAACATTCAAGTCAAGCATGAGCAGGAAGGAAAGAGAGAGACCAGAAGTGGGATGAACCTGTCTCACATCCTAAATATGTCATGACCCTTGCAAAGCACCACAAGTGGACAAGTTTCAAATACTTGAGCCTATGGGGGACACCTCTCACTCAAACCACCTCACCATCTAAAATTTATTATTATGACTTTTAAGTCATAAATAAGAAATTCATATAGACTTTTGGAAAGCTTATAATATATCTAATCGGATTACTAAACTTTCTGAATAATTATACTTTTAATTGATTTTCTTTGGTTTATTGAAAACTTCAAATCATATCATCTAAAGATAATGATAATTTAATATTTTTCTTTTTAAATGTAAATTTATCCATTTTGGTCTCATTACTTGGCAAGAACTTCTAAAATTATATTAAATAATAATGATAATGTTAATAAGCATTATTTTCTGTGAGAATAGTTAGGTTTTAAAATTAAGCATGCTATTGGGTTACTGATTTGAGAATGATAAACATTTTGAGCTAATAGGAATTTTAAACTAAAACAACATATTTAATTTCACATATCCTCTTGAGAATTAGCAAAAATGGTTATTTCTCTTCTTACCTGATGACGTGGTTCGTCAAGGTAAAGTGTGTTAGATTTCAAACTTCAGATAAAGTCAACTTCTCCATGGCATTTTATTATTTGAATGTGTTATTTGGATGCTACCCAGAACTGGAATTTTCTCTCATTGAGTTATCTTTTCAGGTGATAGCCTGAGAAGTCACACCCGTGAACTGAACTGCAAACAGTACTATTTTACAAGTTTCAGAGAACAAAGTATTGTTCCTTAAAGATCTGAAAAAATTAATAAAGGTGCCTGGGTTTAATAGAAGTTTTGTAACAGATTCACTGATAAAATTTTTTAATTGCTTTCATATTTTCATCAATCACTGAGTTATTTTTTTGATATTTATATTATCTTTCAAAAACAGATTATCCAAAGAATGACTTATTTTATTGGACTTTTCTGTAAATACTTTTTATTTTTTAATTTAAATTTAAAAATTTTAAATATTTTATCCTTTATTTTTACTTTATGTGTA
>NW_008354010.1:93806-113385 GCF_000622305.1 Nannospalax galili
CTGAGCCATCGCTCCAGCCTCCCATTTTAATTACACTTTATTTATTAATTCTACATTTAAGTCATGCTCTTTTTAGAATTATTTAGTTGTTCTTATTCTGACTTCATAAGTTAAATATTTATTTTATTTCTTATAATTAAAACATTGAGAAGCATAATTACTGATATAAGTCTGTTTTCCATGCATTTTGCACATTTTGGTAAATACTTCTCAGGTTTAAATAGGCCTTAATTTTTATAGCCAAATGTCATGCTGCATGACATCTTCACATGAAAGCAAAAAGCTGATGGATCCTGAAGAAATAAAAGAATTCTTGAATTTTTATTTCAAACTTGATTCTATTTTTAAGAACTGGAGACTAAGTTTTAATTGCCAGGTGATAAAATTTTAATTTATTTTAGTAATATCAATGCATCTTCATCATTATTATTTTAAAAATACTTTTATTGATTCAAGAACTTCATATAATGTATTTTGATGATAGTCAGATCCATCCTCTGCCCTCAGCGTCACCGCCACCTTGCCACCCCCCCCGATTTCATATCCTCTGTTATTATTTGTCTATTTTTTAAAAGGCCTGTCAATCATAACTGTGTTCCCAAATTCTCTTGGATGAAGATCTATCCCATGTAGTTTGGCAATCTATGAAGTATTGACACCTGTATAGAAAACCAACTTCTCTCAGCAGCTCTCAATTTCCAGTAGTTCCTTAACTGGGCCTTTGGCTTCTTGCCCATCTCCCCAACTACAATTGATTCTTTTCTGACTTGGATCTGTAGAGTTCTTGTGCATGCTCTTACAAGTGTGATGGGTTCACATGTGCAACTTCCCTGTGGTGTCCAGATAAGATGGTTTCCTTATATTCATCTCCCATCTCTGTTTCTTACAATCTTCTTCTCACTCTTCCACAATGAACCTTGAACTTGGGAGGAAAGGGCATGATGTATGTATCCCATTTAAGCTGAGCACTCTGCTCTCTCTTATTCTCTGCATGTTGGCAAGTTGTGGCTCTCCTGTTAACTGCTATCTGGTGAGCGATGAAAGATGTCCTAATCTATGGGTATAATAATAGATCGTTAGGAGTCAGTTTAATACTATGTCTGTTTAGCAGTGTAATAGTAGTAAGTTCTCCCCTGTGGCCTGTGACCTATCTAAACACAGGTTGTTGGCTCTGATAACAGTGTCAGGTATGGACCTCATCTTGTCAAGCTTGTCTTAAAGCCAAGCAAAAGGTTGTTGGTTACTCGTATAACATTCTTACCGTTATTGCACCAGTGGGCCAATATTGTCAGACCAGTTGTTACTATATCTCACATTGTTCACAATTGGGTAAGACTCATGTTTACCTTTGTCTTCCAGTCACATGCATACCACATTCTAGCACCATGAAAGCTAGACTGTAAAGATGAAGCTTTCAGGTCAATACCAGCTTGATTTCTCCTTGTTTGTCCAATGTCAATGTCTTATGTGTGTAGTGGCTGAAGCAATAGTTCACTCTCATGTTCTGGTCAGCAACCAAGCACAGTGACAAAAGCCAGTATTGCTGAGGGTTTAAGGACCTACAGAGAAAAATCAGGGAAACCATCCCATTCATGTAGCCTCAACAACAACAAAAAATTAAAATATCTTGGAACAAATCTAACTAAGGAAGTGGAGGACTTGAAAAATAAAACCTTTAAGATGTTGAAGAAAGAAACTGAAGAAGAAACCAAAAGATGAGAAGGCCTCTCATGCTCATGGATCAGTGGGATTAGAATTGTGAAAACGACCATTCTATCAAAAGCCATCTATAGATGCACTACAATCCCCATTAAAATTACAACACAATTTTTTACATAAATTGAAAACAATTATCTCAAATTTTATATGGAAATTAGGATAGCCAAAACAATCCTGAACAATAAAAAAGAAATCCTAGAGGTATTACCGTCCTTGATTTCAAGTTATTCTAGAGAGTTATAGTGATAAAAATACATTGTGTTGTCATAAAAAAAAACCACACTGATCAACGAAATATAAAGACCCAGATTTAAGTCCATAAACTTACAGGTGCTTTTAGTTTTGAGAAAGGAGCACAAAATGTGCATTGGAGGAAAGGTAGAATGTTCAAGAATGATGCTGGCCTCTGGTTGAAGAAATGGTTCAATGGTTAAGAGCACTGACTGCTCTTGCAGAGGACCCAGGTTGATTCTTAGCACCTACATAGAAACTAAAACTAGTCCATAACTCCAGATCCAGGTGAATCTGATGCCCTCTTCTGACTTCCATGGTTATTGCAAGACAGGAGTGCACTTACACACACACAGGGAATACACTCATATGCAAAAAAAACAAAATAAAAAAACTAAATAAAATATTAAAAAAATACTGGTCTTGGGCAAACTAGATAGCTTCATGTACACAAATGAAATTTGATCCTTATATCACCACTCTGTATAAACCTCAACTCCAAATTGGTAAAAAACTTGACCATAAAATCTGATGTCTTAAACCTCTGAGAGGAGAAAGTAGGGAATATACTGAAACCTATAAACTCGGTAAAGTACTTCCTGGACAGGATCCTGATATTGCAAGCATTAAGACCAAGAATTGGCAAATGGGACCTCATAAAAGTAAATTGTTTCTGTATAGCAAAGGACACCATTATTCAAGTAAAGAGGCAGCTTATGGAATGGGAAAGCATCTTTACCAGCCTTGCATCTGACAGAGCATTAGTATCAAGAATATACAAAGAACAAAAAACGAAAGACAGTCCAATTAAACACTGGGGGAAGGAACTAAACAAGAGTTTTTAAATAATGAAACACAGATGACTGAGAAATATTTTTTTAAATATTTAATATCTTTAATCAGGGGATGTAAACAAAACTACTTTGATATTTGAAAAAAATTTATTGAACTTTTGTACATTTTATACAACAGGTCTTAATCAAATTTAGACCCCCTCCCACATCCATGCCCTCTTCCAACCCCCATCTTTCCCCAGTAGGAATGATTAAGAACTAAAAAACAAGAACTAATAAGTGCTAGTGAGTATGTGGGGAAGGTGAAGCACTTACTTACTGCTGTTGTGAGTGAAAACTGTTGGACATAAGTATGGTATTTCCTCAAAAAGGAAAGGACTTTGTAAATCAGACATTAGCTGCTCAGTCGTTAATGTCAGCAACCAATAAACTGGACCTCATTAATCTGCAAACCTTCTATACAGCGTAAGAAGCATCCAGGGAAGAGGAAACACACTGAGTAAGAGAAAATCTACACATCTGACAGAGGATTAACATCCAGAATACATAAAGAACTCAAAAAGCAAAATAGCAAGAAAACAAATGACCCAATAAAAAGATGGGCTATAGATCTGAACAGAGAGTTCTCAAACGAAGAAATAAAAAGTGCTCAACATCCATAGTAACTAGAGAAATTCAGATTAAAACCACTTTAAGATTTTATCTTACCCCAGTCACACTGGCTAAAATCAAGGGAATGAAAGACTCCAAATGCTGGAGAGAATGTGGAGAAAGAGGAAGACTCATTCACTGCTGGTGGGAATGCAAACTCATGCAACCACTATGGAAAAATAGTGTGGAGAACTCTCATAAAACTAAAAATGAACCTACCATATCATCTGGTTATATCACTCCTTGACATATACCCAAAGTACTCATTGTACTGTAGACATACCTGTACATCCATGTTTGTTGCTGCTCTCTTCAAAATAGCTAGGAAATGGAAACAACCTAAATGTCCCTCAACTGATGAATGGTTAATGAAAATGTGGTACATTTACACAATGGAGGTCTACTCAGCAGTAAGAAAAGATGAAATTATGAATGTTCTCCCTTATTTGCAGATTATAGTACCAATACCTTACATATGAGTATATAAATTGATGTAACACCAGGAGTGAGGAAAATGGAAAGGATGCAAGGAGGTAAAGGAAAAGAAAGAACATGGGAGGGGGATAGTAGGGAATGGATGTCAGCAGGGAGGAGGTGAGGAAAGTGGGAGTGTTTACAGGAGGGGAGGGAGTGATGTGCAAGGGGCCATGCTAGGGGAGTGGGAAGGGAAATCAGGAGAGGTGAGATGGTGGGAGGTGGGTGTTACTGGCAGGAGAGCGAGGATAATGGAGGTGCTGGGTCTTGGGAGGGAGAAGGGAGACAGAATGGGAGGAAGGAGAGTGGAAATGAGTGAGTCTTGGGGGCCTGGGCTACTCAGATTGTGGGGGGTTGCCCTCGGGACCCCATGGGAGGTGCATGTATTGTGTCTGAACATTGGTGCATGTGTATAACTGGGAGCTGCTTGGCAGGGGCACAGTGCCAGACAGAGGAGACCTCCCTTTGAGTGATTGGTGAGAGTGGTCTAGGAGAGTCCCAGAATAACACAAGTTATTGCTAAACCTCTTGGTTGTCTCCCAAGACTAATAGATGGGAACCTACTGCTGAATACAGGAAATGCTTTGGATACAGGACTTGAAGTGGTGGAGCAGAAACTGACCTGGAAGCCTTCTAACTGATGTTTGGTTATCATAATACTAGATGATAATATGAAAACTTCCAAGGGAGAAAAACAATCCATGGTCTAACGCAGCCCTAAAGCCCAATAACCATAAGGACTGGCAAGGCAAACTACCTCTATTGGTACAGTAGTGGCACTGTTATCTGGGGGGTAATCAACAGCTATCTAATTGGATTCAAAGCCCCCTCAGTGGGAATGAACTCATGGGTGGCACTATAAACTCAGTCAAGTACACATAGCAGAAGAAGATGTAGATCCTAGAGAAAAACATGCCTCTTTCATATCTCTGGACAAATTAAATTTCTTCATGCTAAATATTGATGCTATGTTTATATTTACAGAAGTTTCTTTTTGAAGCAGATGGAGGCTACTGAAGAATTGCATAACTGATCAGACACTGAAAATATATGTCTGAGAGATGCTCAGTACTAGGTGACACATCTACAGTTGAACCTCTACAACTAAGGCTCATGGAACATAGTGGAACAAGAGGTAGAGAAAACTAATGCATCCCTCAACTGTCAGTAGTAAAGCTTCCTTGTACAGTGGAGTGCAATGCACACAGAAGGCCACAACTGCCAATGTTTTAAAGAATAAGAGACTACAGAGTGTGTATCCCTGGATAGGACTCCTATATGGAACCTCACCCACCCATGGCTCAAGGACCACTGCTGAAGAGGGAGTGGAAAGATGATAAGAGCCAGGGCTGGTTCATGGACACAGTGAAGTAGAGGCTTTTAGGCCCTGGGGAGCTTGCACATGTGAACTTGTGGCAATGGTAGCATCGAGCACAGGACTCATGCCAACTCAGTTGAACAAGGACACAGAGGGGAAGAGAGAAATAGGTGGTGGGCCAGCCTTAGACTAAGAGCTGCTGGAGGCTTGTTGCTGCTGGGCTGGGGAGAGTATGCCTTGTATCTCTGGAAGAACTGACTGAACTCTACTGGATGAATTTGCATTGAATGGCATCTGGGTGCAAATGTTTGACTCCATAGGGCTTACCATGTGTGGCAGAGTGCATGGGGTCTGGTGGGAGGATGGGGGAGGCATAGATGCCAGAGGGCGTCTGGGTTTGATGGTAACTGTGTATGAGAATTCAGAAGCTCTATAAATTTTTTTTTAATAAAAAGGCTAAAAATAGCTCTCTCACATGATCCAGCCATACTACTTGGGCATAAACAAAGGATTCTGTATCCTGCTACTGAGATGCCTGTTTATCCATGTTCATTATCTGTTCCATTTACAATAGCCAAGAAATGGAAAAAAATTAGTTGTCCATCAGCTGATGAATGATAATGAAAAATATGGTACATTTACCCAATGGAATGCTATTCAGCTGTTAAGGAAAATGGTGAAACTAACAGGTAAATGGATAGCACTGGAAGCAATAATCCTGAGTGAGGTAACCCAAACCTAGGAAGACAAACCTTACATGTTCTCTTTCATAAGTAGATGCTAGCTTTGAAACTTTAGATTGGTGTGTTTCAATTGGAAAATTCTTAGGGGTCAGGAAACTAATAAGGGTTATGGCTGTGGTTTGTGGTAGGGGAGACAGAATTCAGTGATTAAAATTTTAATTTAAGAGAAATGTGTTTTTCAGTTTTCAAGGATATGCAGTCTTTGTAAACTAGATTTTTCCACTTTGAGAAAAATAAAGCATTCAAGTGGATATTCATTAACAAGGAAGAAAAAAATGTGCTGCTCCTCAAACATGACTGGACCCCAGAGTCACCTAGGCGGCTTATGAAAACACATTTTCTTGGCCTTACTTCTGTAATTTGAGTCTGGAGCAAGTGAAAAACATTCAGTACAAATATCTTCCCAGGTGTTTCTGATCTCACCTGTGTGGGGACCACACTCTGAAAAGCCAAATTATAAAGCCCTTTAGTTTCAACCAGAGGATACTATAATTAACAAAACAGGAAATCATAATTTTAGATAAAAGAAGTAACTTTATGAAAGCAATGTTTTGGTACAATTAATTTGAAAGAGGATAAAAAACATTTTGGATGGAATTGATAAGTTCTAGAGCTAGGATTCCTAGGTGGGGAATATACCAACAGGTATGAATTTGTCAGAGAAGCAGGTTGTGAGAGTCATGAGGTGAGCAGAGGGAATATGAAAGACTTTGACTGAAGAAATTAGAGTGTAATGTTCTCAGGGGATTAGATTAAATGAGGTAATTGAAGGCATTGGTAAAGGACTAAGACAAGAACAGGACTAGGGCAGTTGCTAGCATATGATTTACAGAGACAGTCCCTCACTGGCTCCACATTTCCGTATGAAGAAGGCATTTACTACTGAGCATAGTAGGGCATCCCAGTATGGAATTTCAATGGCTGATAAAATCATAACACTATTCTGAAATTTTCAGTTCTGTAAACACTGAATTCCAAAGACTAATTTTCTAGAATTTTTGTGCTCAATCCTCTCAAGTCATGGTTGGTTTGCTTTTCACAAATAGAGAAACATGGCGAGATATGGAATTCATGATCATATCCATCCATGATCATGATATGGATGATTATGGTAAAGTGTATTACATTTGAAACAAACTTCAGACAAAAATCAAATCTCCATGGTGTTTTATTATTTGAATGTATTATTTGAATGCTAGCTGGAACTGGAATTTTCTTTCACTGAGCTCTCTTTTCAAGTGATAACATCAAAAGTCAAACTAGTGAACTGAATTGCAATGCTTACATTTACATGTTTCAGAGTACAAAATTCTGTTCCTTAAAAATCAGTAGGCAGTCATTGATAACTCTGGATTTAGTGGCAATTTTTATAACAGGTTCATGGATAAAACTTTCAATGGCCTTTGGATTTTCATTTATCATTGAGTTAATTTTTTGTTATTTACATAGTGCCATAAAATATTCTAAATGGAATGTAATTGGTGGGCTTTTCATTAAGAGAGAGGAGCCTATCACTCAGGGGTTCAAGTTCTGCTGTTCGCTGAGTAAGCAGGTACAAATGGGTAGACATGGTGGGAGCAAGTTAGCATGTCAGAAATGAGGTAGCTGGGGAGGCTTCAGCCATGAAATCTGTCTTCAGAAGCCATCTGGGAGGAGGAAGCTGTGCCGGATGTCCCAGGATAGTGTGGGAATATTAAGCTTGCTAACCAGACTTGAGGACAAAGCCCAAATGTCCAAACACACCAGAAAGGTTGCTTTATGATACTGGAAAAAAAAGTATTGTAAAATTACTTATGTGGATGCACCCCCTTCCACAAAATATCAAAGGAAAGGGTAATAGTTCAACTATTGAAAAGATGATTTCTTTCATCAAAATTAATAAGTGGAATTGTATTGAAAGCTATCAATGAACATACTTGCCATGTATTTTATGTATGTGGATTGAATTATTTGCAAGTCAGCATTTGCATTGACATTATTTCTTAAAAAGCTTTCATACCTTGGGATATACATTTGTTAGGGAAAACTGAACCTGTGCATATATACATTATTTTATTCTTTCTTGTGGAAGAAATTTTTATTTAGAGGACCTCAATGGAAATAAATATATAAATAAGTGAAGTTAAAATAAAATGGAAAGGAGAAAATTTGGAAAACACAGCCTAAATGATAGTAAATGTTAATGGTTTGATCACACACAAAAAATTGTCCTTCACATTGAAGTGTGTATTAAATAGTAATGGATAGATAGACTTCTTGGTGAGATCTGATTTGTTTAGCAAATCCTTACTGACATATACTCTCATTTACTACTATAGAGCCTTTTGAAAATGTCATTCCAACAGGGCATAAAAAAGGTTATTTAGATTAAGTATAGTTACAAGGTAAGCAGCACACTGAGTTCATTGGACTTCACATACACTAATTTCCACTGCTCCATTATTCTGAATGAAACTGTCTCTGAAAGAAGAAGAGGAGGGAAAGGGCATTAAAAAACACAAATCACAAAATAAGGAACATTCTTCTTAAAAACCAAATGGTCTCCCTGTGTTTCCATTTAATACCATGGAAATACTTTCTTGACTTTTATAGCATGCAAAGAAATTGCACCAATCTATTAAAGAATGCACTAAAAAAGACTTTGAGGTAGGTTAACAGTTTCCAGGCCTTTAACATTCTAGATGGGCTTGGAACTTCAAAACATTGTAAAATATTATAAATGGCATCCATTTGCATCTGAGTGCAGCTTATGACATAATGAATGCATGACCACTTAACCGTTTATTGAATATAGGAAGAAATACGATGAGACCTTCAGTGATATGTTTTAAAATAAGGCCCAAAGCCAGGTTTTAAAGACAGAGTGCCAAAACAGTTTATCTTTCTTTCTTTTTATTTAACTTTAGTGCCATTAAGCACCAGGATAAGGCTTTTTGGATTTCACTTGGTATTCAAGTCATTAACATAACTGTAGAAGATATTTGTGAGAGGGATAAGGTATTGTGATAAATTATAAACAAGGAAAGCTTGAAATTTAGAGGACATGAAGTGTCAGTGCTGACACAAAGCTATACTGGACGAAACGAGCGATCGTGAAGAGCTCACATGTTCAGGTGCACTTGACAGTGGTGGAACTTTATTAGCCTTTAACGACCTTCATTAAATTATATTTGCTATTCAAGAGACTATGCACTGACTGGAGATCAAAAAGATATTCTCCTTTACTTACATAGATACACTACTGAGGAGGTACAGTCCTCCTTAATGGGTTTTGTGCTGGATAGCTTTAGTGTCAACTTGACACACCTGGGCTGAGGGCACCTCAATTGGGGAATTTCCTCTATTGGTCTGGCATGTGGCCATGTCTGAGGGGCATCTTCTTGATGAGTGATGTGGAAGGGCCTAGTCCAATGTGGGTGGTGCCACCTATGGGCAGGTCGGCCTGTGTTGCATTAGAAAGCAGGCCAAGCAGGGGCCAGGGAAGCAAGCCAGTAAGCAGCGTTCCTCCATGGCCTGTGCTTCAGCCACTGCCTCCAGGTTCCTGCCCTGAGTTCCTACCTTGGGCTCCCGGATGAACTGTGACCTGGGATATGTAAGCTAAATAAACCCTTTCCTCCCCTAGTTGGTAGTGGTCAGAATATTTTGTCACAGCAATGAAGAACAAACTAAGACAGGTTTTTTTCAGAGAATTGTGAGCTTTGATTTCTGATTTCATAAAATAGTATTTAAACAATATTTCTTTTAAAAGAATAAACCCATTGATGCATTGAGTCTCCCTCTACCTGGAGTTATGTCCCAAGTTGCTGTTGTTATCAACTTCATAAATAGAGAAGGTAGATTCTGCACTTCTTTCTATTCCCAAGACTAGTTTCTTATGACCTTCTGTGCAGTTCATAGCAAGGTGGCTTCTGTATATGAATGAAACTTCAATTTTTGACTAGGCTCTGTTTTGCCTTCCTTTTATCAGTTGATACAAAATTACTATATTCTGTATTTTACCATATTTTCCACAGCCTCCTCATTCTCTCTGTAACTTCTTTATAGACCAACATCTATGTTCTTTTGCTCATAAACATATAGGCTTCTCAGGGTTATTTTTAGCTCAAATTTCATTTCAAACTATGGCTTCTGTCTAGGTAATTTAGAAGCTCTCTAGTTTCAGAGTAACCTTCCAAATACATACTTACAGCCATATCAAATCATGAAAGTAAGACCCTTAAGTATAACAGGTAATGCCAAGTAAGCCTGGTGTGTTCTGGGCTCTCAGTGAGTGTCTCTTTCTTGATAAGAAGAGATGCTTCACTTTTGTTCACTAAGCCCATGTAGCAAACTTAGACGTTATCCCTACTTGAATATTGCACTTTTCCTAATACTCTAAACTTATTTTTCTCCACATCCTTGCCACACTTTGTTAAGATTTGAATTTCTTAGGACAGCCATCCCAGTAGGTGTGAAGTGAATGTGTTCTTGAATTGCATTTTTCTAACCACTTCTGAAAACTACCATTCTACACTGTTTTTATAATACTGTTTTTTTAAAACTCTACCTGTAAGTAATATTACATAGTATTTGTCTTTCTCTATGATTTATTTCACTTATAACAGTGGAACTCAGATCTTGTTAAAATGAATTTAAAATGTATTTTATTTATTATTTTTATTTTATGTGAATGAGTATATTGCCTGCATGTATATGAGTGCACCCATGCTGTGCAATTTCCACAGAGATCAGAAGAGGGCCTCAGATCCCCTGGAATTGGAATTATGGGCAGTTGTTAGCTGGGAATTGAACCTGGGTCCTCTGCATGAGTAGCCAGTGCTCTTATCCACTGAGCCATCTCTCCAGCCTCTTGCTGAAATGAATTTATCATATCCACCAACTACTTCCAGCTCCATCTTCCCTTTCAGGGACTGAGGTATACAGGGCCTTCATCCTCAGAAGTGCCTCCTAATTTCCTACAAAGCATCAGCCACCCAGTCACTCAAACCAACAGCTTGGAAGAATCCCTTGACCCCTTTCCTCAGTGAGCCTTGGTGCTCTGACTCTAGCTCTGCCACTGTTACTACCTCCAGCACAATCCAAGGTACTGCTACTATTCTGCACTTCTTTAACAGTTTTATAACTGCTTTCTCACTACTTAGCCCTGTCGCCAGAGTTCTCTCTGGGTCTCTTGAACTATCAGGCAAACATATCTTTATGTGCATTTATTATTATCATGTAGGGGGAGAGGAGTGACTTACAAAGAAACGGGCACCCAGTGCCACCATGGCTCAAAGCCACCCATATAAGATCACTCCTGTGGCATACCCATAGTCACCTCTAGCTTTTGGCCATGCCTCAGGGGCCAGCGGTCTCCCCCAAGGTCCATAAGTGCCAGGCCATTCTGTCCTTGAGTATGCCCAGATGCTGCATTTTCCCCACGCCACTGCCGCCACCTGTTCCTGGTGGCTTGCGGCTTCCATCCCAAGATGGTGCCACAAGCCCCTCCTTCCATGGCTAACTCTCCACAGGCAGTTCTCTGCAGCAGGCCCCACCCCTTAGAGGAACCAGGACCCCTGGGGAACACGTGCCACCCCTTTCCTCTGCACTTACAATCTTTCCCCCAATCTTCCGCTAAGGTCCCTGAGCCTTGGAGTGGGTGACAGATGTAGGGTGATCTCTCTTGTATCGTGATGAGATAGTGACTTCTTGGGCCTCCCTATTATTTGTCTTTTAGCCATGGCCATTCAACTATCTAAGTGATGTTTCTTCTACTATAAAGACAAATGGAAGGAAGTAGACATGTTTAAACAAACATGGATGTAAATACAAATGCTTAGAAGATATCCCAGTAGGTGTACTATATTCATTAAACAGTATACTAGTGATGGCTTCCCCACTAGGGCCTGTAGCTTTTCTTGAAACAAGGCATTGGCATGGTCTACAGCATCAGATGTGTGTTCCACCCCTAGGAGCGGGCCTTATCCAATTAGATATTTGTCAGTTGTAGGTATTTTGTTTGAGCCATTACTGCACTTACAGGCATTGCTTGGCATGTTCATAGTGTACAGCATGCAGGGTCCATTGTTCAGTAGAATCGTTCAGTAGAATCATAGGGGATCCTTTCTTCCCCAAACACCTACATAGTGCCTTCTGGCAATATGAACATCATCCATCCAGTGGCATGGAGTTTTTTGGCTTAGTCTCAATTTCACCCCTTCTTCTCCTGCACTCACAACATGCATTGTCTTCAGCAACATGGCCTTACTGACCTTTCTAGTGTACATCCGACATTAATGGCAATATCCTTGATGAATCTGAGGACCTCTAGGATCTCTCTGACCAAAACCTCATGGGTGGGGGACAACCCACCCCTGGTACTGTAGATTTTCTTAACAGTTGTATAGTTTGGGAGTCTTTGTCTTCATTTTACCTAACCATAAAACTCCCAAGAATCTTACAGCCTTCACTGGCCTTTGCCTCTTCAGGTATCTTTTAAATGGGTTTCACATCTGTAAAACACTTGAAGGAAGCTTAACATTATATATTACATCAGTCATAGACAAGGTCTCACACAGCATGGAAAGGTTTTGTCCATCCGTATTAACTGTTTTCTCCATAGATCCTTAACATGGGTATGACACATTAATTTGGTTAGCTCTTTAGCAGTTTTAGTTATCCCTTTGGAGTCATTTCACACTTGGTGGATTTTGCATGGAGTCTCTTTGTATTCTTTTATTTTTGATACACTTACAGGTGTTGGCTCCAGTTGCCTGACCCTGCACTGGGCTAAGGAGGCAGGGGTTTTTCCTGTTACTGCTACACTTGTTTCGTGAGTCAGGGAGGCCCTGGGTTTGCTTCCTGACTGTAGCCATATCTGTCATCTCTCCATTGACCACACCAGGTTGCTGAGGGAGAACTTGTTCGGAAAACCTGCTTCCATCCCTTATCAGAAGAGAAATGCATCTTATTTAATCCTTGGGGATTCTTGTGTGCCCCGGGACAGTTTTTATCCTTTGAATGTCTTTTGTAAACTGTTCTTCTAGTTTTAAAGCCTACCAGAAATGCCTCAGTATGAAATTTTGTTTTCTATGAACTTTTTCTCTGGGAATTTGAGCTCAACAAAGTCTTGCCATATTTGTCTTCAAGTACCCAAGTGGACCATTTCTTCACTCTGGTATTTTTAATATCTCTTATAGGGTGTTCTGTTATTTTACAGACACATTTTACATGCTGGTCAGAATCACGTAGATTTTCCAAAGCCTGTCTCACTTTACAAAGATCCTGTCCCATTAAAGGGCTTAGTAAAACCATTAAAACCCCATACCTTTCTTGAGGTCCCAGTTGAGTTAAGCTTTCCTTCATATCTCTGGTGAACACAGTCTTATCTGGCACAGTGAACTGGACATCATATATTGCTTTTCTCATACCTAGTTCTCTTAGTAATGCCTGCCCCTCCTTTATAGTCCTCTAGCCCCTGCTAATCATGTTAGTCTCCCTTGGTGACTACCATGTATCTTTAATGCCTTCAACCAGCCAACCCATTAAAGACTGCTCTGCCCTGCATTAGCCTAGGTTGAATAGCCTATATCTCAAGGATGGATGGGTGGTTATATAACTCAACTGTGAAGATTATGAAGGACTTAGAATGATGTCATTTACTCCAACATCCCATACTCTCACAAGCCACATGGCTAGATGCTCTCTGATTGCTGCTTATATGTTTTTCCTAGTTTTAGCAGTTCCAGAGTGGAGTATTTCCTAGCTACAGAACTGTTAGCTTTTTTCCCCTTTTATATCAATGGTTGATTATGAGGGGCAGCCTCAGCTACTTTTATTTTTTAGGTCATTTTCTTTTTTACTATTATCTGTCTTTTCCTCAGAGTCTTTGGACCTAACACATGTCAAAGTGTCCTGAATTTTTTTCTCTCAAGCTCTGTAACTGGATCTGCCATAACTCCCTAGCCTTTTCACCTTCCCCTGCCTGGGGCACATCTTTTACTATGCAAAATGGCCATGCTCCCTCTCTGGGTGCTCTGTTTTGATTCAGAGCCATTAAAATATTTTCTAGACTCTGGATAACATTTAACAAATCACATACCCACAACATACCCCCACTTTTACAGCATAGCTGTGGCCCATGTTTCTGTGTGGGTGGCCTCTTTTTAGTTATAGATTTTATAATCCAGTGTATAACCCACATAACTATCACTAACCCCATTAAGCATATGGGGTTTTATTGTCTCCTCCCCTGGGTTCCTGGCAGCTGCTCCTGGATTTGGGAATCAGAGCCCAGCTGACCTGCCATTGAGGCAGCGAGAACAGCAATGCTTTCCCAGAACCACATCACCAAGGCTGTGGTTCGTTTATCCTGCTGACTACTCCAGCTTGTCACCAGAGTTCTCTCAGGGTCTCTTGCGCTGTCTGGCAAACCATATAACCTATCTTTATGTGCGTTTATTATTATTGTGGGGGAGGAGGGAAGGACTTACAAAGAAATGAACACCCAGTGACTAGTTCAGTGCCGCTCAGTTCTGCATTGTGCAATTCTGCGCGGTGGCTCAGAGCCCACCATATCAGACCTCTCCCAAGGCACACCCATAGTCACTGCTAGCTTTTGTCCATGCTTCAGTGGCCAGCAGTCTCTCCCCAGGTCCACAAGTACTAGGCCATTCTGTCCTTGAGTACGCCCGGCTGCTGTGCATTCCTGGTGGCTGGTGGCTTCCATCCCAAGATGGCGCCACAAGCCCCTCCTTCTGCAGCTAACTCTCCACAGTCAATTCTCTGTAGCAGACCCCTCCCCTTGGAGGAATCAGGACCCCGGAAGAACACAAGCCCTAAACCAGCCTTTTTTCTTAAGGGTATCTTTTAAAAATTAAAAGCTAGGGGCTGAAGAGATGGTTCAGAAGTTAAGAGCACTGACTATTCTTGCAGAGGACCCAGGTTTGATTCTCAGCACCCACATGGCAGCTACAATCTCTCCTTAACTCCAGTTCCAGGGGACTCCAAAGCCCCCTTCTGACCTCCATGGCATTGCACAACACAGGTGCACTCACATACATGCAGGCAGTACACATACACATAAAATAAAAATAATAAAAAAATACTTAACAAAAAGCTAATCCTATCACATCCAGACTCAAAGTCTGTCAATTTCTTCTTATTGTTTTTGCGAGAAGAAGGGAAAGCATAATCCTTAGCATGGGCTGAAAGGTCTGAATTTACATTTCTTTCACCTCAGCTGTTCCAAACCCTATTCAAATATTAAATTCCAGTTAAGTAGCTTTGAATTCTTTCCATCAAGATTATATCTGCTTTGGAATATACAAATTGCTTCCATTTGTTGCCTTGTTTTTTGGTGTTATTGAGGTAAATTGACAAATATAATTATGTATTTTAAGAGTTTACTATGTGAACTTTGATATGCACATGGATTGTGAAATAATTACCACAATCAATTTAATGAATACATCCATCAGTTCAGAGCTACATTTTTGTTTTGGTGAGAGATGACTACACATCTGTTGTCCTAGCAAATGCAAGTTCAGAATGCAATGTTAACTATAAACACAATGCAGTATGCATCAAATCCTGAAGACATAACTTCACAATGGAAAGATTTTGCTTTTTGTTTAACATTGCCCAATGCAGCCCAATCTCCAGTCCATGAGAACCATCATTTTATTATTTGTCTTTATTCTTTTGTCTTATAAATACAATTTTGAAAGAAGATTCTACATGAAAGGGAAACCGTATTCTCTCTGTCTGGCTTATTTCACTTAGCACAACATTTTCCTAGCTCATCCATGTTGCCCCAGTGGCAGCTAGCATCTCTTTTTTTGTATGGACAAGTAATAATTTATTATACATATGATAATATGCCATATACTGTGCTATATACACACATGAATCTATGTTTCTTTATCCATTCATTTACTGAGAGAGACTCAAGGTTTTTCCCTGTCTTACTTATAGTAAATAATGTGGAAATGAGTATGAAAGTGAAATACTTCTTCTAAATACTGATACCATTTCCTCTGGATATATTACATTCTGAGAAAATGAATTACTATCATTAACCTGCATGAGCTTGCCAGCCTTTGTTATCTCCTCGGGTTCTTAAAATAGTCAATTCTGTAAGAACAGCTGGTGTTCTTATCCCAGCACCCACATGGCAGCTAACAACTCTCTGTAACTCCAGTTCCAGGGGATCCGACAGCCTCTTCTGTCCTCCACGTGCATTGCATGACATGGGTGCGCTTACCTACAAACAGGCAATACATACATACACATAAAATAAAAATAATAAATAAAATATTTTAAAAAATAGTCAACTCAACAATGTGAAATGAAAGTAGTTGTGTGTATTTGAGAGACAAAGACAGAGACAGAGACAGACAAAAAGAAGAGACACAGATTGTAGCCTTGGGAGCTGTTCTTCAGGCACTGAACAATTTTTTTAAGTCCAGGGACTTACATTGGCCTAGAACTGGCCAAGTATGCTAGATTGGCTAGCAACCTCTAGGAATTTGCCTGACTTCACATTCTGAATCCTGGAACTACAAGTATGTATCAACACACCTTGCTATTTTATGTAGTTTTGGGGCCTTAAATTCCAGTACATCCTGTTTGGTGCAAGTCAAGCACTTTACTGATTGCTCCATCTCCACAGGTCGTGAACATGGTTTTGACTTGCATTTTCCTAGTTGGCTATTTGAGCATCCTTTCCAATATCTGTGAGCTATTTCTATATCTTGTTGGAACCATTTCTGTTGAGGACCTTTTCCTATCACTAATTTTATTTTATGTTTTGTCAGTTTGTTTCTGTTGTTGACTTTCATGAATTACTCATTTATTTTATCACATGTATCTTATCACATGTATGTTTCCAACTATTTTTCCCCATTTCACAGGCTACCTTCTCTTTTTGGTGATTAGTTCCTTTGCTGTATATAAGCTTTTCGGTTTGATGCAGTCTCTGCTCTTATCTTTGCTTTTGTTGTGTGTTCCTTTGGTGCTATGTGTGAAAAATCATTACCAAGACCAATGTCAAGAATCCCTCTGCCTTGTGGTTATGGTAGATGTTATCTCAGTTACGATTCTCTTAGATCAGGAAGCCGGCTTGGAGCTGCAGCTCTGGTTTCCAACTTCATTCTTCTTGTTCTGCTCTTTTAGATCTAGCTCACTGTGTGCCTTTGTTTGAAGGTTGTATTCCCATAATACACAATGAAAGGAAGAAAATCAGATATTAGGATATTACAGTCTCTTGCTGATCACCTGAGCATGAAAGCCTTGTTTGCCATGTTCACTGCTTTTGGAGCAGAAGTAATATATTGCATATGCTAAATAAGTGTTTTCATTCTTTTGTTATAAAAGCCAAACTTTCAAAAATGAAGCACTGAAGTTTTCTGAGAACTTATAAACAAAAAGTTAAATATGTGTTAAATATTAATACTGACCATGATTTTATTGTCAATAGTGATTCTAAACTATCCATGTTCTCAACCCTGTCAAGGAAAGTCAAGAGTTATGTCGAAATTTGTATTCTAGATATTTAATGGCAACTTAGCATTAATGTGTTCAAATTCTGAAGTTTTCATTTATATTCCTGAAATACTTTTCTGTTATGATAATGAATCCTTTACATTTTTTATTTTATTATTTTAAAACAAGTTCTTGCTGGCCTAGAAGTCTCTATGCAGCCCAGACTGGCTTGAACTCAAGATCCTCTTGCATCAGTCTCCAATATTCTGATATTGCAGTCTGTACCAAATTCAGTCTCTTTCATTTATCTTTATTTAGACTTATTTAAATTCTTTGAGAATTGGTAAAGGAAAACATAAGTCCCCTAAATAATGACATACAAATTTATATGGTGCTCAACAATGTCTGCCTTTACTTCCTAGAATGAAAATATTCATTTTTTCCCAAAGTCTACAATCAAACAACTCTTGGATTATTTTACTTGTTGTCATTTATGTGTTTGAATAATTATCAATCCTATTTAAACTGGAATTTTTATTGGTAGTGGGAGAACCTCACAAACCAGTAGAATATACCATATATAATTGGATTTTTAAAAAATTACACTAACTCTATAACATGGTTTGCCTATGTCTTCTCTGATGGTCTAGTTTATTGTTTTCAATGAAGACTACTTGACTTTTTCATTCTTGTATCTATCTCTTCCCCACACACCAGGGAATTTTCAGTTTAATAAAAGTTGTGCACTGAGGTCTATGATGAAGCAAAATAAGCATTAAGCACTTTGGCATTTACCTGGAGAAAATTATTTTTCCAGTGGGACTTTTCTTAGCACATTGTGCTCAACACAGCAGGTAAATCTCCTCTTGCTTCCATATGAATTTGACTTCATGAAGTTTGTTTGTAATAGACAGCAAAGTAGTATACATAGGAAAGACTGATTCTTTTAGAGTCATTTTGTCCTTTTCAAAGTTTCCAGTTTGTTGCAAAATAGTGAAGCTTGGGTGTGAGTCCCATAGCATTTGGGGGGCACAAGTTGGACTCAGTAGGCCATACATATATAACAAAATGGAGGGTATGGAGGTGGGGGTGGATCTAAGAGAAGATAGGGAACAGTTTGAGTATGATCATAAATGTATGAAATTCTCAATACAATTAAAAAATGGGAGGCTTAAGGCAAATGATCCTCAGTATAATATGATGCACTATAATGTGCACATATTGTGAATTTGCCAAATCGGTGTACTTAACATATATTACCATACATTGTTATCATTTAATATGATGAAAATATTTAAGAATATACTCAACAATCTTCAGTTATTGACTACTAGCTCAGCTGTCATTCTGTTGAGTAGATAAGTCTCTTTAATTTCTCAGCCTAGCTTAAATTTTATTCCTTTGAACCACTCTTCCATCTTTCCTATAATACCACCCAACCCCTGGTAACCTCTATTCTACTCTGTGCATCTTTGAGTTCAGCTTGTTTAGACTCCACATGGAAATGAGATGGTGTGGGCTTTGTTTGTATGGGCATCATTGAAGGATTTGGGGCATAATTTTTAAGAAACTCAAAAACTGTGAAAGAATCAATGGAGAACTTAGTAAAGAATATAGCAAAGGCTCCAATGAAGGCCCCCAACTTTTTAAAAATATTTTTGAGATACAGTCTCTTTGTAGACCCCAGCTAGCCTAGAATTTGCTCGGTAGACTAGGCTGGCCTTCATCTCAAAGATATCCACCCACTTCTGTCTCCCAAGTCCTGGGAGAAAAGGCATGTTCCACCATGTCCAGCTAATCCAAATCAGTTTAAATGAAGTTAAGAGCCATTGATTAGGTAATAATATATCTTTATATGATTTAATCCTTGTTGAGACAATAAAAACTACATGGAATTTACAAATATGTGAAATATTTGGGGTATTATACAACATATCAAATTGTGGTGTAAGGAGCTGCTCCTGCCAATGCTAATTACATATATGCGTAGGATTCCTTCATCTATTAATTCCAATTTAGGTAGAAAACAAGATCATCAAGGTCAAATTCCATGTCAATTTAAATTTTCAAAAATGATGACTGAGTATAAAAAAACTAGTATTTCAACAATTTTCAGAAGAAATTGAAAATTCGTGATTAAACATTAGGCTCGCTTTTAAGAATATATTAACAGAAATAGTTTCAGA